>NC_135627.1:41302250-41619500 GCF_053574225.1 Canis aureus
ATTTCATAGCTAGTCTGTTCAAATTTTTGCATTCTTCCTAATTCAGTATTGAGGGGCAGGGGGTTATAGGTTTCTAGGAATTATTCATTTCTAGGTTGTTCAATTTTTTGTCATACAATTTTTTCATAATATTCTCATATAATCCTATGTGTTTCTGTGGTGTCATTAGTTACTTCTCCTCTTTCTTTTCTGAGTCCTCTCTCTCTCTCTCTCTCTCTCTCTCATGACTCTGTGTCACGGTCTATCAATTTTGTGGATCTTTTCAAAGAAAAAGCTCCTGGTTTCATTGATCTGTTCTATTTGCTTTTTAGTGTTTATTTGGTTCATTTCTACTCTAATCTTTATTATTTTCTTCCTCCTACTGGTTTTTTGGTTTTGTTCTTTTCCTAGCTCTTTGAGGTATAAGATTAGATTGAGATTTTTCTTAATTCCTGAGGTAGGCCAGTATTGCTATAAACATCCCTCTCAGACTAGCTTTGGCTACATCCCAAAGATTTGAACCACTGAGTTTTCATTTTCATGTTTCTGCATATTTTTTTTATTTCCCCTTTGATTTCTTAGTAAAATTATTTATTGTTTAGTAGCATGTTATTTAATCTCCATGTATTTATATTCATTCCAGGTTTTTTCTGGTGGTTAATTTCTATTTTCATATCACTGCATTCAGAAAAATTGAATGGCATGACTTCGGTCTCTGAATTTGTTGATACCTGATTTGTGGTCTAGCATGTGATCTATTTTGGAGAATGTACCATGTGCACGTGAAAAGAACGTGTATTCTGTTTTAGGATGGGATGTTTTTAAATATGTCTGTTAGATCCATTTGGTCCAATGTGTCATTCAAAGCCACTGCTCCTTATTAATTTTCTGTTTGGATGATTTGCCCATCAATATAAGTGGGGTATTAAAGTCACCTAGTATTATTGAATTGCTATTGATTACTTCTTTTATATTTGTTATTAGCTGCTTTGTGTATTTGATTGCTCTCATGCTGGGTGCATAAATACTTAACAATCATTATATCTTCTTGTTGAATTGCTTCCTTTATGAATATGTAATGTCCTTCTTCATCTCTTGTTACTGTCTTTGTTTTAAAATCTATTTAGGGGGCACCTGGGTAGTTCAGTGGTTGAGCATCTGTCTTTGGCTGAGGTCATGATCCCAGAGTCCTGGGATCAAGTCCTGCATCATATTCCCTGCAAGAAGCCTGCTTTTCCCTCCACCTGTGTCTCTGCATCTCTCTCTGTGTCTCTCATGAATAAATAAATAAAATGTTTTTTAAAAATTTAAAAAAAGTCTGTTTGGGCCAATATAAGTATTGCTACCATGGCTTTCTTTATATTTATTTCACACGAAAAAATGCTTCTCCATTCCCTCACTTTCAATCTGCATGTGTCTCTAGGTCTGAAATGAGTCTCTGGTAGATAACCTTATGGGTCTTTCTTTTTATCCATTCCATCATTCTATGTTTTTTTATTGGAGCAGTTCATCCATTTAAATTCAAACTAATGATTGGTCACTATGTACTTATTGCCATTTTGTTACTTGTTTTATGGTTGTTTTGTAGTTCTTCTCTGTTCCTATCTTCTCTTGCTCACTTCTCTTACATTTTACTGACTTTCTTTAGTGATATATTTAGATTCCTTTTCTTATTTTTTGCATATCTATTACTGGTTTTAATTCGTGGTTACCATTAAATGTATATATATCATCTTCTGAGTATAGGAGTCTGTATTAAGTTGATGATCACTTAGGCTTGAACCCATTCTTTATTCCTCCCCCATGTTTTAGGTATATGGGGTCATACTTTACATCCTTTTATTTTGCAAATCCTTTGACTGGTCTTTCTTATAACTCTACTGCTTCTTTGCTTCCTACTTTTTTTTTACTCCTACATATTGTCTTTCCTTTCCACTAAAAAAGTCCCCATTAACATTTCTTGTAGAGCTGATTTAGCAGTCATGAATGCCTTTATTTATTTATTTATTTATTTATTTATTTATTTATTTATTAAGAAAGAGAGAGAGAAAGTATGCAGGGGGAAAGGAGAGCAGAGGGAGAGAGAATCTCAAGACCCCACAACCTGAGCCAAAACCACGAAACCAAGAGTTGGACACTAAGCTGACTGCACTACTCAAGTGCCCCGGTCTCAGAAACTCTTTATCTCTCCTTCTTGACTAAATGATAGCCTTGCTGGATACAGTATTCTGGACTGCAAGTTTTCTCCTTTTAGCACTTTGAATATCATGCCTCTCTTTCTGGCTTGCAAAGTTTCTGCTGAAAATCAGCTGATAGTCTTATGGGGTATTCCTTATATTTAACTTTTTCCCCCTCTTGCTGCTTTTAAAATTCTCTCTTTATCACTACTTTTTGCCACTTTAATTATTATGTTTCTTAGTATAGACATCCTTGGGTTGACTTTGTTGGGGGCTCTCTGTGCCTCCTTGATCTAGATTTGTTTCTTTCCCAACATTCAGAAACTTTTCAGCTTATTTGTTCAGGTAAATTTTCTGATCCCTTTTTTCTCTCTTCTCCTTTGGGATCCCTATAATGCAAATGTTATTACACTTAATGCTTTTGCTGAGTTCCCTAAGACAATTTTCATTTTTTATTATTTTTTTTCCTCTCTACTATTTAGCTTGATTGCTTTCCATTATTCTGTTCTCTGAGTCATTGATCCATTTTGCTTCCTATTCTACTATTGATTCCATTGACTGTATTGTTAATTTCAGTTATCAAGTTTTTCATCCGTGATTCTTTTTTATGTTGTGTCTCTTTGTTGAGGGTCTCAGTGAGGTCCTACACCCTTTTCTAGCCCTTTAAATATCTTCATGATCATAACTTTAAATTCTCTTTTTTAAATTTCATTTATTTACTCATGAGAAAGAGAGAGAGAGAGAGAGAGAGAGAGAAAGAGGTAGAGACACAGGCAGAGGGAGAGGGAGAAGCAGGCTCCATGTAGGGTGCCTGACATGGGACTCGATCCCAGGTCTCCAGGACCACGACCCAGGCCGAAGGCAGCACTTAACCACTGAGCCACCCGGGCTGCCCTAAATTCTTATCACACATATTACTTCTGTTTCATTTAGCTCTTGCTATGATTTTGTCCTGTTCATTTGGAACATATTCCTCTGTCTCCTCTTTTTGTCTAACACTCTGTTTCTATGTGTTAGGGAAGGCAGCCATGTGTTCTGCTCTTGCAAGTAGTGGTCTTATGAAGATTTCCTGTAGTGTACTGCAGTGCAGTGTCTCTGTTCACCTGGAGCTTCAGAGGTACCTTCTATGTGTGCTATGTACACCTACTGTTATGGCTGATCTGCTTTTTCCATCAGTCCAGTATTCTACAATGGCTCTCCACCTGTTGTTGGCAGGGTTTGTTCCCTGTGTCATTAGTGGGCCAGTCAGGGGCTACCTTGGGTTGGAGTTGATGCAGACTAGGTGTTTGCAAGAGATGAAGTAGTACCAAACTGCAAGGCACTTTTCTTGTTTTGTTTCCTGAGTTTTCATTAGTGGGCAGGGCCTGCAGTCAAACCCAATGTCTGCCCCCGCCCCACTACTGGCACTGTAGTGGGACTGATGTGTGTGCTTAGCTTCCCCTCTCTCCAAGGCAGGAGTCACTTTAGAGTGGTACTGGCCTCTTCTGGGGCTGTTTACACATTGTAAGGGTTATAGCACTGCTTTAGATGGGTTTTGGCCAAAGATATATTGGAGGGGACATGTATAGAGGATAATGTGGGGGCTGAACATGTAGTGTTAGCAAGGTCCACACACTGGTCCATTGTGGGAGAGGACCTGCAGAAACTCAAACCTCCTGCTAAGGCAGGCATGGTTGGTGGGAGTGGATCCACAGAAGCACATGAGGGCAGCATAAGCTGTTAGCAAACTAGGTGGAGAGTGCTGCTCTGTGTGGTTCCTGCAGTTGTCTTGCATCTAGGCTTGGGGACAGCAGGAGAAAGTGGCACCCACCAGCTTCTCTTTTCCTGGAGAAGTCTCTCCAGGACAAGTTCTGAGATTAGTAAACAAATCTCCCTCCTATATTCCCCAGGCATTTTTCAAACCGTGGCTTTCATGCTGTACCTCCATGGAAATGTTTGTTATATGCTCTCTTTATATGCCAGGACTCAGTTTCTTATTGACTTCCTGGCTCTTCCAGAGCTGAGCACACTGATTTTTAAAGTTCCAGGTGTTAAGCACTGTTGATTGTAAGAACTCACAAAATTATGCCCTCTGGTTTTCATGTGGGTTCACCATGCCTGGGGTGCTTGGTGTGAGGGTTTGGTCCTCTTCCCTCTCCATGCCCATAGTGTCTCTTCCTCCTGGGGACAGTTGCATAGACCCATTTAGCTCCTGACCACACCTCTGCCCTTTCTATTCTCTTCAACATGGCCTCTTTTCTACATTTAGCTGTGGAAAGTCTATTCTGTCAGTCTTAGGGTCATTTTCTGGGTTATTTACACTAATATGTACTACCCATAATATATTATTGTTGTATCCATGGGAGAGGTGAGCTTAGGATCCTTCGACACTGCCATCTTCCCTGGAAGTCACCCTGTAACATCTTGATTTCAGACTTCTAGTCTCCAAAACTGTTGTTTTAAGCAACCAAGTTTGTGTTGTTACAGTAGTCCTCAGAAACTAAATACACATACACAAATGTATGCATGAATACATATGTATGCACAGGAGTATAAATTATATTAAAATAATATATATCTGACTAGATATATGATTATAAAACATATAGTTCATTTGAATTGCAGATAAAGACATAAAGAAAACTCATCCAGGATAGCAACATAAGTATATATCAATTCAAAAGTATGTTCTTTCAAATAAACTGTGGCCTAATTTTGAATCTAACATGTAGTCTTCTGACATTATTTTATTTTAAATATGTTTATATTAACATAACTTAAATTTATCAAATACAAAGCATATATGTAATCTAGATAAAAAAATAAAACTTCAGAAGGATGACTTTCGAAGTTCATTACATCTGAATCCTGAAAACATTTTTTTAATAGTTTCATCAGTTTATATCCACAAGGTGTTGAAAAAAAGATGCAGCCAAGAAAGGACAAACAAAAGAGCAAACTAACATCACTATATTTACAACCTTGATATTATTTATCTAAATTTTCAAACTATATGTTAAAGAAAGTTTCTGATATGAAGACTTAAGTAATATCTGATCATTAAGTAAATGATGAGATAATAAAAAGATTCAACTCAAATATATACACATAATAAAAGTATTAATTTATATTACGGCCAAAAAAAAGAAAATGTTATCTTAATGTTGACAGTTTTGCTAATATTATTTTATATCATCCATATTCCCTAGATTTATAGAGAAAAACATAATTTTAAATCCAACTTAATATTAAATCTACTGAAAATTAGACTTATTTTTTGCTTCTATACATACTACCCATTTTTTTATTTTCTAAAAAACTACTTGTGATTTCAAACTAATATGAAAAAAATATTTGCAGTGTTTTCCATTGTATTGGAAATTAATGACTTTTTGTTTGCATAGAATATTTTATCAGTAGATGTGGGAATGCAGAATGCTAAATAACTGTTAAATTGGAATATTTTATTTGTAAGCAAGATGTAATTTCTTACTATAATTCTGTAATATCTTACAAACATACATTAAAACACTCAAACGCACACTGTAGATACCTTCTATGTGTGTGTGTGAAAATATACATGTATCTGTGTATTTGTGTGATGTAAATGCATATGTGTGTAATGTCTATGTAAATGTTTTTTCAGTGGATGCACGTATTTCAATATGCTGGTAATTAGTAACCACTAAAAATAACCTTGGATTATTTTAATAAGTGGCTTTTCAATTTTTAATAATTTATCCTCCAATTATTTCCTTTCTGCAAGTATTTCTCATAAATAGAGACTAGGCAAAAAGATGCATATAAATCCATAGGTATTGTGTTAAAACCAATCATAAACATACTGTGAACTGGTGTTAAGTTATACACCAGGCCAGCTTCAAAAATGATGATCAAACTGTGTAAGGATAACTGAAACCTGTAACAGAGTAAACACTGTGTTAGGATAATACGGTGCTGACAGGGCAGATGCCTTCCAGCTGAATCATTTTTCCATTCCTGGAAGATTTTGAAATGGAGAATTAAGCATTGTCTACCTCAGGGTTACTCAGTCAGAATGTATTTCTGCAGATGAGGTTGCTGATATGACACAGAAACGCACAGTGATAAGTCTTATAAAGTCCCAGTGCTTGCAGGCATGAGTCCTGCACATTGAGCAGCCTGGGTCAATGCTACATCCTCAGTTTGTTCTAGACAACGGCAAATAGAAAACGCCATGTAGCTGTAGAACAATACTTGATGGGAAAATAAGCCAAGCATTATACTGTGATGTCTTATGACACAATTGAGAAATGAATCCTTCAGGGGGCCTGTGGAGAAATTCATAAATATGTAAAACAGTTAAGTCTTTGGAAAGTATATTACTTTGTAGGATTAGATTTAGAAATGGGGCAGGCTATAGCTTTCTTATATATAAGAGCTTGGTGACTGAAAACAAGACTTTTGATAAATAGCACACACATAATGGCAAATAGCAATTCAGGAGATACAATCTATAAACTGGTGTTTAGCCAGTGTACTTGTAACATTGCTTATTATCAGATCATACAATCAGAAAAGTTAAAAACTTCTATTTTCTTCAATTAAACTATAAATGTAGGAAAACTCTTACTTGTTCATGTGTATTTATTCACTTAGAGGATATTTTATGTTAAATTTTTAATCTTAAACTAAGTTCCCTCAGCTTCCAGAACTCAAAGATCATCCTTGCCCTCGTCCATAATACAAGTTTTAATAGACAAGGCAGACAATTCTAGCTTTAATTCAAGCAAAACATATATCAGATAATTATTTATTCTACTGCTTCAAATTGTATTAAATATTCCAAAATAAAATGTAAATGGTTTTAAAAGATTTGTTTTGAGAATTATGTATACCCCAAAATACATGCACAGATAAGAGATTTATCCATATCTGTGAACATAATTCTCTTTTACTATGCAATCTCAAAATGAACTCTCTTGAGCTATAAAACACCAAAACAAATGCATGTATAAATGGTTTATTTCTTCAACTATATTATATGCATCAAGTTGGCCTAGTACCTGCAGGAGGTATCATAGTACTCTGAGAATAATTGGTACTCAAAAGTACTGGCTGAACTATTCAAGTTAACTACACAGAAGTGTTTTATTTTAGATAAAATTGAGAAAATGGTTGAAAGTTTATATAAAGGAATATAATGTGATATGGCTGTGCTATGTTGTACAGAAGTGTTGATACAGCACATAATGATAAGATAAAACTGTATAAATACCAAAGGATTCACTTCAGATTCCTTTTTATTAACCTCAGGAAATAATGCAAAACACATGATTTCTTTCTAAAGAAAAGGACTTTAAAAGATAAAGTCTAGGAAATGCATTTTGTAAACGACAAAAGATATAGATGCTCCCTAAAATTTTTGGCAATTTTCAAATATTGTTTTTCTCAATAACAAAAAAGACATTTGAATTTACTCATTTCCTCATACTGAAGTGTGTAGAAAAAAGTAAACTATGTAATTTTGAAATATAAAATATAATTTGAAAGATATACATGTCTTAAGTATTAAAGTCAGCTAATCATTAAAAAATATTATCTAAAATAACTTAAAAAATTAAAAACAAGAAGCTAAATAATGAGTAAACAGATTTGCCTTTTATAAATATTTATACCTATATAACATAAATATAAATGCATGTATCATGAACACAGACACATATAATATCCTATGATACCCAATCACAATATCATAGCAAAAAAGTTGGAACAACAAGCTGAAAAAAATTATACTACCTTGAAGAATTTGTACAAGGAGAGAGAAATTATTTAGAACGAGAAACAGACATGAAGGTCATTTCTTCATGCACATGTTCAGTGATTGATGGCCTGTTTTGAAGAGTTTCCTGCAAATCAAGAAAAAGTGTTATAAAGAAATCACAGGAGTATAATGAATTATAGTTAGAATGTAAGAGAAAACTGTGTAGTCCAGCTCATGACAGAATTCATTGAAAAAGTAACCTGAACATAGAAAGTTAGAAATGCCCACGGTACTAATCAAAAGTTTATTGGTGTCCTTGAAGAGATATAGGTAGGAAATGGAGAAGAAAAAGTAATATATTTACATAAAGTCCTGTTGCACATTATAAAATCTCTTAAAATATTTGGTAAGTTAGTAACACAAAGAAATATTTTATAAGTGTATGCTTCACAGAGGCCATATCCCTGGTTCTGTCCAGACTTTTGAGTATCCAACATAAGGATACTGTTTTTGTGCATTAAACTTAATGCACTAGCAATTATTTTCTGTGTTACCATTTCAAATATCAAATGTGAAATTAGCATTTTTAAGAAACACAGAAATCTCTTATGTTGTAAGATTCTAAAATATTTAAAATAATTTAGAAAGATTCAAATTACTTATAAAACAAATAAGATGCATTGATAGACAAAGTCAAATTTATTTAGAGAGCCTGACATCAAGGCCCAGAAATCTCTGGTGGCCCCAGAGCTAGTACTAGAACAAATTCATACCCAAAGTGGCAGTTTGGATGTTTACCTGTGAGTATGTGGGCATATCTGAATGCACATATTTATGTATATCTGTGTGTGTGTGTGTTTGAGGTGGTACCAAACATAAACACTTTACAATACGCTATTTTATTTAATCCAATTGTCAGTTCTAATCCATTTGTATGGAATATGGAAAACTTCAATAAAGTGTTGCTGAGAGAATGAAAAGATACAGTTCACAGTAGGAAAAGGTCACAGACAAACTATTTTTCAACCCATAACTAACAAAAAATTACCACTAGTTAGGAGGATAATTGTGAAAAGAATAAAACTAAGAAAATGGGAAAAACCCAAAAGGAGATAGCAAACAAAGAGTAAAGAATGCCTATTCCCCATCTCCAAAATTTGGTAACATTTTATTTGCCTGAAAAGCCAAAGGGACACCAACACATATCAGAAAGGAATGCTTACCAGGGTGAATATTTCAAATTGTGTTCTCTTTGCCTACTTCACTGATGTATAGTGGAGTTGAACAAAAACTTTATTTCTGATCTTCCATCTACACTGCATTTGTCTAATGATGGATACATGAATGAATGGAATTTATCTCCTAAATGTGCTTTGAGCAATGCTAAAAATCAGCATATCAAAGAATCTATCCATGGAAACTGAAAAGTAATACAAGTTTTACCATGTCTCATATCTTACTCATCAGCAATCTCAAATATTTTTAAAAGATTTTACTTATTTATTCATGAGAGACACAGAAAGAAAGAGAGAGGCAAAGACACAGGCAGAGGGAGAAGCAGGCTCCATGCAGGGAACCTGACGTGGGACTTGATCCCGGGTCTCCAGGATCATGTTCTGGGCTGAAGGGGACGCTAAATTGCTGAGCCACCCGGGCTGCCCAGCAATCTCAAACTTAAGCTAGGTTATCTCAGTGTCAGATTAGCAGAAATTGCATAGTTTTTAGAACCCTAAGGATCCGTTTTGAATTCTGAACCCGGAGTCTTAACTTTAAATGATATGTTATTTATTTGACTTGTTTTAAAAATATTTTATTTATTTATGAGAGAGAGAGAGAGAGAGAGAGAGAGAAGCAGAGACACAGGCAGAGGGAGAAGCAGGCTCCACGCAGGGAGCTGAACATGGGACTCAATCCCAGGTCTTCAGGATCAGGCCCTGGGCTGAAGGTGGCGCTAAACTGCTGAGCCACCCGGGCTGCGGTTTTTATTTGACTTTTTGAGCTTCATTTGCCATCTTTGTAAAAGCAATTATTAAAACTGCAAGATGCAAAGTTAAAGATACTGGTTTCCATGCTTTTTGAAAGGTCCTTTAGAAAGGACCTACATGAATACCTGTTTCCACTAACTAAAAGACATCCAAAGAGGATTTTTCCTCTTACAAAAAAAGGCTAAAAGCAAAAGTAGCATTCATTATTGTTTTACAGCAAGCCATTATAAACTGAACATACATCCTGAGCAGTGAGAGAGGTACTGCCAAGCTCCTTCTCTGGGAACTACACTCAGCACCTTAGCATCAAACCACCAGAGCTTCACACTGTGTGTGTGTCTGTGTGTGTGTGTTTAATCTCCATTTATTTTGTGCATCCATTAGTAATATATGTCCTAAGGTGTCAGAAAAGCCTAAGAGGTTATTTTGGGGGTCTGAAAATGCTCAAAAAATTTTCCACTTAAATTAACAACAATTCCTTCTTCACTTTACTACATTTGGCTTATGGAAGTTTTCATAGGAATGTTCTACTGTCAGGTAGCAGAAGAAGCCTGTACAAGGATCTGGGATATAAGGATCTGACACAGAATGTTTCCCTGATAATCACGTAAAAGTGAAAGTCATATTGTTAAAGGATAACCACTGCAAAATGGTATTCTCTACTTTATCATTGTTACTCTTCAACTAATGAATAAACATCTTAATATGATAGGAGGGTCCTTTGCGATAGGGAATATTTAATTTTATAAGTAACTCAAGGGCTGAAATTGAGAAAATAAATTGTCTTAGTAGCACTTCATTCATCTCCTGAGAATTTCCCAGGATCAGAGGCCTGGGAAAATGAACAATCAATGATAGGACAGAGTTTGGGGATCTATGAAGCATGAGAAAAGAGAAGGCAAATTTACCTTCAATTATGCTGACATATCTAACAATTTCAAATGGATGTCTAATGACAATAAATGAACATAGTAGAAGAGCAATATTCTTTTTTTTTAGATAGTAATGAAAGGATGGGATAAAACATGGGGAAAATGTAGATGTTTAAATAAATGATGTTTTTAAAACTTTAATTATGTCTATCAATCTTATCATTTTGTGTTTTCATGAAATTCAACAGGTCACTCAGCTTATCTTGAGTTTTTACCGAGGCTTAATATTTTAGCAGGGCTAAATAATTGCTAGTGCTATGAAAGTGCCTGCTAACATAAAACATTGTTCCTTTATAAGCTTTTAGATGTATTACTAAAATCAAGCTACTTCATATATTTTAAGGTCTATCAAATAAATTTGGACACTGTGTGTGGATTTCTATCATGATATCCAGTTTGTAACATACTGTTCACCATCTTCCAAATGAATAGTTCCCATAAGTCTGGATTTTTATAAGACATTTCAAATCTCTCTAATAAACCAAAATAAGTATTCCTGGTTTAACTTTTAGTAGGTATTAACAGAGAAATCTGTTTATTTTCTTTTGTTTTTGTTTTAAATTCTCAACAAATATAAAATTGTAAGTAACAGTATTACCCTAGTAATTTTAATTAAGAGTCTATGACCCAAAGTTTTTAATGCACAGATATTCAACTAGTAGTCACATAAAGACGTGACATTAAGGGACAAACCAAAACAAAACAACATAACAAGAACAAAATCTAAAGCATTCACAGATAGTATTGGTCAGTCATTTCCACTTATTTCTTTGTATTGTAAGCAAATTAATGAAAGAAATTGAGGGCAGTGACCTTCTTCTCCTTCACTCTCTATTTTTCATTTCAGTCCCCCAAGAGCCATGCTTTACTCAAAGACTTTAAGAAGTAAATGAGGTTAAAAGTCATCACTGATGATGATCTCATCTTGCTTAGTATTGATTACCTCCCCTGTTGGTAGTAATCATATGAGTTGGTTACAAAGAGTATTTCAAATTCATCCTCACATTATTAACTCCAGATAGGTGGAGAAAAAGCTGGCCCTGGTCTTTTCATTCTGCTTGAAGTTCAACAGGAACAGAAAAAACTGGATTAGCTTTTCTACATACCCAACAAGATTTTCTTTACCCATTTTGTTTCAGCCATTGGAATAGTACTACTCACATTTTCAGAGATCCATATACTTTTAGCCACATCCAGCAGACATGGAAAGAACTATCATAAATACATAAAAATTGCCTTTGAGAAAGCAGCAAAAATGGTCAAAAAGTACACTCCTATATTTCTGCTTCCTAAGCAAACATACAATTCTTTAATTCTACCATCCTATAATAATAATGTGTTACTAAACTTTCAAACTTCTGTATACTAGAGATCAAAAATACATTTAAACTCAGAAGAATGTTGCTGCCTATAGAGAACCCCTTACACATCTGTAGAAGCAATTGTCTTCCCCTGGACAGTCAACTACTGTCTCTGTCTAATTCGCCTGATGCTGACTGATATTTATGCCCAGCCTGAGATGTTTAAAGTCACAACTTTCAATGTTTTCCATGGTGAAAGTAAATATATAAAATCTTTTTTAAAAAAATGCATCCAACTCTTGGTCTCAGCTCAGGTCTTGATCTCAAGGTCGTGAGTTTTTTTTTTTTTTTTTTAAGATTTTATTTATTTATTCCTGAGAGACACACACAGAGAGAGAGAGAGAGAGATAAAGAGAGAGAGAAAGGCAGAGGCACAGGCAGAGGGAGAAGCAGGCTCCATTCTATGCAGGAAGCCTGACATGGGACTCAATTCCGGGTCTCCAGGATCACACCCCAGGCTGAAGGCGGTGCTAAATCGCTGAGCCACTGGGGCTGCCGGGGTTGTGAGTTTAAAGCCTCACATTGGACTCCACTTTTACCTAAAAATAAATAAAGTAGAATAAAATAAAATGTAATCTTTTAGATTTCAACATATTTTGAAAAATTCTACTTTCTCTTAAAGCAGACAGAGAGCTGTGCTACACAAATGGTAGCAAGGGAAAAAATGTGGGTACCAGAGAAACAACTTCAACATCTCAGGTTTCAATGGTGGTATCCATAGCCTCATGGATAACATTCCACTTACAGAAATAGTTTCATATGTGGAATTAGAGCAAGGTATTTTAAGTGTGAAGTGTGAAGAAAGGCAATAAGCTTTTGTCATCAACTTTTGGAAAGGCTTATTGAGCACAACCAGTTCTCCTTGTTACTGAATAAAACTGGGTAATCAGAATACATTTAGATCATAATCCTTGCATTGTGTTGGCATGCTGATACTTTTATCCTGTGAATTCTCTGCAAATCCTATAGACCAAAGTTTCTAGCTGGGTCACTTATAGTAATAGAAAGTGCAGAAATCTCAGATAACCTTGAAGTATGCCATTGATAGCCAATGGCTCTGTATAACTACTTAGTTGTCTGCAACTTGAAGTATGTGGATGGGCCACCTTGAAATTCTTTTTTGATTATATAGTGGTTTGCATGCACCACTGTTTCCACATAGTTGCAACAGCAGGAAGAAAAAATAAGATAAATTATAAAATCCACTTTTTAAATTTATTTATGAGAGACACAAAGACACAGAGACACAGGCAGAGGGAGAAGCAGACTCCTCACAGGGAGCCCGATGTGGGACTTGATCCCTGATCCTGAATCATGCCCTAAGCCAAAGGCAGACGCTCAACCACTGAGCCACCCAGGCTTCCCAACAAAATCCACTTGAGTACAACTATATCCATCTTCAATTTGATTCTGAAATAATATTTCCAGACTCTCTTAATTTGTGGTTCAAAAATTCTAGCAGCAGTAAACCTTGCATATTCCCCCAAAGGCTTCCAATTTCTAACTAAATTTCTGGGTTTTTGTTTGTTTGCTAGTTTGTTGAGTAAGATCTATGTTCAACATGGGCCTTGAACTCATGACCTCGAGATCAAGAGTCGCATGTTCTACTAAGTCAGCCAGGCACCCCAATAATTGAATTTCTGGATTATTTCATATTGGCAATTGTTCCCAATTTAAAAAGACTAGCATTATTACCAAATTTTTGCTGATTAAGATGTAATTATTTTATCATTTTATTCAAAAGTTCTACGAGTTGTTACATAAAAGATATTTAACAGAGTTGTGGCTACAGGAGTTTTCATGAGAGGCAACTACTCTGTATGTGTTTGTGTGCACAAGTGAATGCATGCATGTGTGTAAAAGAAGCTTCTTTCATTAGTACCCTGAAAATGCTGAACTTATCTGAGTATTAATTATAAATTTCTGGTTTCCTCAATTAATACTAACTACAGGCGTACCCTACTACTCTATACACTTTACATTTGAATATTTAAAATTCTCTTTTCTAGTAGAGCTCTTCCATTACAAATGTAATGGATTTATAAGCCTAAACAGATTAGCCTAAAAAGAATGGGCAGAGAAAACTGAGACCACCTGTATTCCTATGTTAATTAATAGGACTGAAAAAACATATTCATTTAGGTCAACATAAATAAAGAGTTGTTCTGGAAAATTGTTGCCTAGGATGATAATGAACAAAATAATAACTTTACTGAGTTTTTGGAGGGAAGAATCTTCCAAATTATATTAATAAAGATCAAACTGTTCACAAGAGTAAACAACTTATCAAACCACTCACTTTAAGACTCCCACTTCTTTGTCTACAATTCCTTAATATTATGCTATAAACTTGTCCTGATTCCTTAATATTATGCTATAAACTTGTCCTTATGCTATAAACTTGTCCCAATTTTTGGCTTAAGATTACTTGAACTCAGATATAAAACCCCTATTAAAAAATCTTCTGGTAAATGTCTCCTTCTGAAACAGTACTAGGACTCTGTCCAGGAGGTAATCTACTCACTTGATCAATGGGTTATTCAGGTGGTCATTAAGGGAAGTCAATAGTCAACAGTACTTTTAACATTTTGAAGAAGCTACTAATTTTTTTCCACTTTGAAAACTATGATGTGCCACAAGTATTAGAAATCGTTTGAACACTTAAATATAGAGCTAATGGTATTCAATGCCTTTTAACTTTTCAAAAATCATGTATGTGGGTATCAGCTTTCTCTGAAAATGTTTTCCTGGGGTACATTTATGTATCTGAATACTCAAGAGTGCTAATTTACTTTTAAGCTATTTAAGTAGAAAATGGATCCAGATTTATAAAAACTCTAAGTAAGTATTATTTTCTATCTTCTGAAAATAGGATACTACTGGGAATTTCCATAAGATGTAGAAGAAACAATTTCTTTAACATAGTAACTACTTTAATATCACAGGTCTCCAAAACTTCATGTATGTATATTCACTCTTCTATGGGTCTCTGTAATTAATGATTTCACTTGAAGTGTTCTCATCAGTCTACATGTATATTACCTTATTGATATTCAATATTTTTTAGTATCTGACAACTCTTAAATCTTAGTTTCTACAGTAACTAATTTGTCTTTTTAAGGCAACCACTATCTATTATTTTCTCAATAATTGCATTCTTTATAATGCCAAACATTTTTCATACCGATATTGTAACAACTATTTGTTCAATTAATGAATAAACTAATCCTTAGAAAAACAAACATAAACAAGGCAAGTTTTCATAAAGCCAAAGCACCAGGTCTAGGGTATCATTTTTAGGACATGGCAGAAAACATATAGCAAAAGGCTTTCTTAATTCTTCTCATGAAGTAACTTATTAAGAAATTCATACCATGGGCCAACTGGGCGGCTCAGTGGTTGAGCATCTGCCTTTGGCTCAGGTCGTGATCCTGGGGTCATGGGATCCAGTCCTGCATCAGGTTCCCCACAGGAAGCCTGCTTTTCCCTCTGCCTATGTCTCTGCTTCTCTCTGTGAGAAAGAGAAAGATGAAAAAGAGAAAGAGAAAGAGAAAGAGAAAGAGAAAGAGAAAGAGAAAGAGAAAGAGAGAGAGAGAGAAAGAGAAAGAGAGAGAAAGAGAAAGAGAAAAGAAAAGACAGAAAAGAGGAAAAAAAGAAAAGAAAAAAAAGAAAGAAAAGAAGAGAAAAGGAGGGTCACCTGGTGGCTCAGTGGTTAGGTGTCTGCCTTTGGCCCAGGGCGTGATCCTGGAATCCCAGGATCGAGTCCCGCATCAAGCTCCCTGTGAGGAACTTGCTTCTCCCTCTACCTGTGTCTCTGCCTCTCTCTGTGTGTGTCTCTCATGAATAAATAAATAAACTCTGAAAGGAAGGAAGGAAGGAAGGAAGGAAGGAAGGAAGGAAGGAAGGAAGGAAGGAAGGAAGGAGAGAGAAAGAAAGAAAGAAAGAAAGAAAGAAAGAAAGAAAGAAGAAAAGAGAAAGAAAGAAGAAAGAAAGAAAGAAAGAAAGAAAGAAAGAAAGAAAGAAAGAAAGAAAGAAAAACTAATTCATATCAAAGTTTGCTAATAACATAACAACATACAAGGCAAAATGCTAAATATCTCATGCATAATCTCATGTAATACTCAGAAAGTTATTTATTATTAATGTTGTTATTTTATAAGGAAAGGATCCAAAACTTCTAAGGGCTTAAAATTTTGCCAAAGTCACATAAATATTGGTAGTACTTGAATTTGAACCCAGGTTCATGTTGATCCAAAGCTCATACTGTCAAGCAGCACCAAAGTACATCAATTCCAGGGTACAACCCATAATGACTTAAAAAGAAGGTTATTAGAAAGTATTTTAAAGCTTTGACTTAATGACATTTCTAGCTTAACAAATTTAGTTTCATTTTACAAGTATGCACTTAAAAGAAAATGAATTCAAGTACCTCTTCTCATTTCTGAAACAGTAAAAGTCTTAATACTAATAAGTATACATTTTGGTCATTTTATTAAAGACTGTTAGTGTGCTTGAATTCTTTTATATATTTAAAATGTGGTAACTTTGAAATATGTATTTTATGTACTTGTTTATCATTTACAGAAACTAAACAAATTGTACAATTTAAACATAACCTACATGCATGTTATACTGGTATTTAATTAATTTATTTAATTAATATCCAAGACTATTTTTCCAGGTACTCTTCTAGGCACAGGAGTCATAGCAGTGTACAAAAAAAAAAAAAAATGCATTCCCTACTCTTATAAAATGTATACCTAGTAAGACAAAATTAAAAATAAGCAAGTTAATATATGAAATAAGGTAGGGAGAATGGATTGTACCAATGTATTTAAATATAATATTAAGAACAGATATATTAAAAAAAAGGAATAGATATATTTATGAGACCATGTAGATAAAAACACAATGCCTCAGGCTTTGTTTTAAATTATGATAACTAAAGAATTAAACAAAGTGTAAAATTTGCAATAGTATCTCACTTTTAAGTTTTTTTCTACTTGGGTTGCATGTTGCCTTTCTGCTTTATTTGTCTCTTTCTAGTGCTAAGTTTCTGTGCAAATGCCACCTTTTCCTATCTAGTATCTGGTCTGTGTAACAGCCATGCTATGAGCAGCCATGGTCATTCTCAGTTGAAAATCACAATCTGGGACACCTGGGTGACTCAGTGGTTGAGCATCTGCCTTTGGCTCAGGGTGTGATCCAGGGATCCGGGATCAAGTCCCACATCAGGCTTCCTGCAAGGAGCCTGCTTCTCCCTTTCTGTGTCTCTCATGAATAAATAAATAAAATCTTTAAAAGAAAGAAAATCACAATCTTTTTCCTAGTTCTGTAAGGAAGCAAAAAAAATTAAAAATAAAAAAAATTAAAAATTAAAAGTATCGTCACTGGGGGTAATAGAAAACAGAAAAAATAAAACTGAAATGGCACAAATCAAGTGCTGAATGGATCTGTGTCTCCTGAAGCAATAAAAAATGCAGGTTAATTTCTTCAGAAGTAATAAGAGAAGACTATCCTACCTTACAGAAAACATTTAGCAATGGAATGCTTCAATTTAAATCAAATATCATGCTGTCCTTGTTATAACCAAAAGACATTGTCAGTGTCCAAGGGTTGTTGGAAGACAATTATTCATAGGTCTTTTCTGTTTTTGTACATCTTAACAACAGAGGTACTGACTGCCTTTTTTTTTAAGACCAACTATTCAAGAATGTTTTTTATAGCAAATTATCTTGTAATATGGAGATAGTTTTTCCCTTCAGGGCAAAGATCAGACATTTCCAGGTTGGAAAATAGAATTAATGTTTCCTTCCTGTGCAAAAACCAGGCAGGCTTACTATCTGTTATAAAAGATTGGTTTCCATAAGTTCAGGGCTCCTGCCATGGAATGAATCCTACTGCATGTACAGATGCCTCTTGGCATGCTTAATGTTATCCTGTAAGAGCAAGCTCAGAGAACCCAGGTATTGTTATTTTTTATCTGACCAAGGAGTCTTGCGTCTTCTGTAGTATCCATGTAACTGTGGCAGGCTAATCTGTTAAAGCAGACCAAAATATCTCAGATACATTGTAGTTCTTGATCAGGGCAGTTAAAATCTTCAAATTTCGATATCCATGTAAATAAATATAACCATATCTTTCTTTCTACAGACAGAGAAAGGATGCAGGGTTTCAGTATGCTTTATAGCATTTGATTCAAGTGAGAAACATCACAAAAATAGAACAGTGACATTTTTCTCAAGGGATAAAAAAATAAATTTGCTCTGCCCTTTACATATACTCTTTAAATAACTTTTTTTTCCTGTTATTTACTCAATTTATATTACATGTTTCATGGGAGATATGAATTGGAAGGATCTAATGGTTATCCTCAGACACCTTACATAGTATTTGGGAATATTAGACACAAACACATATGAAGTTACTAAACATATAAAGATGCAATAAAATATGAATAGAAAATCACCAATAAATTTGCAATCACCATCATTTCTTCAAGAGTCTCTTCATCATCATTATCATTTTTCAGAAATGTTTAAATAAACATCACAATTCAGTAGTAGAAACAACTGAAGTAAGAAAATGGAGTTTTATTTATTAACACAACACAAAAGCATTATAATAGGGGTTATACATCAGTGATATTTGGTGTTCTCAATAGCACAATTAACTTGATAATATTATCCATATCATCTGTGTTTTAAAGAAGAAGGTAATATAAAATATGGCAAATGTTTTTTTCACTTGACAAATAATGCAAAGCCTATACACAGAACTCTAACTACACAGCAAAAATTCCAAAGCTGAATTCTGTACTCTTAAATCTGAACCTGAGGGTAGGGAGCTAAGACAGTGGTACAGTAGAAGAACCCTAGACTTATCTCATCCCTCAAACACAGCTAGGTAACTATCAAATCATTCTAAATATTCAAAAAATCTGCCTGAGGACTGATAGAACAAACTGCACAATTACAGAAAGTGAAGAGGCCACCTTGAGGAAGATAGGAAGTGCAAATATGTGGTTTGGGAGAGAAATAGCTCACAGATCTGCAGAGGGGCAGAAGCCCTAGTCACAGAGACATGCGAGAAACAGTGGAGCTCACAGGGATATGCACAGGAGAACACTTCCTCAAAGCCATTGTCTGGGAGAAAGAGAAGGGCTAAATTTTGTGAGTTTTTGCAACTAGCAGGGCAAAGGATTGGAGTTTAGAGGTCCCCAGGCTCTGCTGGGATAGAGAACTGAGGATGCAGCCCTGCTCCTGAAAAAGAGACAGGCAAACAACCCTGGGACAGACTTGGTGATTTGAGGACCATCTAAGGGGCATGATGAGAAGCACACTTATGAAAGGGGGCATTGCCTCTCTGGGAGCAAAAGAACTTATAGGTGCCATTTCTCTCCTGCAATCCTCAGCAAAGGTGCAGAGCCACCTGCTGAGGGCAGCTAACTGGCACACTGGCTATATAGCCAGCTTGCTCTAAAACTCATGCCCCAACACTCTGGCACTACTGCCCTTTTGGGTCAAACCTGCATCAGTCCCAATACAGTGAGATCCTTTCCCAGAGGACCAGTGCAGATCCCTGCCTCATCAGGTTCCTGAAGTTTGGAATACTTAAAGACAGCAAGCCTGGCTAGGGTAGAGTCCAAGGTGTGCTACACTGTTTCAGGCAGGCAAGTGACCCAGAGACAGATAATGTGAAATAGTGACCTGAAAAATGTCTATGAATAAAAGGAGTAAATTATTTACTCTGTGAGTGCTTCCCTGAGAGCAGCAAACACAGATTCCCCTCTCTAGGGATAAAGAGGAGGCTGGCACCATTTCCCTTTCCTATCCCTCAACATAAACCAAATTCAGTAATCAACACAGTATCAACACTAACTACCTACGTAAACTGCTTATACCAAGTTCTACCCCCTTGTGCTCTGTTGGGACTGCTTTTCTTGGGCAAGTGTGCCTAGGAATCATCACAGTGGGCTCCTCCCACAGAAGATAAGCACAAACCCCCACAAGCACCACATCTATTGACCATAGACTTCTACAAAGCTTCAGGTCTAGTGGAAATAGCTTCAGGTCTCTTTTAGCAAGCAGACCAGAGCACACATAGTTAAAACTCACCATACTGGGCCAAAATCCAAACACTCCCTGTTACAGGCAAGGAGAAAATGCAGAACACTGAACACAGCATCAGAGTGCACACAGCACACACACCAGAGACACTTCCTGAAGCACCAGATTCTGTTTATTACATGACCTTTTCTTTATAAAGCTGTTATTCTCAGGAGTAGGAAACATAACAGATTTTCCTAACAAACAGAAGACAAAGACCTAGACAAAACATCAAGACAGAGGAATTCATCCTAAAAGAAAGAACAAGAAAAGGCCATGGACAGGGATCTAATGGAAACAGGTATAAGTAATATGCCTGACTCAGAATTTAAAGCAACAATCCTAAGAATACTAGCTGGGTGTGAGAAAATTATAGAAGACACCAGAGAGACCCTTACTGTAAAGATAAAAAACTAAAAAAGAATCAGGCTAAATGAAAATCGCAATAACTGAGATTTGAAAATGACTCAATGTAATGACTACAAGGATGAAAAAGTCAGAGGAACAAATAAATGAAATAGAAGACAAAATTATAGAAAATAATGAAGCTGAACAAATGAGGAAAAGGAAAAGGAAAAATTTTGGATCACGAAAGTATTAGGAAACTCAGTGACTCAATGAATAATATTCCTATCATAGGAGTCCCAGAAGAACAAAGAGAAAAGGAGGCAGAATGTTTGAGTAAGTTATAACTGAAAATTTCCCTACTCTGGAGAAGGAAACAGACATCTAAATCCAGAAGGCACAAAGAACTCTCACCAAAATCAACAAAAGCAGGCCAACACCAAAGCATATTGCACTTAAACTTGCAAAATATAGTGATAAAGAAAAAATCCTAAAACCAGCTAAATTAGACAAGTCCCTAGCTTACAAGGGAAGACAAAAAAGGTTAGCAGCAGATCTCTCCACAGCAACTCAGCAAGCCAGAAGAAAGTGGCATGATATATTCAACATGCTGAAGGGGAAAACTCTGCAACCAAGAATAGTTTATCCACCAAGGCTATCATTCAGAATAGATGGAGAGATAATTTTCCAGACAAACAAAAACAAAAAGAGTTCATGCCCACTAAACCAGTCCTGCAAAAAATACTAAAGGGAAATCTTTGAGTGGGAAAGAAAGATCAAAAGTAACAAAGACTAGAAAGAAACAGAGAAAATCTCCAGAAACTACAACAAAACACATAATAAAATGGCACTAAATATGTAACTATTAATAATTACTCTGAATGCAAATGGAATAAATGTTTCAATCAAAAGACATAGGGTATCAGAATGGATTTTAAAAAAACAACATCGATCTACACACTACCTACAGGAGACTCGTTTTAGACATATGGACACCTGCAGATTGAAAGTGAGAGAACAGAGAAACATTTATCATTCAAAAGAAAGCCAGAATAGCAATATTTGTATCAGACAAACTAGATTTTTAACAAAGACTGTAACAAGAGATGGAGAAGGGCACTATATCATAATAAATGGGTCTGTCCAACAAGAAAGTCTAACAATTGTATTTATTTATGCCCTTCAACTTAGTGGTGCCCAAATATATAAATTAATTAATGACAAACACAAAGGAACTCACTGATAATAAAACAATAATAGTAGAGGACTTTAACACCTCAGTTACAACAATGGACAGATCATCCAAGCAGAAGATCAACAAGGAAACAAGGCTCTGAATGACACACTGGACCAGATGGACTTAACAGATATATTCATAACATTTTATCCTAAAGCAGCAGAATACAAGTGCACATGGGACATTCTCACATTGTAACAAATTTGGCCTCAATAAGTACAAAATGATTAAGATCATATCATGCGTAATTTCTGATCACAACACTATGAAACTTGATGTCAACCACAAGAAAAAATTTGGAAAGACCACAAATACATGGAGGCTAAAGAATATGCTACTAAAGAATGAATGTGTCAACCAGGAAATTAAATAAGAAATAAAGATACATGGAAATGAATGAAAATGAAAATATAACAGTTCAAAACTTTTGGGATGCAGCAAAAGTGTCACAAAAGGGAAGTATAAACCAATACAGGTCTACCTCAAGAAGCAAGAAAAATCTCAATTATGCAACCTATCTTACACTTAAAGGGGCTAGTAAAAAACAACAAATAAAGCCTAAAACCAGCAGAAAAAGGGAAATAATAAATATTAGAGAAGAAATAAATGATATAGATGATATAGAAAAAAATGAGAAGAGATCAATAAAATCATGAGCTATTTCTTTGGAACAATTAATACAATTGATAAACACCCTAGCCAGACTTATCAAAAAGAAAAGAGAAAGGACCCAGATAAATAAAATCATAAATGAGTGAACAGAAATCACAACCAACACCAGAGAAATACAAACCATTATAAGAGGATATTATGAGCAATTATATGCCCATAAATTAGGCAATCTGGAAGAAACAGATGCATTCCTAGAGACACATAAACCAGCAAAACTGAAACAGGAAGAAATAGAAAACTTGAACAGACCAATAACTAGCAAAGAAATTGAATCAGTAATCAAAAATCTCCCAACAAACAAAAGTCCAGGGCCAGATGGCTTCCCAGGGGAATTCTACCAAATATTTAAAGAACAGTTAATACCTCTTCTTCTGAAGCTGTTTCATAAAATAGAAATGCAAGGAAAACTTCCAAACTCATTTTATGCAGGCAGCATTACCTTGATTCCAAAACCAGACAAAGACCAAACTATAAAAAAGAGTTACAGGTGAATATCCCTGATGAATATGGATCCAAAAACTATATTTTTTAAGATTTTATTTATCTTTTCATGAGAGACACAGAGACAAACAGAGAGAGAGGCAGAGACACAGGCAGAGGAAGAAGCAGGCTCCATGCAGGAAGCCTGATGTGGGACTCAATCCCAGATCCTGGGATCACACCCTGAGCGGAAGGCAGACGCTCAACAGCTGAGCCACCCAGGCATCCCTGAATCCAAAAATTCTTAAAAAAGTACTAGCAAATCAAATCCAACAGGACATTAAAAGAATCATTCACCATGAGCAAATGGGATTTATTCTTGGATTGCAAAGGTGGTTCAATATTCACAAATCAAAAAGACAACACCACATTTGTTAAAGAAACAAGAACCAAATGATCCTCTTAAAAATGCAGAAAAAACATTTGGTGAAGGACAGCATTCATTCTTGATAGAAACCCTCAACAAAGGAGGTTCAGAGAGAATATACCTCAACATAATAAATATCATATATGAAAAACCCATGGCTACTATCATTTTCAATGGGGAAAATCTAAGAGATTATCTTCTACAGTCAGGAACAAGACAGACAAGGATGTCCACTCTCACCAATGATATTTAACATACTGCTGAAAGTCCTAGACTCAGCAATCAAACAACAGAAGGAAATAAAAGGCATCCAGATCAGCAGAGAAGAAGTCAAACTTGCACTATTTTCAGATGACATGATTCTATATAGAAAACCCAAAAGATTCTACCAAAAAATTGCTAGAACTGATAAACAAATTCAGTAGTTGCAGGATACAAAAAAAAACATACAGAAATCTTCTGCATTGCTATACACCAAAAATGAAGCAGTAGAAAGAGAAATCAAGGACTCAATCTCATTTATAATTGTACTAAAAACTGTAAGATAACCTAGGAATAAACTTAACCAAAGAGGTAAAAGATCTATACCCTGAAAAGTATGGAACACTTATGAAAGAAATTGAAGATGACACAAAGAAATGGAAAAACATTCTATGCTTCTTGGAAGGGCAAATATTGTTAAAATGTCTATATTACCCAAATCAATCTACACATTTAATGCAATCCCTATCGAAATATCACAAGCATTCTTCGTAGACCTAGAATGAGCCACCTTAAAATTTGTATGGAACCAGAAAAGACCAAAAATAACCAAAGCAATCTTGTTTTTTTGGTGTGTGTCTGTTTTTTTTTTAACATTTTATTTATTTATTCATGAGAGATAGAGAGAGAGACAGGCAGAGGGAGAAGCAGGCTTCATGCAGGGAGCCCGATGTGGGAGTCGATTCTGGAACTCCAGATACACTCAACCACTGAGCAACCCAGGCATCCCCCAAAGCAATCTTGTAAAACTGGACTTCAACTTATATTACAAAACTGTATTGATTAAGACAGTATGGTCCTGGCACAAAAACAGACACATAGATCAATGAAACAGAATAGAAAACTCAGAAATGAATTCACAACAATATGATCAACTAATCTTTGACAAAGTAGGAAATAATATCCAGTGGAAAAAAGACAGTCTCTTTAACCAATGTTGCTGAGAAAACTAGACAGCCACATGCAGAAGAATGAAACTGGACCACTTTCTTTTTTTTTTTTTTCCACTTTCTGACACCATACACAAAAATAAATTCAAAATGGATGAAAGACCTAAAATAATACAAGAAACTATAAATTCTAGAGAACACAGACAATAATCTCTTTGACATTGGAGGCAGCAACTTGTTACTAGATACATCTCCAAAGGAAAGGGAAACAAAAGCAAAAATGTACTACTGGGACTTCATCAAGATAAAAAGTTTCTCCACAGCAAAGGAAACAATTTAGTGATTCAACACTTACATCCAACACCCAGTGCTCATCACAAGTTCCCTCCTTAATCCCCATCACCTAATTAGCCATCTCCTCCTACCTCTTCTCTGGTAACCATCAGTTTGTTCCCTATAGTAAAGAGTCCGTTTCTTGGTTTGCCTCTCTCTCTTTTTCTCTATGCTCATTTGCTTTATTTCTTAAATTCCACATGAGTAAAATCATATGGCATCTCTTTCTTTGACTGACTTATTTCACTTAGCAGAATACTCTTTATCCTATCATTGCAAATGGCAAGACTGCATTATTTTTGGTAGCTGAATAATATTCCATTGCAGATAGATAGATAGATAGATAGATAGATAGATAGATAGATAGATGGCACCTCTTCCTTATCCATTGGACATTCAGGCTCTTTCCCTAATTTGGCTACTGTTGATAATAATATTGCTATAAACATCAGGGTTCATGTATCCTTTAGCAACAGCATTTTTATATTATTTGGATAAATGCCTAATAGTGCAATTGCAGAGGGTAGGGTAGTTCTATTTTTAACTTTTTGAGGAACCTCCATATTGTTTTCCAGAGTGGCTGCATTCACACTAATGGTGCAAGAGGGTAGTAAATAAAAACACCCTTCTCTATATCTGTGCGAACACCTATTATTTCTTGTGTTTTTGACTTAACCATTCTGACAGGTATGAGTCATATCTCATTATAGTTTTGATTTGTATTCCCTTGATGATGAGTGATGTTGAGTAATTTTCTATGTGTCCATTGGCCATCTGTATGTCTTCTTTGGAAAAATGTCTATTCATGTTTTCTGCCCATTTTTCAATTGGATTATTTATTTTTTGAAGTGTTGAGTTTTATACACTCTTTATGTATTTCGGATAATGAGTAGCTACTCTTAAGTTGCTGTAATGAGTAGGAATTACTGTAGACAATTCTATCATTCTCATGAATACTTATAAATAAATAAATAAACTAACAAATAATCAGCTCCAAAATTTGATAAGAGAAAATGAAATGAAAAAAAATTTAATGTGACAGAAAATAAATGGGTGTGATATTTGGGAATCTGGTAAGATTTCTTGAGTATTTATTTTTTTAATTTTTTAATTTTTTAAAAGATTTTATGCATTTATTAATGAGAGACACAGAGAAAGAGAGAGAGAGAGAGAGAGAGAGAGGCAGAGACACAGGAAGAGGGAAAAGCAGGCTCCATGCAAGGAGCCCGATATGGGACTCGATTCCGAGTCTCCAGGATCAGGCAGGCCCTGGGCTGAAGGCGGCGCTAAACCGCTGAGCCACCCGGGCTGCCCGATTTCTTGAGTATTTAACACATAAACTGAAAATCTTAAGTCAAAAAGATAACAAATCCATGAAGCACTTGAATAAGATATTTAAATGAAGAGTGAAATCTTAGGAAGATTAAGAGTTAAAAGCTTATGAAAGAATGTTCAAATAACAGGAGGGTCAGTGTGGCTGATGGTAATTGCAAGACTGAATTATAACAGTTCACACTTACTAAGTGTTCACTATGTACCAGGCACTGTTCTAAGCACTTTACACATATTGACTCATTTAACCCTACAAAACTATGAGGCAGGTATAATTTTATGCACAATTTAGGGATGAGGTAATTGTGGAATAGAGAAGTATAATAACACACTCAAGATTATGTAGTAAATAAAAACACCAGATTTTTACTCAGGGAGTCTGCATTTGAAACAGAAGCTTTGACTCTTTCCCATTGCACACGACTACTTGGTAAACAGCGTCCAAATCACCCAGGATGTTAGGGATAAAAATTGGAATTGGGGCATTAAATGATACATGAATCATAATCTGATTTGGCTTTTATATGTACTCTGGCATTGGGAATATAAATATAGAAAAGTAACTGAAATTAAAAAGGAAGCAAATGAAGATAAAATAATCAAACAGCAAATAGCAAACACAAAAGAGGAAAAAATGTACAGGGATGAGCTAGAATCTTTTAATCAAGACATTATAAAGGTTGTGGGAAAAGAGTAACAGGAAGAAAATAAAGAACTCAATGGTGGAAAGGGCTCTCTACACTTGTAAGCACTTAGGACATTCTAGGTCTATCTCAGCTATGGGCTATGTGTGTTGCTCTTGGGAAATTAGCTAAAAATTCTGTACCTGTGTTATTTTATCTGTAAAATAAAAGTTGAACTACTCCAGTGTTTTGCAATTCAAAATATATTACAAATAAGTAAACTAATTAAATTCTACATTTTTTACATAAAGAAGGATTAGCAGATATGGGGAAAGCTGGCAAAAATCACTTTGTTAATGAAGAAAAACAAAAACAGAAATGAATGGTAAACAGATTGTTTTTTTTTAGCACTATAAGCCTTGAAAAATGCTAGAATAGATGATCTCTATGGTCTCTAGTTTTAAAATCTATGATTCTATAATGAAAGTTTATATAGAGTAAACTTTTTAAAACATTTTATGTAAGAATAGTTTCTCCTATACCTCAAAAATATCTAAGAAGAAAAGCTGTTCTTACATGAAAAGCAAAGCAAATTGAATCCGTTAAAATAACTCTAGGGCACCTCTAGGGCATCCGGCATTGAACCCAACATTGTTCCCTGTCAAAATGGGTGCAAAAGAGAGAAACTATAAAAATTGCAAAAAAAATATTCACTTACATTAATCTAAGATGGCATCTGCTGTTATTGCTGAAGCTCTGTTGCTATCTGATACAGAGCTATATGACCTTGAGAAAAAAAGTACAGGTTTCTGCAAAGAAGAAAAAAAAAGTGATATACTTTCAAACAGTGAATTATGAATATTACTTAAATTAAAATAATTTTGTAAGAAATTTCTTAGATATGGTGTTGAATATAATTCATTCAGAATATGAACTGAAATACTAGTTGTTTACACAATTAATGTGTATTTCCCCAGCTTATGAAACAAAAATTTTATCAAAGAAAAATACAATAAAATCTGAATATAATGATTCATGATTATAAAATATATATTTGTGAAGCTATATACATTTATGAATTATGTGAACAGACGTTCATATAAAACATATAACAAATACAAGCCCCTTACAACTAAAGGCTGATAAAATATACATTGTTAATGGCAACAAGTTTTGTTTTTTTTCAAGTTTTTATTTAAATTACAGTTAGTTAACATACTGTGTAATATTAGTTTCAGGAGTACGATACAGTGATTCAACACTTCCAGACATCACTCAGTGCTCATCACAAGTGCACTCTTTAATCCTCATCACCTATTTCAACATCCTCCCACCCACCTCCTTTGTAGTTAAGAGTCTGTTTCTTGGTTTGCCTCTCTCTTTTTTCTGTTTGTTTTGTTTCTTAAATTCCACATTTTTAAACAAGCTAGATTCCTCTAAACCATTTTGCATTAAAATTACAGAAAGAATGTTCTTTACTATGATATTACACATCAGAATCTTTCAAAGGGAAAGACAGACTCAACTTCTACTAATAAACATATTAGCCGAAATTAGTCAGCATAAAAAAATTCAGACAATCAAGTACTTTCTTCTTTGCTAGGGATTTTCATCTCCAGCCTCACATATGACAGAATGAGAGCCTAAATTCTGGGGCTTTAGGTACTTCTCCTGACTCTGGTGTCTACAAAGTCTTGGATTGCCTTTGCTGGTACTTTAAAGGTGTTCTCTTAATCCTACAAAATACTCCTGACCAACAAATTTTATAATGATCTACTAGAGAGGTAAAATCTATATATTGTTTGAAACTAAAATGACTAATCTCTCAAATAAGTGAGATAAGAAAGTTAAGTCTCTGAACTTATACATGAATTTAGTTATAAATTCAGAGACTTAATTTTATTTTATTTTATTTTTTTTTTATTTATTTATGATAGTCACAGAGAGAGAGGCAGAGACATAGGCAGAGGGAGAAGCAGGCTCCATGCACCGGGAGCCCGATGTGGGATTCGATGCCAGGTCTCCAGGATCGCGCCCTGGGCCAAAGGCAGGCGCCAAACAGCTGTGCCACCCAGGGATCCCTTAATTTTAAATAAAAACTAATATTTCTAAAATTTTTTAAAATGTAGGTACACTGGCTGGCTCAGTGGTTGAGCGTCTGCTTTTGGCTCAGGGCATGATCCCAGAGTCCCATGATCGAGTCCCTGGGGGGAGCCTGCTTCTCTCTCTGCCTGTGTCTCTGTCTCTGTGTGTCTCTCATGAATAAACAAAATCTTTTTTAAAAGTTTTTTTAAATACAAACTAAATTTTAAATATAAAATCAAGATAAATATGGTACTGATTGCTGGGCTTTCTATACTTCAGTTAGTGAGTATAAGATCCTGAATCCACAAAAAGAAGTGATATTTCACTTAGTATTAGGTACAACTATGGAACTTACATGGATGGCTGACTAAGCCATGAGACATGCTAATTTCTAATATTTCTTGTCAAGCAAGTTGACATCAATTAGGAGAAACAGGATCTTTAATTCCTGGGTCCTATAGGAAGCCTTACTTGTCATGACAATATTTAACCAATTTTACTCATATCATAGCAAATGCTCAGATACTCAAATTATCAGAATTGTGTGTTTTTCAAAGTGATATGAATACTCTCAGATATAGACTTGACAGACCAATTGCCAGGACAAAAAAGTATTGTAAAGCAAGGATAGAAGCAAACCAGTCCATGATAAACTGTGCATGTTTAACATGACGGCTCATGTAATTAATCATAAGGTTACTGAGGGAAATATCGAGGGCTATGATAAAATGTAAAGGATGAAACTGTTAGGCAGACAGGGTGGAGGTACTGACCTTGAATTTCTTTATTTCAACATCTGTGCCTGGTTCCATCTACCATCTTTCCTTACGCTGTGCGTGGGGGGCTGCCCAGTTAGAGGTTGCTTTTTAACTTCAACTTCAAACTAGTAAGATGTGGGTAAATGGCATACCCCAAATGATTCAATGAATATGTTTCTCAAGTAAGTACAGCTTCTTCATTCACTGAAGTGCATAGAAAAGTGGAACAATGCAGAGGCTAGATGGCTTAGCAATGTGTTCAAGCATTATAAGTATTAAGTGGTTTGGGTTTTTTGTTGTCTTTTTGTTTTGGTTTGGTTTTTTTGTTTTGTTTGTTTTTATTGAGACTCTTAGGGAATATCTGTTCTGAAAACTTTTAGAATTAAAAAAATAATTGAGAGGGAGAAATATTATTGTGAAAATTCTGTGCTGCTTCAGGCACTTAAATGCAATAACAAAAAGTTTTATTTTGAAATGTGCCAAGTACCCCTACAAGGTGTACTGTGTGCAAGTGTGTGTGTATACGTACTGCCAAGAATAAAATCAACTGATATTACCATGTTGACTCAGGTATCTGCAGCTGACAGTGCACTCTTCAGGCATTTTGGAAATCTTCAACCAACAGTGCAGACAGCTGACAAAAGAAGAATGATGAATCAAAGGGAAGAATAATAGCAGAGAGGGACTGCTAAGAAAGTTTGGTAAGCTGGCTTATAAATACAATAGATCTATTAATTTTCACAGAGCTCCTAATCTGAAAGATATAGGAGAAAGTACACTCTATCTGAAATATCTATCATTAATATCATTTCTAGCAACAGTAAAATCTTTTATTGATTAAACAATACCCATGGAATACACAGATTTTAGTAATAAGTTAATATTGGGTTTAGGAGGTATTGAATACCACCTGATCAGGAAATTATCTTGATATTCTGAACATGAAAATATGCACATCTATACAATAAAACATAATCAAGATATCCTTGTTTGGTGAGACAACAGAACTAGGGTATATCCATTCAGTTAAAGTACAATGCTGTTTAATAATCCACACAATTTTAGAGTAGTAGAATTTTTAAAAATGAAACTTATAAGCTAAGTAGTTGTTTATATCTATTGAATAAAATTTATCACTAAGAATTCTGAAGAATGTTTATATTGGTTCTCCTCTAAGTTTCTCTATTTCTTTTTTTATTCAAGATTATATTTACAAGAAAAAAGCACAAGTGGGCTTGAGTCCAGTAAGAACAATTGATTTTTTTCAAAAGGTTGGTATAGAATTAATACTTCTCTGGCACCAAAGATAAATCAAAATTACCACAAAAAATACTTTAAAATTAAGGTAAAATTGATGTAAATTTGAAGCATCATGCTTATGTGTACCCCATGTTCCATCTCTTTAAGGAAATTTGTCTGCTATTCTTTTAAAATGCATATAATACGTATTTCTTCATTCATTCTTCTACTTAATATAGCCTTCATTTTTAATCATACATTTCACATTTATCTTACAAGGATGTTGCTTTTCCCTATTTTAACCTTCTGGCACAGAGGGAATACATAACCCTTCACTCTTTACATCTTGTATAAACTCCTCCAGGTCTTTGGGCTTATCTTACATGAACAATGAATAGGCTTTATAAAAATTGAATTGAATTCAGTACTTTCAGAGAAATTCAGTATCTCAGACCAAGCCTATGGATGGGTCTTCGAAATATAGGTAACTATTTTGGGGTAGTTATTTGAAAATCAACCTACAGTAAATTTAGGAGAAAACATTTTAAAGTGGCATTAAAGCATACTGCTATGTGCTGCTTTCTATTCGGGACATAAACTCCAGTTTGATTGCTAAACAAAACCACATATGACAAGAAGGAAAAGTAGAGAAACAGAAATTGTAAAACATATATAAATTGTATAGCAATTCCACCATATTAAGAAATGAATGTCAATTGCTTATAAAACCACATCAACTTCCTAGGGTACATAGGTGAAACATTAGTAAGAGTTAACATTGTTATCTGACTTTCCACTAAAGAAACCTCTATAAGCTGCAGATATATTGTGTGGTAGATATTGCTAGAGGCAGAGCTGAGTTAAGCATCTCACCATGACATGTAGACCATTTCCTCCAACGCTGATTGCATAAATGTCAAAACAGGCTACAGAACACACTATTGTTTCTCCTTGTATGATAGTCATAATTCTAGAAAATGGCAGCATTTCAGCAAGAAGGTTAAGTATTAAAGCAAAACTCAAAATGCCAACAGTTTTTATTCAGTCTAACCCCATTAAAAGGTATTTAATGAGGGGCGCCTCAATGGCTCCGTTGGTTGAGTGTCTGACTTTTGATTTTGCTTCAGGTCATAATCTCAGGGTTGTGAGATCAAGTCCTACCTCCAGCTCCATGCTCTGCGTGGATCCTGTTTAAGATTCTGTCTCTCCTGGGCAGCCCCAGTAGCCCAGCAGTTTAGCGCTGCCTTCAGCTCAGGGCATGATCCTGGAGACTCAGGATTGAGTCCCATGTCAGGCTCCCTCCATGGAGCCTGCTTTTCCCTCTGTCTTTGTCTCTGCCCCTCAGTCTGTGTGTGTGTGTGTATGTGTGTGTGTCATGGATAAATAAATAAAATCTTAAAAAAAAAAAAAAGATTCTCTCTCTCCCTTCCAGCCCTTCCAGCTACCAACCCCCCTCTCTCTCCTCTAAAGAAAAGAAAGTATTTAATAAATGCCTATAAAAAGTCTTATGAAGGCATATGCTATATCAAATTTAAAAGATAAGAAGGACAAGAATATGCAGTGTTTTTTGAGTGCTTTATATAAATTAACTTTTTATTTCTTATGAAAGGCCTCTGCAGTACTATCATTCTTCTCATGCTATAGATGGATAACTGGACACAGAAAGTTTAAGCAAATTTTCTAAGGTCACACAGCTAGCAAAGTCTGGAAAATATCTCTTAATTCAGAGGCTCTACATTTAGTAAAATTCCAAAGATTACAGCTTCCTGAATCTTTATGAATAAGGTCAAATTATAGTTAATGGAATTTATTCAGTTTATCTAACTATTTACAGGAATTTTACTTTACAGCTAAGAAAATATTTTAACATTCCACAAACTTCAGCTTATTAAATAAATCACTTATTGGGACACCTGGGTGGCTCAGCAGTTGAGCATCTGCCTTTGGCTCAGGGCGTGATTCAGGAATGCCTGGATCAGGTCCCACATCGGGGTCGCTGCATGGAACCTGCTTCCCTTCCCCCCAATATCTCTGTCTCTCATGAATAAATAAAATCTTTAAAAATAAAAATAAATAAATAAATAAACAAATAACTTATTCAATATACATGGGACATACAAAACATCTATCTCATATAAATAAAAGCATTTCTTGGCTCTAAGGAGATGATAAAATTCATTAAATAATAATTATTTATTTCTTATTAGTGTGGACACAATTTATTTAGGTCAAATTAACAATATGGTTCTCATGTATCTTTTATAAGTATCTGTGAAATATCTCTAAGTTATAATAAGAATTTATAAGTGACCTATTAGAAATAAATAAAAATAACTACTCTTCAAAGTCAAAGAAAGTGAATTCTCAGCCAGAATTCCGTTAAAATTTGTCATGTGACGTTGGACAATTTATTCATCATATATATCATAATTTTATTCACTTCAACTAAAGTAAAAAGTTTTATTTACATAAATTGTAATCAAGATTCTTCTCACAGATCAAAACATACATGATTTTTAAATGTTTCAGTACATTTTCAGTTATGATATCCTCTTCTACTGAAGCAAAATTTTCTTTGAAGAACATCACGTTAGGAAGACAGTGGCTTGAGACTCAAATAGATATGGGTTTATATCAGAGCTATACCTTCAGTTTGTTTCTAAGCTTGAGCAAGTGCCCAGATGCCTTACATTTTAGGTTTGGTTTGGTTTTTGGTTTTGTTTTATCCATACTTTATCTTTTTTTTTTAAAGATTTTATTTATTTATTCATGACAGACACAGAGAGAGAGGCAGAGACACAGGCAGGGGGAGAAGCAGGCTCCATGCAGGGAGCCCAAGGCAGGACTCGATCCGGGGATTCCAGGACCACGCCCTGGGTGGAAGGCAGGCGCCAAACCACTGAGCCACCCAGGGACCCCCTATCCATACTTTATACCAACTTTGAAAAGTTTTCTGAGGAGTATATTACAGTCAATAAAAGTAGCTATGATGATGACAATTACATGGTTTTTGTTTTGAGATGATAAAAAAGCATGTAAAAAAAGTGGAACCAATGACTATTTTATTAAAATTTTCCAAAAGGTAGGGCACATAGGTGGCTCAGTCAGTTAAATGATGGAGTCTTGATTTCAGCTCAGGACATGATCTCACAGTGATGAGATGGAGCCCCAAGTAGAGCTTCATGCTGGGCATGGAGCCTGATTATGAGTCTCTCTCTCTTTGCCCCACTCCTCCCCCACTCAAGATTCTCTCTCTCTCTCTCTCTCTCACAAAAAAAAAAAAAAAAAAAAAAAAAAAATTTCCAAAAGGCAATGTTCTGTATTGTGAATTTTTAAAATATGGTCACTAAACTTAATGAAGCCACATTCTAATGAATAAGAAATTGATAAAGGAGAGGAAGTGGAATGCTTGGGTGGCTCAGTGGTTGAGCGTCTGCTGTGACTCAGGAGTGATCACAGAGTCCTAGGATCGAGCTCTACATCAGGGTCCCCACAGAGCCTGCTTCTCCCTCTCCCTCTGTGTCTCTCATGAATAGATAAATAAAATCTTTAAAAGAAAAAAAAAAAGATAGGGAGGTGGTAACAAAGAACATATATAAATTATCACAATATCTAAATAAAGTACACAACAGAATTCCCTCTTTGTCCCATTCTCTGAAACATCTGTTATTAACATTTTATCGGTAGTATAGAAATGATACTACAGTGAAACTTGTAAATTTGTAGATCACGTAGCAGTTTTCCTAGTAATTAAAGAGCAAAGTAACTAAAATGTAATAATGATTTTTACTTTTCCTATGTTACCTGATTTATTAAAAGTAGTTTACTTTATAAATATGAGAAAATGTAAATATAATAAATATATAAGTGTAAATATAAGTATAAATGATTGTTACTTATATTTGTTTATAAAGTTACTTATATACATATAAATAGATACACTTATGAACATATATTATTTATGAACATATATAAAATAACATATGTAACACATATAAATACATTTATATTTTTATAAACAGTAAAATAATGCAAATATAGTAATGATTAATACTTCACCTATGTTAATTTATTATAACATATACTACCACTTTACCTACAAACTTACTTATTTTTCAAAACAAGTATAGACCTTGTTTGATGGGTTCAAAAAATGAGGAAACTTGGAGCTGAGAGGCTATGACTTTCCCAAGACCAGAAACTTGTGGATAGCAGAGCCAACTACTGATCCTAGGAATCAGACTCTAGAATGTAATCTCTTATCCAACACATTCTTTTTCTTTAAAATATAATATTCAATGAAGGTGTGCATGTCATTAACAAAGTATTAAATGGGCTTCAAATGGAAGAAACAAAAGTATATTTAGAGTAAACCTAAAATATAGATATAATAATATTAATTTTTCAATGGTACTTGTGAATAAATACTTCAAGTAATAAGGGACTTGGTTGCAAATCTGAAATTCTGCTCAATCAGAAGCTTTAGAAAATAGACAAGTTTTCTGAGCCTCAGGTTCCCATCTGAAAAAAAAATACTATGATGTGAACATCATACATGTGTTTGACAATTAAATGAAAAATACATAGGTGACTTGTGCACAACATAGCCACTGGAAATTGATAGAATAAAACAGATTAACACAGAGACAGGGACTTTGGTAGGGCTTCCCTCTTCTAAAAAAAAAAAAAAAAAGGATGTGAAATGAAAGCAATTTGATCCCTTATATAAATCACTATATGGGGCAGCCCTGGTGGCTCAGCGGTTTAGCGTGCCTTCAGCCCAGGGCCTGATCCTGAAGACCCGGGATCGAGTCTCATGTCGGGCTCCCTGCATGGAGCCTGCTTCTCCCTCTGCCTATGTCTGTTCCTCTCTCTCTCTCTCTCTCTCTCTCTCCCTTTCTCATGAATAAATAAATAAAATCTTAAAAAAAATAAATCACTGTATGTCTTTATGTGAATATTAATCTGAAAAACATTAAAAATGGCTACTTAAAATTATGAGAAGAGTATATGCAGCATGATCACCTGTTGCTTGGATGGTGAATAAGTTTACTTGTCCTGGAGTCATTAGTAATTGTACTCCCTTTCACTCTCAATATTGTCCTACTATGGATGATAGTCTATATGGTCACCTGACATATAGCATTGGCAGAGAGATGCTGCAACTGACTTCTGAGAGGCTGAAAACATTAAAACTGTTTCATCTAATAAAATTAAGCCTTTTAAAATTATGACTGCCGAGTCTTTAATAAACTAATGGAACACGTGGATAGGATAAGCATGGCTTATTCATCCAACCAAAAGTACATTAGAATTAGGAGCACCCACTGAAGCATGAAAGAGTTCAATTTGGGGCAAATAAGAAGCATGGAAAAAATAATTTCTCTGAACTGTCAAATTAGATATTATAAGGATTAAGAACTAAAGTCCATGCACTTTATTCATGGAAGACATCCTTAGGCTCTCTCTAAGATATCTCTGATCTTACTAGGGAGACAAAACAAAGAAGTCTGTTTATCTAGTGTATTCTAATTCCACACCAGATTAGAGCAATACAAAGCAATCCCAAGGTAACTATACTACAGATAAGAAAGTGCATATATAAATATATATATATATATATATATATATATAGAGAGAGAGAGAGAGAGAGAGAGAGAGAGGCACAACATATTTATTGAAGTAACTTTAGCAAAAAATATTTAAAGTTATAGTATTAAATTATATTGAAATTATAGTTATTTGAAATACATTCATTCATGTATAGAAAAGCTCAGCTCTCAATTCCGGAGATAACTAAAGAAATAAGATTAAGTGGTGTATTTTTTTTCCCTAGAAGAAATTAAGATTTGATGATTTTCTAAAAGGTAGTATAGGCTAAAAAAAAGAAAGTAGTTTGATTTTAAAAGTCTTTTTAATACACTATTAGGTTATTGATATTATGTAATTCATAAAAGAAGAACAGCAATTTGGGGGCCTCTTCTCTTAGATATCCAAAATTAAAATCACAATCCCTTTCAAACGTCTCAAGTTAGATGTACAAGAGTGTACTCTGCAAAATTAACCCTTATATTCTTGATCTGAAATCAAGTTTTTTAGTTGTTAAGTACAGATAATAAATTTTATGATTGTGCTTTCCCTGTAATACTTTTTACCTAGATGTCAAGAATTTTCCCCCAAGCCAAGATATATTTTAAAATGTCAAGTCCTAAGCCACTATAATAAACAGTTTTGATGCAATGAGTAAAATTACCAATGGCTCCATTACAAAAACAGTACTACAAACACATTCAAAGATATCCATGGCTGCCCTTTGGACTGACAGTGAAACTAGACTGGCCAAGATTTAAGTTCCTCAAGAATAATATTCCACAGTTGCTTAGAACTGTTTTTGATATTTAATTTTATTTCAGTCTACTCTTCTCTAAAGTAGGGATTTCATGCTTAATTTAACCTTGCTTCAAAATATAATCATCAATATGATCTGTAATAATAATTTTCTTGAATCTTCATTTTATGGTATTGTGCTCATTTCATTTGCACACTGATAACAAAACCACAGTAGAAACTGTGATGTCTGATTTAAATTCCAGATTGATGAAAATATAAAAATAAATAACCAAAGACTGAACAAAATTCAACTTAAATTTATTAATAAACTACCCTGTAAATTATTTCTCTAATCCAAGACTCATGCTGGGATCAGAAAGAGCAAAAACCAGTATAGAATATTTTTTCCTTCTACAGTTCAAAATCTAGCAATTACACCCCAGTAATAACAAGTACACCTACAGCCCAAATCTTTATTTTTCACCAGGAGAAAGAGATAGGGACTCTGTAGTATTCATTGATTCCAATGATAGATTAGGAAGATAAAAAAAGACAAGGGAATGTCAAAAGGACGCAGGGAACCTACATGAAAGATTTCCCCATGGCCAACATTGAAATACCATGAGGAACAAAGTAAATAATGACAGCATTAGATTATAATCAAAAGACAAAAACAAACATCTATGAGTCTATTTTGATAGCAGATGGAAGAAGGAAGGGAGGGAGGAAGGAAGGAAAAAGGAAAAGGGACAACATTTTCTTAGAGAAATTTCCCATAAAAAATGTAGAAAGAAGCATGACTGGAAAAATCACCAGTAGAATACCACAGAAGTAATTGGCACAGGCTAGATCCATCAATGAATGCAGAAATTAATAGACAAATGCTTAAGCTAAAACAGGAAATATATATATAGTTTCAAAGAGAGAATTATAAACTATGTTATAGAGAGAAAACAAATAAATTTATAGGGTAAAATCCTACCAGACACCAGCTTAACCAAGTGCTCAGGGTTAACATCACATATTGATAATATGACACCATGTAATCCCTGATATATTCAGTGACAGGAACATATCTCTGGTACTTTCACAATCTCATCATGAGACAGAAACAAACTTTAGATAAATTAAAATTGAGAAATATTCTATAAAAAACTGAACTTCGTCCTTTAAAAAATTGTCAAAGTCATGAAATATAATGAAACACTGAAGTTGCTGTAATATACTGAAGAATTGTAATTAGATTTCTTTGCTACTATACCAAATTATCACAAATGTAGTAGTTAGAAACAACACAAATTTATTATGTTACTGTTCTGCAAATCAAGTTACCACAATACTCACTGGGCTAAAATAAGATACTGGTAAGACTGAGTCCCTTTCTGGAGGTCCATGACCAGAACTTTTAGAGGCTGCCTGCATTCCTTGGCTGTTGGCCCATTTTCTACACAAAGCCAGCAACATCACCTCTTTGACTTCCCTTCTATCTTCACATCCCTCCTCTGAACATAGTCATAAAAGGTTCTCTGCTTTTAAGGAATTCATGTGATAAGAAAGTGCCAACCTGTAAAATCAATAGCAATCTCTTCATCTCAAGGCCTATCCCTTCAATCATACATTTAATCACTGCAGAGTCCCTTTATCACGGAAAGTAACATATTCACAGGTACCAGGGACTAGGACATGGACATCTTGGTGTAGTGGGGGTAGAGCGCAATGGTAAAAGTGATCATTATTCTGCCTATCATAGAAACAAGAGAAATAGACCAATTCTGATTGGATCCTGGCCCCTAAACTAAACCTTCGTGGTGGAATCCAAGTAAAGTCTATAGTTCAGTTAATCGTGCTGTACCAACATTAATCTCTTAATTTGATGATTTCTCTGTAAGTCTAAAATTATCTCAAAATAAAAGACTGACAGAAAAATATAGGTAGTAGTTGCCTGAGGTGAGGTCAGGGGAAATGTGAGAGAATGGGAATAGTTAATAAACAAGATTATTGGAGTTATGAGATGTTTTAACAGTTTTTTTCAAAGATTTATTTTACTTATTTGAGTGAGAAAGAGAGAGACACACTAACTCAGGGAGGGGCAGAGGGACAGAGGGAATCTTCAAGTCAACTCTCCACTGAGACAGGAGCCCAAAGCAGGGCTTGATTGAGGACCATGAGATCATGACCTGAGCAGAAATAAAGAGCCAGCTGATGAACCAACTGAGCCACGCAGCAGCCTCATGTTTTAACAATTTTTATGGTAAGTATTACAAACATGGGTGTACACACTCATTGTGTGATTTCCTGAAGAAATGTGGGATATTTCTATTATTGAAACCCTTCAAGAAAATTAGTCTATTCTCTTTAAATAGCACAAATCTTTCTCTGTGAAATCTGTTGAATTACCTAAGACAGTGAAGTAGTAAAAAGATAATTTATGTCTATATTACTACAGCTTTCATTAACACATAACTTTATAGAATTATGCAGAAAATCTAGTGAAATCATATTCTCAAAAATGGAAGAACTATATTTAAAGATCAACTTCAGTGATTTAGCATTTTTAGTTAGAATAATAGCTTCAGAAACTATGATCTTTAATGTAGTTATAGTTGGAATAAATTATTTTCAATTCTCACAACAATCAAGAAATTATCTTTCCTTTAATGGTATATGTGTAATGTTAGTCTTTACATATAGCTTGTTAATGCCTGGAATAGTTTACTTGTATTTAAAATTGTTGTTTTCCATCTAAAGATTCTGAGATATTAAACTTGATTTTCTGTAAGGAAACAACTTAAAATCCATTAGCAACTTGGTAAAAAATTCTCTATATCAACTGGTAATATGTGACTTCTTTCATTCTCTATAGCTTTTTATTTTAACTTTGATAAGAAATCTTTTAAAAGCAATTCAAAACACACTTTTCAAATGTCATGAACAAAAATTATATTACTACTAAATAGAGATTTCTACTGAATGATAGTGACTTGGTTTATGTAGTTTAATATAGTAACTTCTCCCTTTGTATGTGATTCTGAGAAAGCATATAGCACAGTTTTTAAGATGAGAGTCTTGAGTGTCACCAATTAAGCTAAAAACCTTGGTTACTACCTTATTAGTTCTTAATGTTTAGACTTAAGACTCTTAATCATTCTTTGATTAATTACCTCAGCTTCAAAATATAGTTATCTTATTTAAGATAACTATTGAATAAAATATTGAAAAAACAAATCTTAAACACTTTAAGATATTACAGAACACTCTTGCTACTTATTTATAAAATAAGCCATTTTTTCTTCAAAGATCCTAATAAAACTTATGTTTTCCAGCACTCATTTTGGTATTAAAATATTGGCTTGATTGACTTGTCTATATTTTAAGACCACTGTGCATAATCAAATATATGTATTAGAACCTTGCAAATAAGGTCACTTTTCATCTACATACCTCTTACTAAGTCACAGATAGCTTGTCTAATGAGTTCTGATATAATGCTCAAACTGCTATCATGGTATGATTTATTATTAGGCAGTAATTAGATGTGAACTCCAAATAAGTGGTGTAAATTCAATTTAAAAATGAATTTGGACTACAGATTAAAGAAAAAGTAGATTTAGCAGAGTATAATAATTTTACCATAATATTCAAATAATCTGAAAAGAAAAAAAAATGTGTTGGCTCAGCTCTTAAACTTGTAGTGTTAAACACTTATTTGAAGATTCATTTTCACCAGCTTTATAACATTATGACATTGACTACTTGCTTAAAAAGTTGCCCTTGGGAATTGAAAAGAATCTTTTAATTCTTTGCAGGTATTGCCTTTCATGCTTGATGAAACAACTATTTGGGTGGTCATCAGCAAAAGGACCTCTAAGAATACAAAAATAAAATGTGTATCTTGAAACTATGAAAATCAGACTTTAGCATTTATTTTCTAAAACAAAGAATTGAATATCAAAAATGTTACTTAGATTTCTGTTAATTTTACACCTAGACATCAAAGTCATATTACCTAAAAGCATATTAAATAAAAGGTGTTACAAGAGCCATAAACTGGAAAGATCATAGTTCTTAGGAGACAGAAATAGTTCAAATGAATATGTAAATATATACTTACTAAAGCATTCAAGAATAGGCACTCAAATCATTATAAAGTCCATATTTCTTGTTTCCTGTTATTTTGAACATTTATAATGCCCTATATATCACCCTAAAATCCTGAGGGAAATTTCTTTTTTCTGTGAATACCTCAAAGGAATTTAAGTCTTTAAATAAAGAAATGCATTGTCTTTTTTTAACTCCAGAATAACTAACATACAGTGTTATATCAGTTTCATGTGTACAATATAATGAATCAACAATTGTATACATTACTCAGTGCTCATCACAATAAGCATACTCAATCTCCTTGATCTATTTCATCCATTCCCCCCATCCACCTCCCCTTTGGCAAAAGCCAATTTCTTCTCTGTATTTAAGAGTCTGATTTTTTGTTTGTTTGCTCATTTGTTTTGTTTCTTAAATTCCTTATATGGGTGAAATCATATGGTATTTGTCTTACTCTGACTGACTTACTCTACTTAGCAATATACCGTCTAGGTTGTATCCATGTTGTTGCAAAAAAAAAAGAAAAAAAAAGATTTCATTCTTTTTTATGGCTGAATATATTCCAATATATACCACATTTTCTTTAGCCATTCATCTATCGATGGAAACTTAGGATGCTTGTATATCCCGGTTATTATAAACAAAGATGCAATAAACCTAGGGGTACATATAACCTTTTGAATTAGTGTTTTCATTTTCTTTGTGGAAACACCCAATAAAATTACTAGATCATGTAGAAATTCTAGTTTTAATTTTTTGAGGAACGTCCATACTATTTTCCACAGTAACCACCAATTTGCATTCCTAGGAACAGTGCATAAGGATTCCTTTTTTCCATATCCTTGTCAACATTTGTTATTTCTTGTGTTTTTTTATTTTAGCTATTCTGACAGGTATGAGGTTATATCTCACTGCTGTTTTAATTTGCATTTCACTGATGATTAGTATTGTTGAGCATCTTTCCATGTATCTGCTGCCCATCTGTAGGTCTTCTTTGGAAAAATGTCTATTCAGGTTCTCTGTCCATTTGGATTAATTGTGTTTCTAGGTGTTGAGTTGTATAATTTTTTACATATTTTGGATATTAACCCCTAATTGGATACATAATTTGCAAATATATTCTGCAATTCAGTAGGCTGTCTTTTTGTTTTGTTGATAATTTCCTTCACTGTGCAAAAGCTTTTGTTTTGGCATAATCCCAATATTTTCATTTTGCTTTTGTTTCCCTTCCCAGAGAAGGCATATGGAGATAAATGTTTGCATGGCTGAAAACAAAGAGATTACTGTCTAAATTTCTTCTAATAATTTTATGGTTTCACATCTCTCATTTAGGTCTTTAATTCATTTTGAGTTTATTTTTGTGTTTGGTGTAAGAGTATTTTTGGGTATGGTGTACAGTTTCATTCTTTTGCATGTAGCTGTCCAGTTTTCCCAGGACCATTTGTTGAAGCAACTTCTTCCAAGTGTATATATGTATATTCTTGCCTCTTTTGTCATAGGATAATTCACAATAAAAGCATGGGCTTATTTCCAGACTACTCTGTTCCATTGATTTATGTGTCTATCTTTGTTCTATACCCAAAAAACGAATTTTGATTTTGTTGATTTTATCTATTGATTTTTATTATCAATTTCATTAATATCCACTCTAATCATTTCCATCCTTCTTTTTCTACAAGATTTAATTTGCTTTTCCTTATACTGTGTTAAGGTGAAAAACTCAGGTCGTTGGGATTTTTATCTTTTAAACGTAAACATTTATAGGTATAAATTTCTTCTTAATACAGGTTTAGCTACACTCCAGAAGTTTGGGCATGTTTTGCTTTCATTTCCATTAATTTCAAAGTATTTTCTAATTTTCTTTGTGATTTCTACTTTGACTCCAGAACAAACCTCAAAAACTGGCCTCAAAACTATTCTTTCAAAGGGGTGAAAAATAATTAGATAAGACTGTGAAGCAATGTATGCCACAGAAAATTGTCCAAAACAATGGAGCAATCAGCTGGCAGTTAGTGGGGCCTAATCACTTTGATGTGATACTAAAGAGTCTCCTGGCAAATTGATTTCTTTGACACCACCATGGGTATTAGTGGTGTTTCAACACTGTTGACACATTTTTAGATACAGAGTTTTACTACTCCAGTTCTGTCTGTTGACTTCAGTCACATAATTGTGTCCCTTGAAAAAAATACTCCACATTTTCAACTTCTTAGAACATACTCATTTTGATAATGGTGTAACCTCAGTCACTCAACAATAGATTGGTAGTCAGCATATTTGATGTACCTCCATAACCTCTATCAGTCATTCAATCCCAAGTCTTTTTTTATTTTTTTCAGTCTCTAGTCTTTTCACCATTCAGACTGCCTTCTCAAATGTTAATATAAATTTTTGTTCAGATTTTATTTATTCATTTGAGAGAGAGCAAGAGAGTGAGTATGAGTGGCAGGGGCCAGGGTGGGATGGAGAGGATCAGAGGGAGAGGAAGAGGGAGAAACAGACTCCCCGTAGATCAGGGAGCCGGATATGGAACTCAATCCCAGGACCCCAAGATCATGACCTTAGCCGAACACAGATGCTTAACCAACTAAGCCACCAGACACCATTCTAAAAGATTTTTGCTGCTGCCTTTCTTACTTCCTCTTGGTCTAAAACCTTAGTGAACTACTTTGGTCTGTGTATGTAGTTGACCTAAATAAGTGATTCTTTTCTCTTGCCACTCTCTAATGGAAAAGTGAATAAAACAATTTTATACAATTATTCTTAAATATTGAAGATTACACAATTACTATTTCTAGTTACAATGCTATTTCTACCCTTAATAGCACACCTAGACCATTCTGGATGCTGACATTCCAAAACAACAGCTCAGCAAAACTGGGCCCTAGAGGATTCAATTCTTATTGATTCTTTCACACATCTGGATTCTCTTATTTAATTGACATGATCCCAAATATAAAAACAAATGATTAAGTAGTTAGCTGAGACTGCAAAGTCAATGTTAAACTAGGTAAAATGGGAAAAGACTGGGTAAATAATGGATCTCTGCACATCATACTTGTTCCTTTTGCAACCAACCCTTTCATGTGGCAGATGTGTGTGAATATATGATCATTGGGGAAAATTAAATAATAGTTACTGGGAGAGAACACAATTTTTGTTGTGAATGAAGGGGAACAATAATTTAGGCACCTATAAAAGAAACTCTTAGACATTGAGAGATATGGAAGAAAGAAGCATATTTATGGATTTTTGTCTTTAAGATCTATTTCTTAAGCTTTTTCTCAGAAAGGCCCTGATATGGCTCCCCAGAACTATTATAAGCTCCTTAATTTTATCTGACTTTTGGGTCTGCTATCCCTCTGCCAGATGGCTCTCTTCATGAGTTAATCACCATATTTCTCAATATTACCAAGAAGTTATTTGTTTAGGTGATCCCTGGGTGGCTCAGTGGTTTAGCACCTGCCTCTGGTCCAGGGCATGATCCTGGAGGCCTGGGATCGAGTCCCACATCAGGCTCCCTGCATGGAGCCTGCTTCTTCCTCTGCCTGTGTCTCTGCCTCTCTCTCTCTGTATCTCTCACAAATAAATAATAAAATCTTTTTTTTTTTAAAGAAGTTATTTGTTTAAATTATTTCAAGAGTAGGTGCAGGCACAATTTAGAACATTTCGTAAAAAGGAAAATTTTGATAAGAATTATAATAAGTTTAGTTCATATTTATAAATTTAAATCTCAATAACCTGAATTTTTCACTTTAACACAGTATAAGGAAATACAAAAACCTTGTAGAAAAAGAAAGATGGAAATGATTAGCGTAAATTAATGAAACTGATAATAAAAAACAATAGATAAAATCAACAAAATCAAAATTTGGTTTTTGAAAAGATCAATAAAGCGAAAAGTTTAACTAACCCAACCAAGAATAAGAGAGAAAGGACTCAAATTACTACAACCAAAAATGAAAGAGGGGACATCAATACTGATCTTACAGAAATAAAAAAAAAATTATAAATGCATGGTATAAACAAATGCGATAAAGTAGATAAAATTTGTATTAGACAAACTGCTGAAAGTGACTCAGGAAGAAATATAAAATGAACAAATGTATAACTAGAAACTGAATTAAACTGAATTAGTGATTTTAAAACTTCTCATAAAGAAAAGTCTAGGTTCACATGATTTCATTGGTGAGTGGTGAGTTCTACTAAACATTAAAAGGAGAAGCAACACCAATTCTTCACAAATTCTCCAAAAGATAGAAAAGGAGGAGACATTTCCAAATTTAGTTTATCTGGATACACCAGTTGAATGTAATTGTAAAATCCTAAAAAAATAATACTAGATAATACTCGTAAACTGAATTTAGTAATGTTTAAAAAAGGATTATACACCATAACTAAATAATAACTATTCCAAGAAAGATAGGTTATTTCAACATTCCAGAAGAAACTAATCTACTATACTATACCAACAGAATAAAGGTAAAACCCACATGATCTCAAAAGAGAAACAGCAAAAAATAGTTTTTGGCATAATCTAATACCTTTCATGATAAAACACTCAAGAGGAATAAAAAAAAAATGACATCTACAAAAACCTACACCTAACATCTTACTTAAAGGGAAAAAACAGAATGTTTTTCTTTATCTGGAAGAAGATAGAGATGTCCTCTCTCACCATTACTAATCAACAGAGTAATAGATGTTTATGGTAGGAGAAATTAGATAACAAAAATAAACTGCATCCAAGTGGAAAGAAATAAGTAACACAATCGCTATTTGCACAGGACATAACCTCAGAAAATCCTAAGGAATCCTCTAAAAAAAAAAAAAAAAAATCTAATAAATGACCTCAGTATGGTTACAGGATACACAATCAATATGCAAGTACAAAGTCTGTTTGTATATGCTAATAATGAACAAACTGAAAATTGAAGTAAGAAAATTACTTTTACCATATTATAAAAAATATAGAATACTTAGGAATAAATTTAACTAAAAAGTATAAGATATGCATGCTTAAGACTATAAAATATAACTGAAAGAAATTAAAATAGTACCTAATTAAAGGCAGACAAATGCAAAATAACTCATGAAATTTGGAATGAAATTGTTTCCTTTTTCAAATCATATACAGAAAATTAACTCAAAATGATCAAAGATGTAAACGTTAGAGGTAGAATTACAAAGTTTTTTTTTTCTTAGAAGGAAGTTTGGAAACAAATTTATATGACTTCAGTTTAGACAAATCTTTCATAACTAGAACACCAAAATGTACCAGTACCAAAAGATATAATAGATTAAGCTGAACTTCATCAAAATTTAAAACTTGGGTAGCCCAGGTGGCTCAGCGGTTTAGCGCCGCCTTCAGCCCAGGGCGTGATCCTGAGGACGAGGGATCGAGTCCCACGTCGGGCTCCCTGCCTGCAGCCTGCTTCTCCCTCTGCCTGTGTCTCTGCCTCTCTCTCTCTGTGTGTGTCTCTCATGAATAAATAAATAAAATATTTTAAAAAAAATTTTTTAACTTTCTTGCCTCAAAAGGACCATTCAGAAAGTGAAAAAATGACCCAGATAATCAGAAAATATTTGCAAATCATATATCTGATAATACACTTGTATCTAGAATATATAAATTATACTCAATAATAAAAATAAAAAATTAAAATGTGCAATGAATCTTAATAGATATTTCTCCAGAGACATATACAAATGGCCCAAAAAACCATGAAAAGATTTTCAACATCATTAGTCATCAGGTAAGTGAAAAGCAAAATGACAGGCACCTGGGTGGCTCAGTAGTTGAGTGTCTGCCTTTGGCCCAGGTCATGATCCCAGGGTCCTGCGATTGAGTCCTGCATCAGGCTCCCCATGGGGAGCCTGCTTCTCCCTCTGCCTATGTCTCTGTCTTTCTTTCTGTGTCTTTCACGAACAAATAAACAAAATCTTGAAAAGAAAGAAAGGAAAGGAAAGGAAAGGAAAGGAAAGGAAAGGAAAGGAAAGGAAAGGAAAGGAAAGGAAAGGAAAGGAAGAAAGAAAGAAAAAAGAAGAAAGAAAGAAAGAAGAAAGAAAGAAAGAAAGAAAAAAGAAAGAAAGAAAGAAAGAAAGAAAGAAAGAAAGAAGAAAGAAAGAAAGAAAGAGAAAGAAAAAGAAGAAGAAAGAAAGAAAGAAAGAAAGAAAGAAAGAAAGAAAGAAAGAAAGAAAGAAAGGAGAAAGGAAAAAAAGAGAAAAGAAAAGAAAAGAAAAAGAAAAAAGAAAATCAAAACCACAATGGAATATCTCTTTATACCCACTTGGACAGCAATATTTTTAAAATTTAATTAAAAAAAAAACAAAATTGGGGATCCCTGGGTGGCTCAGGGGTTTGGCACCTGCCTTTGGCCCAGGGCGCGATCCTGGAGTCCCGGGGTCGAATCCCACGTTGGGCTCCCGGCATGGAGCCTGCTTCTCCCTCTGCCTGTGTCTCTGCCTCTCTCTCTCTCTCTCTCTCTCTCTCTCTCTCTCTCTCTCATAAATAAATAAATAAATCTTAAAAAAAGAAAAAAGAAAAAAAAACAAAATTAGTGTTGGAGAGGAGGTGGAAAAACTGGAACCCTCATAATATTGCTGGAAGTAATATAAAATTGTGCAGCCACTTTTGAAAGTAGTTTGGCAGTTCTTCAAAGAGTTTAAACATAGTTGCCATATGATCCAGCAATTCTACTCCTAGTATGTACCAGGAGTGAAGAAAACATATGTTCACACAAAATCTCATACTGAAAGTTAAAGCAGAATTATTCATAATAGTCAAACAAAAACTACCCAAGTTAAACAACTACGGCAGCTTGTAAACCCCACTGAGTTTAGTGTTGCTTCACCATCAGTGAACCTGCTTCACCCACTTAGGTAAAACTAAATGGAGGGCTCCAGTGATCTAGCAATTCTGCTTCAAATGATGGAATGGGAAATAAAACTTTCACCAAAGAGATAATTTAGATACTTTTGCATGTGTAACCAAATTCCTACTGGAGCCAGTCTGGCTGCATTCTTGAATATACCACTTCCCATCTGACTAGTGAGACCTGTTAGATATTATTCACCATGTCACTCATTGATCCCAAAATGACCTGTCACAAAATGGGAATATTAAACTAGAGAGTCCAATGGTTTCCTTAGTTTTAACAAGATTCCAATGATAAGCCAAAAGATACTTTTCAAAAATGGTGTACTTAATTGTCATCCATAACTGAGTATGTCAGGTGGGCAATATGTCCAAAACCCTAAGGATGCTTTTTGGTGGGAGTTGCCTCCATTTGCCAGAGGTTCAAATCATTCAAACATCAGTAACAAAAATTCAAAAGTATCCTTAGCATAATAGAGCTCCAAATGTATATACAGTCTTTCTCAATCAGCAACATTAACTGACACTTATGTAAAGGAGAAGAAAGTGCATATAACATCAATTCTTTTTATTTAAAATCAATTAATTAATGTATAGTATATTAATTAGTTTCAGAGGTAGAGGTCAGTGATTCATCAATTGCATATAACACCCAGTGCTCATTACATCATGTGCCCTCCTTAATGTGCATCACCCAGTTACCCCATCTCCCTACCTCCTCCCCTCCAACAACCCTCAGTTTGTTTTCTATAGTAAAAAATCTCATGGTTTGTCTCCCTCTCTAATTATTGTCTTATTTTATTTTTCCCTCACTTCCACTATGTTCATCTGTTTTGTTTCTTAAATTCCACATATGAGTAAAATCATATGATTTCTCTCACTTACTTCACTAAGCATAACACCATCTACTTCCATCCACATGAAATATTTCATTCTTTTTGATGGCTTAGTAATATTTTATATATATATATATAAATATATATATATATCACACATCTTGTTTATCCATTCATATGTCAATAAACAGATGGGCTCTTTCCATATTTTGGTTATTGACAGCATGGCTGCTATAACCACTGGGGTGCATGTGCCCTTTGAATGACTATGCTTGTATCCTTTGGATAAAAACCTAGTAGTGCAATTGCTGGGTCATAATGTAGCTCTATTTTTAACTTTTTGAAGAATCTCCACACTTTTCCAGAGTGGCTGCATCAGTTTGCATTCCCACCAACAGAGTAAGAGGGTTCCCCTTTCTCTGCATCTTTGTCAACGTCTGTTGTTTCCTGACTTGTTACATTTAGCCATTCTGACTGATAATACATCAATTCTTACTATACATTCAGAGACAGAAGCAACAACAACATATATTCTACTGGTCTAAAGTGTTTCCTGTGGGGATCCCTGGGTGGCTCAGCGGTTTGGCGCCTGTCTTCAGCCCAGGGTGTGATCCTGGAGTCCCGGGATCTAGTCCCGCATCGGGCTCCCTGTGTGGAGCTTGCTTCTCCCTCTGCCTGTGTCTCTGTCTGTGTCTCATGAAAAAATAAATAAAATCTTTTAAAAAATAAATAAAGTGTTTCCCCCAACACACACACACACACACACACACAAACACACAATTCTTGTTAGTGTCCTTTCTCCACTAAAAAAAAACTTGCTCAAACCTCATCAATGAATTTGTTTAACTCCTCTTTTCATAGGATCCTTACATCTAAGAGAGCCATAAAAATTTTATTCTTTTATGTCCTTAAATTCCGCAAGGTATGTATGGCCATCAGTCAATCTTGGGAATAAGGAGAACTCAGCCATACTTCTAATCATTTATCACATGAAAGCAGCTAAAGACAGAAAGAAAGGGTGAAAGGGCTAGGGATGCATGGAGGAAAAGAATGTCTCCAAGAAAGTGAACAGGGACATTTAGTTTAAAGCATGTGGTGCCTGATGCTCAACTACTTTTCTAATATTTTTGTTCCACCCAAATTCCCATAATTGGCTGTAACTAATAGCATCAGTTTGAACTTTGAGGATCCTCTGACTTATTAATCGGAAATACATATGATTTTCCAGTGGTACTACAAAGTTTGAATTCTTTAGCTTACGAAGGCTTTTCTCGCACAGTGGTGGCTTTTTAAAAGTTCACCTTTATCCAGGTCATTTTTTGGTCTCATTCTCATAATAGTATCGCTTACATTTCTGGCCATTTTTATCATAAGAACCGGAAGCGTCTTTTGTATCAGAAGGGTTGAATGCATGAATTTATCTAGATTTATTTGGATCTGTTTCTTATTCCCTAGTGGGTCCTCTTCATTGGTATTTTAAACCCAATCTGGGGCAATAAAATAAAAAGTACTATTCATTGCCTTATCTGTGGTTTCACCTGGGAGTCTGTCGCAAGGAAATCTCTTCAGGGTGCCAATCTGCCTTACAGCAGCCCACACTCAATGCCAATAACTCTATGACATTTTGTTGGAGTTTTTTCCTGAATAAATCTGAAATTATCTTTTTTTTAATTAATATTTTTTAGAGAGCATGCATGTGTGAACAGGGGGGAGGGGCACAGGAGGAGGGAGATAAAGAATGTTGAGGCTCTAAGCCGAGCACAGAGCCTGATGCAGGGCTCAGTCTCATGACCCTGAGATCATGACCTTAATCAAAATCAAGAGTCAGCCACTTAACCAACTGAGCCACCTGTGCCCCATCTGAGATTGTCTTAATAAATTATAGAAGGTTTTAAGCTATAAAACAACCCAACCATTACTAATCTTACTATACAAGCATTGTGTGTCTACTTTTTCATCCTGCAATGATCCAAGGTTATAAAAATGCTCTGGTTTTCAGGGCACCTGGGTGGCTCAGTCAGTTAAGTTTCAGCTTCTTAGTTTCACTCAGGTCATGATCTCAGAATCATGAGATCAAGTCCCATGTTGGGCTCTGCACTCATCTCGGAGTCTGCTTGTCCCTCTCCCTCCCCTCACTTACATGTGGTCTCTCTCTCTTTAGAGACAGAGATATATGTCTCTAAAATAAATAAAATAAAATCTTTTTTTAAAAAAATGCTCTCGTTTTCAAACCAAAGTGGCCATGAATTTTCTTCTTTCATTTCTTTGTGTAGATAACCCATCCCTGTAACTGCTGTTAGATGAGGGAGGGAAAGGAATAAGTAAAAAACTTAATGTCCATCCAGGATGAATTTGGGTACTAATTATTACAATGGGGTAGACCTGAGCAAGAAAGTGTCCCACTGCTGAGAGAAAAGTTAGCCACAAGTAGCCACCATTCAGAAGGCTGATTTTTTTTTTTTCAGAAGGCTGATTTTTGAACCATTTTCTGTAACTCAATCTGTAGTCATTGTCTCAACTCCTACTCAGTAAAAGTCAACAAAATGCTGGAAATATTTATTACCAAGTGTCCATAAAATCAATCTACATGTTTACTACTGATCTCCATGATCTCCCTCAAGTCCTAGATATTTCCCAACAGGTCCTCATTCTTCTTGAAGAGAAATGTGTTTGTGAGTATCCAGTGCTTCACATCAAAACTGTCAAGAAATGCCAATGCTCTGAGATCTTATCCTATTTGCCAGCTAATAACTTAGCCTGCCACAATTTCATAAATGCTGGTGTAGGACCCAAGACTTGGGTCAGAAATGAAGAATATATACTACAGCACAGCAAGCAGCATGAGAATCAACATGCGATTTTCAGCCAAAGTCCATAAGTGCAATGAAATATAAACACAGATAACTATACATGTGTTCGGTTGCATCAAAGGAGAGGACCCCTGAGCTTACAGGGCACTCACTGATCATTTAGCACATCTACTCTTCGCTTTGGATGGAAATATTTCACGTATTACCCTGGACAGTGAACATGTCTATCTTTTGCTTCAGATGGAAATACTATCTCTACATTCCAAGGCTATAGCAAACTTGCCCTTTGCCCCAAAGCAAAAAAAAAAAAAAAGAAAAGAAAAAAAAAAAGGAATTACATATATATGTAACTACATATATTATAATAATTACACATAACACATATATGGTCCATATGGTCCAAGCCTTTTTACTAAATAGACTTCTTTAAAAACATAGTCAAGAACAATAAGCAGAACTGCTTCATTCTCAAGACATGCAGAAATATAAGACATCCATGGAAAATAATCGCTCAACAATCTACACATGTATCATGTGTTTAATTATTTAATTCATAATAAATATGAATAAATAAATTCAAATAAACTCAAATTATATTTCTGAAGAATGTAGGTATTTTGGAAAACCAAGAGGGAATATACATCTTTTCTCATTAATAATATATTATCATCCTTAAATATTATAAGAGCACTTCAAAGATGAACTATTTCCTTTAGTGTGTGTAATTCCATAAGATTCCCACATTATGAGTACTATAAGGCAAATACTCATTTTTGATATAAAAGTACTATGGGAACAGTTTCTTTGTCATGGAAACTACTCTTTTAATATAATTTTCTTTTTCTTGAACTTTCTTTTAAAGTTTTAAAAAATCCATAACCTTAAATCATAAGTAATTCAAATTTAGAAATTATTATTTTTTAAAGACTTTATTTGAGAAAAAGAGAGAGCAAGCAAAAGAGAGTACAAGTTGGGTGAGGGGCAGAGGGAGAAGCAGACTCCCTACTGAACAGGGAGTAGGACACCGGGCTCAATCCCCGGACTCCCAGATCATGACCTAAGCTGAAGGCAGATGCTTAAATGACTGAGCCACCCAGGTGCCCCTAGAAATTATTTAGTACAAGTCAATTTTTTTTATGAGGAAAATTAAGGTTAATGGTGAGGTTGTGATAAAAGAAATTAATGACTACAAGTGCTGTCTTAGTGAACAGGTACTTGGGTTTAACTCTAATTCAGCTATTATGAAAATTTGTTCATGTGTTTCCATTTGCATGGAGATATGGAAAAGCAAACAAGAAAAATTATATATGCACACACATTACATATATATACCTATACATATATAGAATTAGAAAAAAGTTAAATCCATGCCAAAACTTAATATATACAAAAATTCATGCATTCCATTTAGCAGGAAATGTACAGTGACATTAAAAGTTCCATTTAGATGAATCAATGCCATTATATCATTGAAGCCAGGAGGGATCATCTACATGTATAAAACTTCATTTCCCAAAATAACCCTATTTAAAATTAGGCCAAAATATAGACTATGTATTTATTCATTATGGAAAGTGGAAAAATGAAGAAAAATTAGAAAATTAAGATTGAGAAAAACATTAAGTGATTTTCATTTCACATCTTCATTGAGCCACAATTTTATTAGCGATGCTTATAGAATGTATAAAATAAAGTGGATGGAATATCTCATGGAGTTTCCAAAATACATTAGGGAAGAAAAAACAAGAAAGTAGAAACTTCTAAAAATTATAACAAAGTAATATATTATAAGAACAAAATAATATATGTATATACAAGGAAGGATTTTTAAAGAATATTAGATTTAATTATTATGCTGTAGATACTTAGTGTATTCTCTACCTATAAAAGCTTCTCAGTATGGTCTATGTTCACCATTTTTCACCAATTATCTTTCTTTTCTTGTCCCCATTTCTCTCCCCTGCTTCCTCATCTCTTATTATACAGCTGTTCATTTGGAAATGCTTTAGTTACAGACCATAAGATGTATATGAAATTAAGTTCTACTCTAAGTCATCTTTAAATAAGATTTAAAAGTTTTAAATAGGTAAAATTTAGTATTTACCAAAATCACCACTAAGTGTGCTGGTTAATTGAGAGTAGTTACTGTATCACACTTAAAATTGAAGTTATTAATAATTTTGAGTGTCTTTTCATAAGCATACATATAAAATTGATTTACACTGAATAACTTACATACCCGATAATTTACATACCAAGATCACCTAAGTATTATTTGTGCCTTAGTTACATTTTCATGAGGCACCTAGTAATAGAAGATTTAAAAAGATAATATTTTCTATTATTAAGGAAATTATATCATAGAATAAAAGATTAGCAGATATATAAGTAAACAATTTTTAAACTATTATGAATTTTACATGCCTGGATTAAGGGTATAAATGAGATTTATCCTAATTCTGACTACCATCTTCTGTTTCCAGATGATTCCTAAAATAGATGGATTCAGTAATCTTTGAACTACATCAACACGGTCAGTCTTTCTACCCCAACAGCTTCCACTTTCCCACATGGCTTCAATATCATCTTCCTTCCTTCCCTTTTTCCCCCACCAAACTCTTGACTGACTGCCTCCACTTGCCTTGCTTGGCAAAACCATTAACTTATTGAAAGACAATACTCCTTAAAATTCTTCACGGTGGAATTTGACTGAAGAACAAGACATGATGACCACCAACCTCAAGCACACCTTCAATCTTACAAGGGAAACAGATGATAACTGTTGAAGTCAATCTTTTCCCATTTCTAGATCATTATTTTAAAACTCTACTTTCTCCACACTCAAAAGTTCTCTATATTGCTATCAGCTTATAAACCTGCATCCATTATTCACCTTAACTGTTCATCATCCTCATCATGTTCAGTACAATGATCAAACTAATGATAATTTCTCAGACCAAATCTTTTTTTTTTTGTATATTTTTTATTGGAGTTCTATTTGTCAACATATAGCATAACACCCAGTGCTCATCCTGTCAAGTGTCTCCCTCAGTCCCCATCACCCAGTCACCCCATCACCCCCACCCACCTCCCCTACCACCACCCCTTGTTCCTTTCCCAGAGTTAGGAGTCTCTCATGTTCTGTCACCCTCACTGATATTTCCCACTCATTTTCTCTCCTTTCCCCTCTATTCCCCTTCATTATGAATGAGACCATATAATGTTTGTCCTTCTCCGATTGACTTACTTCACTCAGCATAATACCCTCCAGTTCCAGCCATGTTGAAGCAAATGGTGGGTATTCATCGTTTCTAATGGCTGAGGAATATTCCATTGTATACATAGACCACATCTTCTTTATCCATTCATCTTTTGATGGACACCGAGGCTCCTTCCACAGTTTGACTATTGTGGACATTGCTGCTATAAACATTGGGGTGCAGGTGTCCTGATGTTTCACTGCATCCATATCTTTGGGGTAAATGCCCAGCAGGGCAATTGCTGCGTGGTACAGTAGTTATATTTTTAACTCTTTGAGGACCAAATCTTAATTTCTGTTTCACACAGTTTGACTTCTTGATACATTTTCTTCAATTATATCAAATGTTCAGTAGCATGAAGTGCTCATAAGCATAATTCATTCATTCTTTTGTTATGATGACATAAACTAAATTATATGGTAAATAAAATTTAAATAGTGAGACAAGAATGATAATTAACTATGCAGGAATTGTTTTAGTCTATGTTAGCACAATAAGTAGCATGTTTGACTTTAGAAGTTGCTCAAATGACCATCAGAGGAAACAACATCAGTGAAAGGTCTCCAAAAAGCCTTAAATAAATTTAAATATAATAACGTATACTCAAATACTGTATCACAAAGTGAGAGATTAAGTTAAAAAAAAAGAACATATGGGGATGAAGGTTGTGAGTGAGGTGAGAAGTAGTTTCATCATTATATGAAGAAGTCAAAAAAAGTGTCACTAAGAAGGTATAAATATGGACAAAAACTTAGAAGATGACAGAGTTAAGCATGTAAATATTTAAGAAAGGTTACTGCAAGTAGATGAAACCTTTAGAGCTACACAATTCACTAACTACAAGTGGCTATTTACATTTATTGACTATATTTAATTAAATTTTAAAATCTAATTCTTTGAATGTCAATGCTTAGTAACCATATACGCATAGTACAGATTATATACCATTTCTATCCATGCAGAAAATTCTACTGGAAAGCACTGCACTTATGTGGCCTTATTTTGGAAGCATATACCTATCATTCAGAGAAACAGCAAGGTAGCTGGAGTGGAATGAGTAAGAGGGAAAGAAGTTAATGAAGTTATGAAAGAGGAAGCAGGTAAATACTTATTGAAAGGGTTTTGTTGGAAGGGACAATCTACCATGGGCCCTGAGCATCCCTGAACATTCTTGCTGAGTATACCAGATTGTGAGGCTTACCCCACTCTTGAGAGTGAGCAATTTGTGTGGCTAGTCACATAGGTAAAAATAGATCAAAGCAACCACAGTGAGCCAACTTTGTAATTATGTGCTCTTGGTGGGAAGAGAACTGACTGGCTTGCTTTCTGCTAACTGCAATGTGTGTGGCCTGCTCGAAAAGTGCCAGGTCCTTGGGTCTGAGTTGTTTTCCAATCCAATCCAATGCATGTAGAGGAACCATCTGGCTTTCTGTGTGGCACCCATGAGACTTGGAACAAAGGAATTGTACACAAATACAACACACATACTGCTTGCTTTGTCGTGAGTAATAAAGATACTTGTCTTACAGGCATAAGAACGCTACTTTTTTTCTTTTAAAAAAAAAGGCAGATCGGGGCAGCCCGGGTGGCTCAGCGGTTTAGCGCCGCCTTCAGCCCAGGGCGTGATCCTGGAGTCCCGGGATTGAGTCCCACATCGGGCTCCCTGCATGGAGCCTGCTTCTCCCTCTGCCTGTGTCTCTGCCTCTCTCTCTATATCTCTCATTCTCTCTCTCTCTCCCTCTCTCATGAATAAATAAATAAAATCTTTAAAAAAAAGGCAGATCATTTGCCAAAATTTTAGGATCACTCTGATCTACTCAAGTTCACGTTTTATAATAATCTTTGGCCCTTTGATCATATTATTTTCTATTGCATGTTACTCTACCTTTAATATGTTTTCAGATTGATTCTACGTAAGTGTATTCACAACCTGGCTGACCTTCTCATGTACTTAATCCTGGTTTGAACAATTGATCATAATGATTCCTGAAATACACCAGACTGGAACTTGGAACTACACTATGAAAGGATCTGATTGGGAAACTGAGTATATGTTCTTTATTTTGTAGAATAGGAAGCCACTGATTGAACATTTTAGTTAACTGAGTAACATGAACAAATTAAAGACTCAAAAATAAGTGTGGTAACCAGCTTAAATATAGACTACAGCGGGATGATACAAAGTAAGGAAAAAGAGATAGTCATATCCTTTAGGTGATCCTAAAGAGCATCACCTAATATAGCAGGAATGAGAATACAGCAGCTGGAAACATTTGCCCTTGTAAAAAGAAAGAACAAGAGTTGTTGTGTAGCAAATTTAGGTTATTACCAAAGAGATAATGTGTGCTACTGTGAACAATGTTATCTTACAAGGTAAAAAGTGCTTAAGTTTATTTATCAATAAGTGTATGAAGGTAAAAAAACTTTCAAGGCAATGATTAAAGGTGGCTTCTGACAATTTCTTGGGGGCAAGTGAGGGAATAAGGGGGTAGATAAGTACAGTTGGCATCCAATTATGAAGATAATACATACACGTTGTTAATCTAGGGAAATGTTTAAAAATCTAAAATTAGAATGTTTTTATATTCACTAACCAGTTTTCCTTAAGTATGCATCTTCTCAATGTTTTTACTAAATGATTTTAATAATATATGTAATCCACACATAAAACAATACATTAGAAGTAAGTCTTCCACCAAATTCTTTCTTTTAGCTGCCTAATATTCCTTACCAAAAGAAGCTACCACCAGATTCGTATGTCTTGTCATATATACTCTGCTCATATAGAGACATGCACATAAATATTCACCACAAATAGCATATCATATGTATTGCTGTACACTTTATTCTAGTTATTTGTGCCTTAGAGCACAATGCCTTAGAGATCATTCCTTATGTAAATATATACAATTGTTTGTTCTTTTTAACAGTTACATAATATTCCATGTTTGAAGGAAGGATTTTTCTAGGTTGTAGATAGTCTTTTAATATTAAGCAATACTACTATGAATATACCTGCATTTATGAAAATGTTAATGTAGTAATATTTATTTATAAGATAAATTCCTATTATTAGTAATAAATTCAGAAGTTTATAAATCTAGAACATCTAGATTTTCTAGATTGCTAAGTTATCTAGCATTTTTATAATATATAAACCAAATAATAATATATGCATGGATAGAGTATCACCTTACGCTCACCTTAAGCTTAAGAACAGATAAATCCCTTTCATAATAATCCATCCTTGGGCCTAAATTTCAGTATTTAATAACTTTGGACCTGTAATGATTTGCCACTAACCTGACTCTCCAATTAAAGAAAATCACTGACAAGGTGTTTGCCAATTTTTGTAGTGTAAATATTCCCATTATGGCCTATTTCATGCTACCAATGTTTTGACAACTGACTCTCAAATTTGTGAAACATTTATTAAATGGCTCCAGAAAGCTTGGGCCAGGTCCAACACTATAAGTCAGTCACTTGGATTTATATCTCAGCTCTACAGATAATTAGCTGGAATGCTCTGGGTTATTTATTTAATTCTTTAACTATAGTGTTCTCATTTCTAAAAATGGGCTCTACATAGAACTTACATAGTAGTCTATAGGACTACTCTCTGGACTACTAGATGCAATTCCTTACCATCAGTTTATTCTTCAGTTCAACATAATGAGTTAGGCCTAATCACTTCATGAAACAACCCCCCAAATATTTGCAGTTACCTCTAATCAGCTACAATTTATAAATATATTTACCTTACTTGACATTTTGCTACCACTGTGCCCACACACATCTTGAAATACTGGTCCTTCTTGGTTGTCTCTGTACTTATGAATGTGTGTATGTGTGCGTGTATTTGTGTCTACACACATATAAATGGGATATTAAATATTAAATATATAATATACATTCATATGTATCCTGTACATATTATCTCCTAATATATCTACTCTTTTTCATGATCTTGCATGGGTTCTTCTTTTCCTATTCACCTTTCGTACTGATACTTATCAAGTTAGATCTTTGGATTTCTTTACTTCTTACTCGACACAGACATTATGAGAGGTTACCTAAACCTATGGCTCCTACTACACCATTAATGATTACAGCTCCAAATTTTAATTTGGCAGGTAGAATTCATATTAAAAATTCTCAAGTTAGCAGATGTTTTGCTGGGAACTAAAATTATGAAGATGGATCAGTATTTTTTTTTCCAAAACCTTCCAATCTATTGGGGAAAAAATTGGAGCAAAATACTTTTGGTTAGCTATGACAAGTGCTCTGCCCAGGTATACTGAGCTACTTGTCATTACATGTACATAATATATTCTATCAAACCTGTTATTTCTCAGTCTCTGTGCCTTTCTTTTCTGACTCTTACTTCATAATTTTTCTATCCCAGGATTAACTATTTGAAAGTCTTCTGACTCCCTCAGAAAGAGAGAGGGTCTTTATTTCCCATGTTCCTATTATATCTTGTGGAAACTTTTAATACATTAATTTTATTGTGTTAATTTGTTTATATTCATATTTATATCTTTTCCCTATCTCTTCATTAATTTTTGAGCTCCTTGTAAGGCTTACAACAGATCTTTGTTTATTTAGAACCTAGCATAGTGCCAGCTAAAGAGAAAGTACTCAATAAATAAAATTACAATCAAAGAAGTTTAATTCAATGTTATAGAGGGAATTCAAGCATAGAAAGGGCAATTAAATTAACCTAAATATCCCTTTCAACTCTGAAATGGAGTAAAATAATTATTTGATACCATAATTATGGATTTGGACTTGTTTCTAATAAAGGAATATTTATGCTATAAAAATGGACAAGCCAAGTGAATAGAAAAAAAGGTCCAAGAAGTATGAGCTTGCTCAGTTAATAAATGTGTATTCCATGCCAATCAAAGCTATCTGTATTTATGTATACATTTTAGTTAGCCTACCAGTAAACATAGTGACCTGAATAGGGATTATCTACCCCTTCCAATAAATATATTGAAAAAGTGCAACATTATTTTGTTTCAATAGAGGTAAACAAAAGAAATAAGATTAAAAATGATGCATGGGTTGGTGTGTGGGGGGGTGTGCCTGAGGGCTTCAGTCAGTTAAGCCATCAGCCTTCAACTCAGGTCATGATCCTGGGGTCCTGGTAGAGGCCCATGTCAGATTCCCTGTTGAGTGGGGAGTCTGCTTTTTCCTCTACTTCTGCCCCTACCCCCACTTGTGCTCTCTCTCTCTCATATAAATAAATAAAATCTTTTTTAAAAAATGATGCATTGCGAAGTGATAGAATAGAATGTAATAAGCATTAGCTTAGGATCTAGAGAAATTTTGGTTTACAAATCTTGGGTTCTAGCCAGGAATAAATTTGGCCTTATTATCATTATAACGGATATGGCTGGGTCAATGTGAACCAATGTATATTTTGCACAGAAAGTAACAAATAGTATGCAAAATATAACTGATAATATCATTATTGTTAGTGAGTGAAACTGGACTCCGTTTATATATAAAAAATATTCCTTTTTTCCCCTTGAATGCTTATTTATTACTCTTGTTATTATCTACTTATTAACAAAAAAAAGAAGCAAATATTTTTTAAGACGGGATCAAACAGAGCTGTGCACTCAACTAAAAGTCAAACACTAACAAGAACATGTTTTCCTAGTTTACTAAGAAATATGTCATGTGCAGTAGCACCAAAATCATTGCTCGTGTCAAGAAAGATTGCTTCTACTGCTTTCCCTTGATTGATCAAGTTTAGATTGGTTTGATAGGACTTGTATTTTATGGAGCCATTGCTGTTATTAACTAATTCCAGGGGTAAATTACCTCCATAAAATAGACCAGAATATTTCCCCTGCTGACTGGCCAGGAGGCAAACTTGCTGGCAAAAGCAGACAAGTGCTATTCCCTTCCACCCAAGAAAATTGCAAAAAGTGCCAGTTATTCTCTAGGTCACTAAATAAATGAACAATCACTCTCTGTTGTAATATCGCCCTTCAAAGTAACCTCTTCTCTTCCAGGTGCTGGTAAGTTAATTTTATAACACATTTTTGTTGATTTTTTTGTTTTTGTTTTTGTTTTAGTAAAAGACTTATAGGGATCAGTAATTTCAAAGGCTATATATTTTCTCTTTTCAAAGTCTTGGTGCAACATTGTTTAAAATACTTAAAGTATTAAAAAATAAAATATTTAAAGTATTTATAAAATATACTTTAAAAAGGTATGACATTTAACATTTATTATGCTTTATTATGTATCTTTCTGTATTATCAATTTTAATTCATTTTCTATTATTTTTGTTATTTTGTCTATACTATATTTTTATGACTATCTTGAAATGTTTTCCATATTCCAGAAATTATGTTTTTTACTTGTGTCATCTCCTTAACAAATCTTAAATTTGTTAAGTGTATAAGAATCATTACCTATGAAAAGGAAAATAAGTTAGCCTTGTTACTCTTTCTTCATAGGTCTCCAAGTTCTATTACTGCAATTATAGGAAAAATCTATTTTTAAAAAAACAGACATGTAGTAGATGCACATGTTTGTATAAATATTATTTCTAAATGGAAATTTACTTCAGTGTAAGATCTGTAAGTTATTGAAAGTCACCCATTTATTAAACATTCCTGATTGTCTTCTACATTCCCCAGACCTACCAATCGTGTCAATCAAGAAGCAAGGACCAAAGGTATAATATTCAAGAAGAAATAAACTTAAAGAAGCATAATAAACACTAAAGGATATAAACATGAAAGTTAAGTCTTCAATAGATCAGTAAAAATTATTATATGAATAGCTGCTTCTGCTTCATAAGATCCATAAGCATCTACTTCTCTCTCACAGTTTGGTATAAAATAATCTGTATGCTCAAAACCAATCTTGTTTTGGTTTACTGTGACCAGTAGTGCAATATTCAGTAAGTTCTTATATGGTGGTAGAAAAGTATAGTGGTTAGGGAAAGCACATACATAACCAGATTAATTATCTAATATGGTATGGATATAATATTATATCCTTATTAATGGAAGAATCCAATATAAGAAACAAACGAGGGACACCTGGGTGGCTAAGCGATTTAGAGCCTGCCTTTGGCCTAGGGCGTGATCCTGGAGTCCTGGGATCGAGTCTGACATCAGGCTCCCTGCATGGAGCCTGCTTCTCCTTCTGCCTGTGTCTCTGCCTCTCTCTCTCTCTCTCTCTCTCTCACTGTGTCTCTCATGAATAAATAAATAAATAATCTTAAAAAGAGAGAAAAGAAAGAAAGAAAGAAAGAAGAAAGAAGACAAAAAGAAGAAAGAAAGAAAGAAAGAAAGAAAGAAAGAAAGAAAGAAAGAGAAAAAAGAAAAAGAAACAGATGAATCCATCTGCAGAGTAGTGCTATTATCATAGCATAGATGAAGTCGTTAGCAGATTGAGTATCTGACAGTAGATATGGCCAATTTAGCCTACTTGAAAGGAAGTCTGTATTGTTGAGTTCATAAATAACCACTCTCTCAGTCATATGACAATGATATCTGTAATCCCATTGAGGTACCACTGTGCTGGGGACAAGAAGAGAGGGTGAAAGATTTCTCATTAAGAGTTCTCGGTTCTACCTTCAAATTACATGTCAAAACTGGCACTTCTTCTCAAGTCCATTAAACCAAGAAGATCTAAAACATCACCATCGCCTGCCTGAATTATTGCCAATTTGTCTCTCTTGTTCCATCTTTCTCTCTACATAATAGCCAGGGTGATCCTGTTAAAATTAACTTGTATCAGGTTACATCTCTATACAAAAGCATTTTACTGAGCTTCTCAGATCACTCAAAGAACATCAAATATCTTTTAGTGAACTTCAAAAGATAAGTAGTCTAACCATGTTTTCTCTTTCATTTTGTGTCCAGTATACTAAGTTTCTCTTGCCTCACATCCTGCTTAAGTCACACTAGCCTTTTCAACATTCCTAGAATATTACTCTCCTTCAAATATTTTGTACTTGTTCTTTCTTTTCGGAGAATGCTTCTTCCTCAGGTAGCAGTATAATTTACTCCCTAGCCACTTGCTAGCCTTTGCTCAGCTACATTAAGCACCTTGTATAACATTACAGCCACATCCAACATTAGTTCCTCTCTTTCATACTAAATATTATCTAATGTATTGCATATTTTCATATTGATGGTGTCCCTCGCTTATCTGTCTCCACAATTATATGAACATTACATGAGGATAGGTACTTTTGTCTGTTTTATGTAATGTCTGTATCCCTGGATGTAGAACAATGCCTAGTCTATAGCAACTACTCATTAAATTGCTGAAATAGTTCACAGAATAGGTCTTCTTTGTCCATCTAATTATTACATGAATTGATGAACATTCAGATTGGAAGGAAACAGTCCTATTCTAAAACTAATTTAAATATGTCACTCATAACCCAAACCTCCTTGTAGTCAATTCTTCATCCTTGATTACTGCAAATTCTAGATGGTTTACACAACAGTTAACTATTCATGAATCATTATAGATTGATACTACTACACAATTTCCCTTCCAAAGTAGACAGCAAAGATATAAATCTTTAAGTTTAGTCTACTAACATAAGTTTAAAAGAAGAAAAACCCTTGAGTGAGGTTTTAATGCTCTAGTAGTCTAATCCCAGCTGGTACCTGCATATTTGCAGAACACATAAATCAAAGCCAATTGTTTCTTCTTCAGGCAACAGATCATAATAAATTTCTCTTGGGCCCCTGGGTAGGTGCACTGGAAACATAAGTCACATACTCATGTAAATTATCACTATATTCAGAATTTGCTAGATCCTGACCTTACATAGACAGCTTTCAAGTCACAACAGAATCTTGCTACCCCATATACCTAAATTTATGTATCTATAGATAACATGGCATCTCATGTCATGTAATCAATGGCTCACCTTTGGTTTCTTGAAATAAGTGGCTTAAACAGATCAAAAGTCTGCTCTGAAAGATTTATAGTGAAAGAAGGACACCACAGTGAATGGGATAGACTGAATTTCTAATTGCACTGGGTTCTTTACAGAAAAGAAAATTATATCTAGTGATTATGTTTAGATCTTACATCACCATCTTAAGCACAGTCTTAGGACCAAGCACTGTTTTAAGTGTTTGGACATACCAGTCTATACAGTGGAAGAAATTTCTATTCTTACTCTAGATTATATCAGAAAGATTAACTTTCTCTCTCTCTAATGCCATTAGGAATTCTAAAGAAACAAATTCTGGTTTGAATTTAATAAATGACTTTCAGTTTATTATAAAGAACCAGGTAACTAAGACAGTTGTAGCCTGTCCTGCATTCTGGAAGCTGCCATTACAACTTCTGGCTACAGTACTACGACTAAATGGGCATAACCTAAATAAGCCAGTCATGATTAGAAGCACCATGATAAGAAACTAGGAGCATCCAGAATCTGCAGAAATAGCAGAAAGAGTGGTGTATAAAATCGGCCTCCCTTCCCTTGGCCAAAACTGTTTAAATAAACCTATTTGGTAGCAGTTAATTACACCAAGAACAATAACTGCAAATTAGTATTGAAAATGTAGTTTTTAAATTTTCAACTTTGCCACTGAGGAAAGAATGTCAGAAGAATATTGAAAATGAATGGTGACCACTAACCTATATTATCCACCCACAATTTATCTTCTCAATTATCCCCACATTTACTAGGTATAATACAGGAACTACGTATGAACTGTCATGCAGAATGGAGCAGGATAGAACCTGAATAAACTGAAAAGGTATTTCCACAAGGAGCACGGACGGCAGTAATGGGAGATTAACTGTATACAATGAGATTTATCAAACAAGAGAACTGATTGAAGATCATTATAGCCAGTTTCTTACTGATAGAGAAAACATAAATATGTTAAGGAAGAAAATTAAAATAAACATTATTGTACTGGGTGGAACTGGAGATGATAGTGTGAATCTGCAGTGGTGTATTTTAGATATATGTACATCCATATATATATGTATGTATATATATGTATACACACACATACACACACACGGATTTAAGTTTTATATGTATAAATTATACACACTACATACATATTCATATGTGTGTGAGCACATTTATATACATATTGAAATCCCTGGCTTTTCCACTGAGAAGGCATAGAAGCAGTGACAACCCAACAGCAAAGAGCACAACTATCCTTGGATAATAGTTTATAAATACAATTCTCCCCTAATAGGAACCAAGGCTCCTTGGAGAATAGGGTTGTTTCTAGAACTGAGGCAAAAAATTAGAAAATGATCTGAAACATCATGCATGTGTGTGTGTGTATTGTATGCATATATACACATGCACACTCCTGACAAAGTTAAGATTTGCTCAAAGAATGATGCAGGCATGTCAACATTGCACAAAAGGAACCATGAGAGGCTTTCAATGTCCAAATCTGAAATAGTTCAGGTATCAAAATAATGATAATAAGGAATTATGATTAATAAAATAGGCATGTATGGAAACAGACTAATAAAAATAAATGAGTAAATAAGAGTGCCTTCGTGGCTCAGTCAGTTAAATGTCCAACTCTTGATTTCAGCTCAGGTTATGATCTCAGGGTTTTAAGGTGGAGCATGCATCAGGCTCCTGCTGGCTGTGGAGCCTGCTTAAGATTCTCTTTGCCCTGCCCCCCCAACCACTTGCTCACACGTGCGTGCTCTCTCTCTCTCTCTCTCAAAAAAAAAAAGAAAGAAAGAAAGAGAGAAAGAAAGAAAGAAGAAAAGAAAAAAGAAAAAAGAGAAAAAAGAAAAGAAAAGAAAAGAAAAGAAAAGAAAAGAAAAGAAAAGAAAGGAAAAGAAAGAAAAAAGCAAAGAAAAGAAAAAAGAAAAAAATGAGTAATAAAGTTTGATCAGGAGTAAGATACTTTCAGAGTCTTAAATCACTTCCTCAATGTGAGTTTGTTTCCTCAATGATGGCTATATGTGGTTATATAATAGAATAACCCCATTTGTAAAAAAAAAAAAAAAAATACATTCAAGTATTCTTTGGTAAATGGGGCATTTTGTCAGTAACTTACTTTTAGCACGTTCGTATATAAGAAGGTTATTTCTTCTATTCTTACCATTTCAGGTAAGTTTCAAATTGTTTACCATTAAAATAAACTTAATAAGCATTATTATACAAACTAATGTTTCCTGTGGTAGATATTGCCATGCAGCACTCCATGTTACTTTTAGTTTTCAAAAATACTCATTACTACTGATGCCAATTAATTTTAATTGTATACCAGATACCAAAACCAACTGTACTTTCTTTAACATCAGGGTTAAGTGACACATTTTTTTCTCTATTAAAGATATCAAAATATAAAAAGGATAAAAAAATAAATATGTTAGTATTATGAAGATGGTTTTCCTAAAACTACCTAAAAACGTGGTGTCCTTTTATTTGAATATATGATCAGAACACTTTTACAGAACCACACAGTTCAGCTTTTATTGAAACATTTCACCCTTCATCTTTTCCTATATTTTTGTGAAAGTTGAGTCAATTCTGTTTTCATTCTTCAGAAAGCTTAAACATATGTTCTCTGTGTACAGAATAGGGAAAGCATATTAGAAATGTTTATTTACAAATTTGTATCATTTTCCTAGAATATTAAAACATCATTATGCAAATTGTCTACTTTTAATGGGCATTTTAAAATCAGATTTATATTCCAATTTTCTCAGAAAGAAAATACAACCAACAAAATCATACATCATGTATATTTTCTAATGTCTTCTTTTCTCTTATTCTTATTAAACCTTCTTATCTGTTGCTCTATATGTTGCATTATTTAAAGGCTGTTTGACATATTTACTACTTGTGGAGAGCTAATTCGAGAACAAAATTGCTTTTAACATGCTGTGATAGATTTTTAAAAAAATTTCAAGTTCAATTATTTATAGACTAATTTTCTGTTTGCTGTCTGGTGAATGGCAAAGTGAAAAGTTCACAAATCTGGCTAGATGACACTTGCCTCCTCATATTCTAGGGCACTGACATTTCTTGCTGGACTGACAGTAAATCATAACTCCCCAGGCTACTCGTTAACTTTTAGAAGTTGATATAGTAACTTATAAGTTTGGTCTCTCTTGGATGACCATGAATTCTGCTTATGGATACTATAAAAAAAAGTACTTGGGATTGTAATAAATGGTGCCTCAAAGACTAAATTTAACTGTGGTAAACTTGAACCATAATCACTACTGCTACTTCCTATGAACATCCACATTGATACTTTAGAGGCTTTAGGGACCACTGTATTTTTCACACCAGATAAATTGTATTTTCATTTCAGTCTGTGTCATTATCAGACCTATAGGAAGCCATCAGTCACCTTGTGATCTTTGAGTCATGCATCACTGTTATTAGGGTCCTACTAGAGTTAAAAAAAAAGAAAAAAAGCTTAACAATTTTGAGGCTGATAGCATTATACTTAAGAGAAAAATAGTACAATAAAGAAACTATCAACAAAAATACATAAATTTTAATAATAAAGTATAAGGAACAACAAATATATTTTATATAGCACAGCACACATTTATAGCATATGTCACATTTAAAAGCAGATTTCTTAATGACTTTCATTTTTAGTAATCAGGAAATTGAATGTTGGAGAATCTTTATGAAAGTATAATTATAAAATATTTTCATCACTAACTGATCTATGAAATACAGTATGTCATGTACAGGAAAACCTCTATTCAATGTTTCTGAATATACATACATATATGGAGAATGCTTTTTTTTTCATGTAAACCTCAGAAGTTACTTCTGTAGCAAATTCCATACAAAAAATGCCATCCATGCCTCTTCAGTGATTATATTAATAAAATTTAAGATTAATAGCAACAATAACATAAAACATTCTCAATTTTTTTTTTTTTAAGATTTTATTTAGAGAGAGAGAAAACCTGTGTCCATGAACAGGGGGAGGGACAAAGGGAAAGGGAGAGAGAATCTCAGGTTCACACTGGTCTGAGAGTGAGGCCCAACATGGGGCTGGAGCCCATGACCCTGAGATCATGACCCAAGTAGGAGTCAAGTTTCTGATGCTTAACCAACTAGGCCCCCAGGTGCCCATTCAGTGAAGTTTTTAATGAAGAAAGTAGGCAAAATACTTGAACACACTGTGTGTGTGTGTGTGTGTGTGTGTGTGTGCTCAAGTGATCAATGAAAATTTCCTGAAGTACTTAACTAGCTAAATACTTCGAGTTATATTTATCTAGTCTAGTCACTATTAATCCTAAAATTCTTAATCCAAGATCACTTCTAAAATAATGCATTTTTATAAATGCATTAGCACAGTGGATAAGCAGCCTAGAAATCTTCTATAATAACTCATTTATCTGAATATGTAAAGCAAGGAGCTAATTTATAATAAAAGGAATACAATACTCCTTGTTTATGCTTTTAAAATCTAAATCAAGTAATAATTTGTAGCACATCTTTCAAGGGCTCTTGGGCTTATAGATTCATCTCCATTTTTGCCATGAATCCAGTGTTTTAGACATGTTTTCTAGTCAGTTTCCCAAATTTTCCAGTTTACATGATATATCCATTACTTTGCAAATGCCATTTCTTCTCTGTAAAGCTCTTTATCTCCTGCTCTTTTTAGTCAGATTTATTTATCCTTCAAATCTAAGCTCAAATGACTCATTTCTGTGGAAAATTTCTACACAATTGTATTCAGTCCCCAAGCCTGATGTAAATATTCATTTAATCTGAATTTGAGGTGGGTTTTGTTGTTTTTGTTGTTGGCAAATAGGTACTATCATACCGATCATATTCTTTTTTTCCTTGCAATCATCATCATCGTATTCATCATCACAACTCCTATCATTTAGCTCCAATTTTTATATATATTAAGTGCCATGCTCTGAGCTAAAAGCTTGATGAAAAGTCTCATTTAATTCTAACATAAAGCTGTATATTTTTTTACACTTTTTCTCTAAATGTTTACCCTTTTCAAAACTAGAATATTTTAGGGCAGATTTAGGTTTACAGAAAAATTGGAAAGTACAAAAAGTTACTATGTACACCTTCTGTCCCCACATACTGTTTGTCCTATTATTTATAACAGGTATTAGTTTGATGCATTTGTTACAACTGCTGAACACATATTGATACATTATTATTACTTAAAATCCATAGTTTACATTAGAGTTCACTGTGTTGTACATCCTGTGGGATTTTACAAATGTGTAAGGCATGTGTCCAGCATTGCTGCATACACAGAATTATTCTACTGCCCTATAAATCTGTGTTGAACCTCTCTATCCCTTCCCTCAAGGCCCTGCCAACCACTGATCTTTTTATTGTCTCCATGTTATCTTTTCCAGGAGGTCATATAATTGGAGTTACATAGGATTCAGACTTTTCATATGGTTTCTTTCACTTAGCAGTGTGCATTTATGTTTCCTTCATGTTTTTTTATGGCTTGATAGCTCATTTATTTTGTATCACTGAAAATATTCGATTGTATAGATGTGCCACAGTTTATTTGTACACTCATCTCTTGAAGGATGTCTTGACTGCTTTCAAGTTTTGACAATCACAGAAACCGAAGCTGTAAATACTTGTGTGCAGGTTTCGTGTAGACAAAAGTTTATTTTTTTTCTTTTTTAATTTATTTTTTATTGGTGTTCAATTTACCAACATACAGAATAACCCCCAGTGCCCGTCACCCATTAATTCCCACCCCCCGCCCTCCTCCCCTTCTACCACCCCTAGTTCGTTTCCCAAGGTTAGCAGTCTTTACGCTCTGTCTCCCTTTCTGATATTTCCCACACATTTCTTCTCCCTTCCCTTATATTCCCTTTCACTATTATTTATATTCCCCACATGAATGAGAACATATAATGTTTGTCCTTCTCCGCCTGGCTTACTTCACTCAGCATAATACCCTCCAGTTCCATCCACGTTGAAGCAAATGGTGGGTATTTGTCATTTCTAATAGCTGAGTAATATTCCATTGTATACATAGACCACATCTTCTTTATCCACTCATCTTTCGTTGGACACCGAGGCTCCTTCCACAGTTTGGCTATTGTGGCCATTGCTGCTATAAACATCGGGGTGCAGGTGTCCCGGCGTTTCATTGCATCTGTATCTTTGGGGTAAATCCCCAACAGTGCAATTGCTGGGTCATAGGGCAGGTCTATTCTTAACTCTTTGAGGACCCTCCACACAGTTTTCCAGAGTGGCTGCACCAGTTCACATTCCCACCAGCAGTGTAAGAGGGTTCCCTTTTCTCCGCATCCTCTCCAACATTTGTGGTTTCCTGCCTTGTTAATTTGCCCCATTCTCACTGCCGTGAGGTGGTATCTCATGGTGGTTTTGATTTGTATTTCCCTGATGGCAAGTGATGCAGAGCATTTTCTCATGTGCATGTTGGCCATGTCTATGTCTTCCTCTGTGAGATTTCTGTTCATGTCTTTTGCCCATTTCATGATTGGATTGTTTCTTTGGTGTTGAGTTTAATAAGTTCTTTATAGATCTTGGAAACTAGCCCTTTATCTGATATGTCATTTGCAAATATCTTCTCCCATTCTGTAGGTTGTCTTTTAGTTTTGTTGACTGTATCCTTTGCTGTGCAAAAGCTTCTTATCTTGATGAAGTCCCAATAGTTCATTTTTGCTTTTGTTTCTTTTGCCTTCATGGATGTATCTTGCAAGAAGTTACTGTGGCCGAGTTCAAAAAGGGTGTTGCCTGTGTTCTTCACTAGGATTTTGATGGAATCTTGTCTCACATTTAGATCTTTCATCCATTTTGAGTTTATCTTTGTGTATGGTGAAAGAGAGTGGTCTAGTTTCATTCTTCTGCATGTGGATGTCCCATTTTCCCAGCACCATTTATTGAAGAGACTGTCGTTCTTCCAATGGATAGTCTTTCCTCCTTTATCGAATATTAGTTGACCATAAAGTTCAGGGTCCACTTCTGGGTTCTCTATTCTGTTCCATTGATCTATGTGTCTGTTTTTGTGCCAGTACCACACTGTCTTGATGACTGCAGCTTTGTAGTACAACCTGAAATCTGGCATTGTGATGCCCCCAGAAATGGTTTTCTTTTTTAAACTTCCCCTGGCTATTCGGGGTCTTTTCTGATTCCACACAAATCTTAAAATAATTTGTTCTAACTCTCTGAAGAAAGTCCATGGTATTTTGATAGGTATTGCATTAAACGTGTATATTGCCCTGGGTAACATTGACATTTTCACAATATTAATTCTGCCAATCCATGAGCATGGAATATTTTTCCATCTCTTTGTGTCTTCCTCAATTTCTATCAGAAGAGTTCTATAGTTTTGAGGGTATAGATCCTTTACATCTTTCGTTAGGTTTATTCCTAGGTATCTTATGCTTTTGGGTGCAATTGTAAATGGGATTGACTCCTTAATTTCTCTTTCTTCAGTCTCATTGTTAGTGTATAGAAATGCCACTGATTTCTGGGCATTGGTTTTGTATCCTGCCACGCTACCAAATTGCTGTATGAGTTCTAGCAATCTTGGGGTGGAGACTTTTGGGTTTTCTATGTAGAGTATCATGTCATCGGCGAAGAGGGAGCGTTTGACTTCTTCTTTGCCAATTTGAATGCCTTTAATGTCTTTTTGTTGTCTGATTGCTGAGGCTAGGACTTCCAGTACTATGTTGAATAGCAGTGGTGAGAGTGGACATCCCTGTCTTGTTCCTGATCTGAGGGGAAAGGCTCCCAGTGCTTCCCCATTGAGAATGATATTTGCTGTGGGCTTTTTGTAGATGGCTTTTAAGATGTTGAGGAAAGTTCCCTCTATCCCTACACTCTGAAGAGTTTTGATCAGAAATGGATGCTGTATTTTGTCAAATGCTTTCTCTGCATCTAATGAGAGGATCATATGGTTCTTGGTTTTTCTCTGGCTGATATGATGAATCACATTGATTGTTTTACGGGTGTTGAACCAGCCTTGTGTTGGGGGATAAATCCTACTTGGTCATGGTGAATAATTTTCTTAATGTACTTTTGGATCCTATTGGCCAGTATCTTGTTGAGAATTTTTGCATCCATGTTCATCAGGGATATTGGTCTGTAATTCTCCTTTTCGATGGGGTCTTTGTCTGGTTTTGGAATTAAGGTGATGCTGCCCTCATAGAACAAATTTGGAAATACTCCATCTCTTTCTATCTTTCCAAACAGCTTTAGGAGAATAGGTATGGTTTCTTCTTTAAACGTTTGATAGAATTCTCCTGGGAAGCCATCTGGCCCTGGACCCTTGTGTCTTGGGAGGTTTTTGATGACTGCTTCAATTTCCTCCCTGGTTATTGGCCTGTTCAGGTTTTCTATTTCTTCCTGTTCCAGTTTTGGTAGTTTGTGGCTTTCCAGGAATGCGTCCATTTCTTCTACATTGCCTAATTTATTGGTGTATAGCAATTCATAATATGTTTTTAAAATCGTTTGTATTTCCTTGGTGTTGGTAGTGATCTCTCCTTTCTCATTCATGATTTTATTAACTTGAGTCTTCTCTCTTTCCTTTTTAATAAGGCTGGATAATGGTTTATCTATCTTATAAATTCTTTCAAAGAACTAACTCCTGGTTCTGTTGATCTGTTCCACGGTTCTTCTGGTCTCGATTTCATTGAGTTCTGCTCGAATCTTTATTAACTCTCTTCTTCTGCTGGGTGTAGGATCTATTTGCTGTTTTTTCTCTAGCTCCTTTATGTGTAAGGTTAGCTTTTGTATTTGAGGACTTTCCAGTTTTTGAATGGATGCGTGTATTGCAATGTATTTCCCCCTTAGGACTGCTTTTGCTGCATCCCAAAGATTTTGAATGGTTGTATCCTCATTCTCATTAGTTTCTATGAATCTTTTTAATTCTTCCTCAATTTCCTGGTTGACCTTTTCATCTTTTTGCAGGATGGTCCTTAACCTGCACGTGTTTGAGGTCCTTCCAAACTTCTTGTTGTGATTTAGTTCTAATTTCAAGGCATTATGGTCTGAGAATATGCAGGAGACGATCCCAATCTTTTGGTATCGGTTCAGACCCGATTTGTGACCCAGTATGTGGTCTATTCTGGAGAAAGTTCCATGTGCACTTCAGAAGAATGTGTATCCAGTTGAGTTTGGATGTAAAGTTCTGTAGATATCTGTGAAATCCATCTGGTCCAGTGTATCACTTAAAGCTCTTGTTTCTTTGCAGATGTTGTGCTTAGAAGACCTATCGAGTATAGAAAGAGCTAGATTGAAGTCACCAAGTATAAGTGTATTATTATCTAAGTATTTCTTAACTTTGGTTATTAATTGATTGATATATGTGGCAGCTCCCACATTCGGGGCATATATATTGATGATTGTTAATTCCTCTTGTTGGATAGATCCTTTAAGTATGATGTAGTGTCCCTCTTCATCTCTCACTACAGTCTTCAGCGTAAATTTTCGTTTGTCTGATATAAGGATGGCTACCCCTTCTTTCTTTTGAGGTCCATTTGAATGGTAAATGGTTCTCCAAACTTTTATTTTCAGGCTGGAGGTGTCCTTCTGTCTAAAATGAGTCTCTTGTAGACAGCAAATAGATGGGTCCTGCTTTTTTATCCAGTCTGAAACCCTGCGCCTTTTGATGGGGTCATTAAGCCCGTTCACGTTCAGAGTTACTATTGAAAGATATGAGTTTAGTGTCATCAGGATATCTATTCAGTCCTTGTTTTTGTCGATTGTTCCACTGGACTTCTTCTTAAAGGGAAATTTTAAGAGTCCCCCTTAAAATTTCTTGCAGAGCTGGTTTGGAGGTCACATATTCTTTCAGTTCCTGCCTGTCTTGGAAGCTCTTTATCTCTCCTTCCATTCTGAATAAGAGCCTTGCTGGATAAAGTATTCTTGGTTGCATGTTCTTCTCATTTAGGACCCTGAATATATCCTGCCAGCCCTTTCTGGCCTGCCAGGTCTCTGTGGAGTGGTCTGCTGTTACCCTAATACTCGGCCCCATAAAAATCAGGGCTTTCTTGTCTCTTAAGGATCTTCTCTTTATCTTTGGAATTTGCAAGCTTCACTATTAAATGTCGAGGTGTTGAACGGTTTTTATTGATCTTAGGGGGGGATCTCTCTATTTCCTGGATCTGAACACCTGTTTCCCTTCCCAGATTAGGAAAGTTTTCAGCTATGATTTGTTCAAATACATATTCTGGCCCTCTGTCCCTTTTGGCGCCCTCGGGAACCCCAATTAAATGTAGGTTTTCTTCCTCAGGCTTTTATTTCCCTTAATCTATCTTCATGGTCTTTTAATTGTTTGTCTCTTTTTTCCTCAGTTTCCCTCTTTGCCATCAACTTGTCTTCTATGTCACTCACTCGTTCTTCCACCTCGTTAACCCTCGTCGTCAGGACTTCTAGTTTGGATTGCATCTCATTCAATTGATTTTTAATTTCTGCCTGATTAGCTCTAAATTCTGCAGTCATGAAGTCTCTTGAGTCCTTTATGCTTTTTTCTAGAGCCACCAGTAGCTGTATAATAGTGCTTCTGAACTGGCTTTCTGACATTGAATTGTAATCCAGATTTTATAACTCTGTGGGAGAGAGGATGTTTCTGATTCTTTCTTTTGAGGTGAGGTTTTCCTTCTAGTCATTTTGCTCAGTGCAGAGTGGCCAAAAGCAAGTTGTATTGGGAAAAGGAGAAAAAGAAGAGAGAAAGAAGGAATGAAAAGAGAAAAAGAAAAAATAAAAAAGGAAGAAAAAAGAAAAAAAGAGAAGAAAAAGAGAAAGAAAAAGAAAGAAAGGAAAAAAGGGGTGGGGGAAGGAAACAAATCAAAAAGCAAAAAAAAAAAAAAAAAACCACGGGGGAGTATCTTCTGATTCTGTGTACTTTAAGTCCCTTGACTTCCCCTGGAACTTGTCCGTCTAGCTGGTCTTCTGGGGGAGGGGCCTGTTGTGCTGATTTTCAGGTCTTAGCACTTGGGGGAGCTGCTCTGCCCCCTGCCTGGTGCAGGGCTCATTGGGGGTTGTTTACCCCGTGAGGCCCCAGGAGCAACAGCCCCAGTGGCAGCGGCAGCTCTGGAGCCCTGGAGTCAGCCCCCGCATTAACTCCGGAGCTCTCTGTCTGCAGGGCCTGGAGGCTCCGGGGCGGGGCCGCTGATGTGCTCAGCTGGGGCAGGAGCGTCCTCGCTGTCCTGGGCCCTCCCGGCCTCTGCCTGTCCCGGGGGAGGCCGGATCCTGCGCTGTGTCCCGGCGCCCTGTGCTCTGGGGCCTGCGCTGTTGGATTCGCGCTCCCGCCCCGCAGCCCCCTCCGCGGAGCCGCCCCCGAGCCCCCCGAGCTGCTCCCGCCCCGCAGCCCCCTCCGCGGAGCCGCCCCCGAGCCCCTCCGAGCTGCTCCCGCCCCGCAGCCCCCTCCGCGGAGCCGCCCCCGAGCCCCCCGAGCTGCTCCGGGTCCCGCCGTGCGCGCTGCAGCCCTTGGGGGTGTGGGGCTCTCCCGGGGCGCAGGTGTCTGTTAGTGTCCCCGGGAGCCCCAGGGCATCCCCGCCCTCCTGGGTCCTGCTCCACCTCCCCGCGAGCCCCTTTCCCCCGGGAAGGTCGGTGCAGCTCCTGCTCCTCCGGGACGGGGCTCTCCTGTCCTGGGGACACTCGCCCCGGCCTCAGCCCGGCTCCTCGCGGGCCCCTCCCCCTCGGAGGCCTTTGGTTTCTTCACTTCTTTTTTCCGTCTTCCTACCTTGAAAGAAGCGCGAACTCTTCTCACTGTAGCATTCCAGGTGTTCTCTCTTTAATTCTCAGGCCGAATTCGTAGATTTTCAGGATAATTTGAAGGTTTTCTAGGTAATTTGGTGGGGACAGGTGATTTGGGGACCCTACTCTCCCGCCATCTTGCCCCTCCCCCCGACAAAAGTTTCCAATACATGTGGGTACCAAGGGGTGTGATTGCTTTACTGTATGGTAAGAATATATGTAGTTTTGAAAAAAAGTAAAGAAAAAGAATATGTATAGTTTTGTAAAGCATTGATTAACTGTCTTCCAAAGGGCCTGTACCTTTTTGCATTTCCACCATTAATGAATGAATTTTTGTTGTTCCACATCCTCTTCAGCATTTGTTGTATTCTGAATTTTAGCCATTCAAACTGGTACATGGTGATATTTCACTGCTGTTTGATTTGCAATTTCCTAATGATACATGATATTGAGCACTTTTTCATATGCTTACTTACCATCTACATATTTCTTTGGTGAAATGTCTGTTCAGATCATTTGTCTATGTTTTAACTATGTTGCTTGTTTTCTTACTGTTGAGTTTCAAGAGTTCTTTGCCTATCTTGAATGTGTTTTGCAAAAGTATTCTCCCAATGTCTTTTCATTTTCTTAGCATTATCATTTATATAGCGGAAGGCAGAGGCTCAACCACTGAGCCACCCAGTTGTCCCGTATTTAATGAATTGAGTACTTACTATTTTATCTAAAAAGTGCTCAACAGGTCAAGATTTTATCCTATATTACCTAGTTTTTAGCCCATGTCATCTTTCAAGATTTTCATACTTTTGGAATTTACCTTAAGTCTATAATACATTTGAGTTGATTTTGTAAAAGGCAAAAAGTCTGTGACTATATTTACTTGAAGTAATATTTCTGATTTTAATAGTGGTACTATTGGTATTTTTATTTGATGATTAAACTAAATTAATAAAAATAATAAAATTATCATCCAGAATGTAATACATAAACACTAAGTGATAGGATCAGAATTGTGCCCAAGTCTACTTGGTTTCAAAGCCATTGAGATTAATTATTGTGCTATATAGTTGCTTCTAGGCTCTGTCATCTTCATAAAGCCTTACCTAATCCAGTCCCTGACACATAGCAGATCCTTAAACATTCTTTTATCAAAGATTTACCTATGAACTAACAAAAAATTATGAGATTGATACATAATCAAGTACCAGAAAAATCAAATCTAGTATTATTTATTATCAGTTACATTCATTTTGGAGAAGGCCCAAGTTTTTTAAGAGAATGTTTTTATTAAATGAAATACATAGTTTATCACCCATAAGTTCAGAATATTTAAAATGTATAGAGGAATAGGTTAAGTGATAGTTATATATATAATACATTATGATAGACAGCAACAAAGCCATGGTAAATTTGAGATTAGAGAAATTTTGTGCATTTTTTTAAACCAACACTAAGTAGACTATTAATGACATTTAGGAAGACAGAAAAAATTAAAAAGAAGCATTTTAATTACACATTCACCTTCATATGAAAGACACTTAGAAGGCAAAAAAAATCAATTTTTATAACCTTAAAACTATGTTCTCATAATGATATTTTTACTCAAACAATATCAATTACATTTTTTAGCTGGCTTAACACTTATTCATTATCAGATTTAGGATTCTAAAAAATTACTAGCTAATAGCTATAAGAAGAGACAATTTTTGGCATAAAATTGAATGCATACTTTCCATGGAAAGTTACTGAAATAGGTAGATATTCTTTTCAGCTAATTAATTTCTGGAACTACATCCTCATTTATCATCTGACAAGCTCACAATAACAATACATGCCCTTGTGATCATAAGACTCAGTATTACATCTTTAAAAAATGCCTTTTCACAGAAATTTTCTGGCTCTGGCAATTTGTGCAGAGTCAAACAGCATAACTGTTTATGGGTTAGAGAAGTATGCTTGATTTTTTTTTAACTTATAAGACATTTACCAGTCTGATAATACCTAATGCTCTTTAAAAAACATCTGTATGTTAGTACAGTTACATTAAAAGACATAAAAATATTAGCTTATTTCTAATTCTTTGTAATTAATCCAAGTAATATAGGAAAATATTCTTTTTTTTTTTCCAGAGAAAAATGGCACCTTTTTTCTATTCACTTCCAAAAAAGGGGAAAGTTTCTCTTATTTCCTATATGGTTTATCCAACAACTAAGCAAACTAGCTTGATGTCCCTGTTTCTAATTGAAGAGCACAGCAAAACCCTTTTCCCTAAGTATACCTGCCTTGAAATTACCTTACTCATTATCATTACCATCTAAAAAACGTTTTTATTGAATTCAAGTGTATCACTGTGGGGAGACAAATATCTCTGAATGTTCCTTCAAAGTTCTGGCCTCCAGAACTATCAAAAGGGATATGCTAGAAGATGGAGAATGTTTGCTTTTAGTTCTCCAAAAACATTTGCTTCTCACATGCTATGGGGATTGGACTGGAAGCCATTTGTTTCCTTAATGGTAAAGCCATTTGGTCCCATTCGAAAGATATAAACCTTCTCTTATTTCCTTTAGACAATTAGGTTCAGAGGATTGATGGAAAAGGCAACTAACTGAGTAGCCAAGAATCTTCCTGAAAGGTTTAGAGAGTTATTTTTCTATGTATTTATGTTCCAAAAGAGATGAATCTCACTTTTAATTTGAAAACTCTTGTCTTATCCTCCCCCTGAAGATACTGTCTTATGTTCCAATAATAAGAACCAAGAAGCTGTCACTGTTCCTTCCAGAGAACTTGTTTATGGGATAGAACAGTAGTTTCTCTTCCTCCCTCAGGAAAAGTGAAAGGATGACTGTCCCTGATCTACATAATTCCTAGATTCGTATTTCTGGTACTCCTCACTAATAGGAGATTCCTTACTGACACATGTAGGTGTACAAAGACCTCTGGCTCTTATCAAATCACCTAGGGCAAATGTGAATGCATGTCGTTATGCCTGTAAGTAATAAGTAATCTTTCACTGCCCTAGGAATATCTTGTCTATTTTCAAGATAATATGAATAAAAATCTTATCTTAGGGCATCACCTCTAAGAATCCTATACCCTACCACCCAGAAGTAAAAAACCATCATCTCTCATAAATATCTCTGGGTTTTTTGTTTCTTTCTAATAGAGTATAAACACCTAGAATGAAGAAATATTTTGCATTATTTTGAAAATCATTCCAGGGATCCCTGGGTGGCGCAGCGGTTTGGCGCCTGCCTTTGGCCCAGGGCGCGATCCTGGAGACCCCTGGGTGGCGCAGCGGTTTGGCGCCTGCCTTTGGCCCAGGGTGCAATCCTGGAGACCTGGGATCGAGTCCCACGTCGGGCTCCCGGTGCATGGAGCTTGCTTCTCCCTCTGCCTGTGTCTCTGCCTCTCCTCTCTCTCTTTGTGTGACTATCATAAATAAATAAAGGAAAAAATATTAAAAAAAAGAAAATCATTCCATAAATGACTAATAACATAGCAATATTTTTTAGTTCTTTATTTAAATTCAATTTACTAAAAAAAATAAAATAAAAAATAAATTCAATTTACTTAACATATACTATATTATTAGTTATTGGGGTAGAATTTAGGGATTCATCAGTCGCATATAATACCCATTGCTCATTACATCAAGTGTCCTCCTTAAAGATTTTTTTAATTTATTTATTCATAGAGACACATAGAGAGAGAGAGAGAGAGAGGCAGAGATACAGGCAGAGGGAGAAGCAGGCACCATGCAGAGAACCTGACGTGGGACTCGATCCAGGGTCTCCAGGATCACACCCTGGGCTGCAGGCGGCGCTAAACCACTGCGCCACTGGGGCTGCGCTCAAGCTTCCTCCTTAATGCCCATCTCCCAATTACCCCTTCTCCCAATTGACCTCCCTTTCAGCAATCTTCAGCTTATTTGAGTTCATTGCCTCTTATGGTTTGTCTCCATACTTTCATCTTACTTTATTTTTCCTTCCCTTCCACTATGTTCATCTGTTTTGTTTCTTAAATTCCACATATGAGTGAAATCAATATATTTGTCTTTCACTGACTAATTCTACTTAGCATAATATCCTCTACTTCCATAAATGTCATTGCAAATGGCAAGATTTCATTCTTTTCAAAGGCTGAGTAATGTTCCATTGTATATAGAAATACACTAGATCTTTTTTATCCATTCATCTACTAATGGACATCCTGTTTTTTTCCAAAATTTAGCTATTTTGACTATTGCTGCTAATAAACCTTGGGGTTCATGTGCCCCTTCAAATCACTATATCTGTATCCTTTGGATAAATACCTAGTAGTGAAATTGCTGGGTCATAGGCTAGCTCTATTTTTTAACTTTTTGAAAAACCTCCATATGTTTTCCAGAGTGGCTACATCAATTTGCATTCTTATCAACAGTTTGTGTGATGAATAAGATTCACAGAATCTTATCAACAGATTCTGTGAATCCTCATCAACACCTATTGTTTCCTTAGCTGTTAATTTTTGCAGTTGTGATATGAGATGGTATCTCACTGTGGTTTTGATTTGGATTTCCCTGATGACAAATGATGTTGAGCATTTTTTCATGTGTCCTGTTGGCCATTTTAATTTCTTCTTTGGAGAAATGTCTATTCATGTCTTCTGTCATTTCCCAACTGGATTTTTACTTTTTTGGGTGTTGAGTTTGATAGGTTCTTCAAATTTAAAATACTAGCCTTTTGGGGATCCCTGGGTGGCTCAGCGGTTTGGCGCCTGCCTTTGGCCCAAGGCGCGATCCTGGAGTCCCGGGATCGAGTCCCACATCGGGCTCCCGGCATGGAGCCTGCTTCTCCCTCCTCCTGTGCCTCTGCCTCTCTCTCTCTATCATAAATAAATAAATCTTTAAAAAAAATAAATAAAATACTAGCCTTTTATCTGATATGTCATTTGCAACTATCTTCTCCTATTCTGTAGGTTGCCTTTTAGCTTTGTTGACTGTTTCCTTTGTTGTGCAAAAGCTTTGTATTTTGATGAAGTCCCTAAAGCTCATTTTTGCTTTTCTTTCTCTTGTCTTTGGAGACCTCTCTAGCAAGAAGTTGCTGCAGCCTAAGTCACAGAGATTGCTGCCTATGTTCTCCTTTCAGATTTTGATGGATTCCTATCTCACATTTAGGTCTGTCATCCATTTTGAGTTTATTTTTGTGTATGATGTAAAAAAGTGGTCCAGTTCCATTCTTCTGCATGTGGCCGTCCAATTTTCCAAACACCAATTGTTAAAGAGACTGATTTTTTTCTGACTGGTATTATTTCCTGCTTATCAAAGATTAGTTGGTCCTATAGAGGGTCCATTTCTGGTTTCTCTATTCTGTTCCATTAATCTATGTGTCTGTTTTTGTGCCGATACCATACTGTCTTGATGATTATAGATTGTATTACAGCTTGAAGTCCAGAATTGTGATGTCTCCAGTTTTGGTTTTCTTTTTCAACATTCCTTTAACTATTCAGGGTCTTTTCTGGTTCCATACAAATTTTAAGATGGTTTGTTAAACCACCTCTGAGAAAAATGCTGATGGTATTTTGATAGGGATTATACTGTGTAGATTGCTTTGGGTAGCACAGACATTTTAACAAAATTTAACAATATTTGTTCTTTTAATCCATGAGCATGAAATGTTTTCCCATTTCTTTGTGTCTTCCTCAATTTCTTTCACAAGTGTTCTATAGTTTTCAGAGTACAGATCCTTTATCTCTTTGGTTAGATTTATTCCTAGGTATCTCATGGTTTTTTGGTGCAACTGTAAATGGGAATTCCTTAACTTCTCTTTCTTCTGTCTCGTTACTGTATAGAAATGCAACTGAATCCTATCCATTGATTTGATATCCTGCCACTTTGCTGAATCCCTTTATCAATAAGTTCTAGCAATTTTGGAGTGAAGCCCTTGGGTTTTACAAAAGACTATGATGTTGTCTATGAAGAGTGAGAGTTTGACGACTTCTTTGCCAGTTTGGATGCCTTTACTCTGCAATTTATTTTTGCTACCTGATAACTGAGGCTAGGAGTTCCAGTATTATGTTGAATGACAGTGGTGAGTGGACATCCCTGAATGCTTGCGACCTTAGGGGGAAAGCTCTGTTTTTCCCCACTGAGGATGATATTCGCTTTGGGTTTTTCATATATGGCTTTTGATATTGAGATATGTTCCCTCTAACCTCCATGACAGATAATTTTTTTAAGATGTTATTTATTTATTCATAGAGACACACAGAGAGAGAGGCAAAGACACAGGCAGAGGGAGAAGGAGGCTCTATGCAGGGAGCCTGATGTGGGACTCGATCCTGGGTCTCCAGAATCACACCCCAGGCTGCAGGCGGCGCTAAACTGCTGTGTCACTGGGGCTGCCCAAGATAAATTTAATCAAGAAAGGATGCTGTATTTTGTCAAATGCTTTTTCTGCATCTTTGGAGAGGATTATATGGTTCTTGTTCTTTCTTTTTTAATGTGATCAATGACATTGGTTCATGGATTTGAACTACCCTTTCAGGCCAGGAATAAATCCCATTTGGTCGTAGTGAATAATTCTTTCACTTGGATCCTATTAGCTAGTATCTTAGAATGTTTTCATCCATGTTCATCAGGGATATTGCTTTGTAATTCTCCTTTTAGTGGGGTCTTTTTCTGGTTTGGGGATCAAGGTAATGTTGGCCTCACAGAATGAGTTTGTAAGTTTTCCTTCCATTTCTGTTTTTTTGAAACACATTCAGAAGAATAGGTACTCTTCTTTAAATGTTTGGTAGAATTCTACTGGGAGGCCATGCAACGCTGGACTACTGTTTGTTGAGAGATTTTTGATAACTGATTCAATTTCCTTGCTGGCTATGGGTCTGTTCAGATTTTCTATTTTTTCCTGTTTCAGTTTTGTTTTGCTAGTTTATATGTTTCTAAGAATGCATTCATTTCTTCCAGAGTACCTAATTTGTTGGCATATAATTGCTCGTGTTATGTTCTTATAATTGTTTTTCTTTGGTGTTTTTGTGATCTCTCCTCTTTCATTTGTGATTTTATTTACTTGGGTCCTTTCTCTTTTCTTTTTGATAAGTCTGGCCAGAGGTTTATCGATCTTAATAGTTCTTTCAAAGAACCAGCTCCTAGCTTCGTTGATCTTTGTCTACTGTTATTTTTTTTTTCATTTCTGTATCACTGATTTCTGCTCTAATCTTTATTATTTCTCTTCTCTTGCCGGATTTAGGCTTTATTTACTGCTCTTTTGCTAGCTCTGTTAGGTGTAAGATTAGGTTGTGTATTTGAGACTTTTCTTGTTGCTTGAGGAAGGCCTATATTGCCATATACTTCCCTCTTAGTACATTTGCTGCATTTCAAAGTTTCTGAAGTGTCATGTTAGGGGCATAAATATTTACAACTGTTAGATCTTCTTGTTGGATAAACCCTTTTATTATGTCATAGTGTCCTTCTTCATCTCTTATTACAGTCTTTGGCTTAAAATTTATTTTGTCTGACATAAGGATGTCCAACTTTCTTTTGATGTCCATTGGCATGATAAATGGTTTTCTATGCCCTCACTTTCAATCTGGAGGTGTCTTTGAGTCTAAAATGAGTCTCTTGTAAGCAGCATATGGATGGGTTTTATTTTGTTTTGAAGATTTTATTTATTTATTCATGAGAGACACAGAGAGAGGGGTAGAGACATGGGCAGAGGGAGAAGCAGGCTCCATGCAGGGAGCCCAATGTGGGACTTGATGCCAGAACTCCAGGATCATGCCCTGAGTCAAAGGCAGACACTCAACTGCTAAGACACCCAGGCATCCCGATGGGTTTTGTTTTTTATATATTCTGATACCCTATGTCTTTTGATTTGAGCATTTATTCCATTCAGACTAATTATTGAAAGATACGAATTTAGTGTCATTGTATTACCTGTAAAGTCACTGTTCCTGTATATTTTTTCTGTTCCTTTCTGGTCTTTGTTACTTTTGAGCTCTCTCTCTGCTCAAAGGATCCCCTTTAGTGTTTCTTGTAGGCCTGATTTAGTGTTCATAAATTCCTTTTTTTTTTTTATTCTTTTATTTTTTGTTTGTCCTGGAAACTCTATTTCTCCTTATATACTGAGTGACAGCTGTGCTGGATAAAATATTCTTGGCTGCATATTTTTTTCCATTTAACATGCTGAATATATATATCATGCTGGTCCTTTCTGGCCTATCAGGTCTCTGTGGACAATTCTGATGTTTCTACTCTTGTAGGATACAGACCAGTTTTTCTGATCTGCTTTCAGAATTCTCTCTTTATCTTTGAAATTTGTAAGCCTCACTATTACATGTCAAGGTGTTTAACCTATTTTTATTGATTCTGAAGGGGGTTCTCTTTGCCTCCTGGACTTGAATGCTGGTCTCCTTCCCAAGATTACAGAAGTTCTCAGCTCTAATTTGTTCCAAAAGCCTTCTGTTCCTCTCTCTCACTTCTCATCTTCTGGGACCTCTATTATCCAGATATTATTTCACTTTGTGGAACTGCTTTGTTCTCTAAGTCTTCTTTCATGATCCAGCAGTTTTCCTTTTCTCTTCTTTTCAGCTTCCTTATTTTCCATCATTTTATTTTCTATATCGCTGACTCTCTCCTCTGACTCATTCATCTTTGTTTTTAAAACCTCCATCTGGACAGCATCTCTGTAATACCGTTTTTAATTTTGGTCGGACTGGATTTTAGTTATTTCTACAGTAAGGAATTTTCTAGTGTCTTCTATGCTGTTTTCAAGCCCAGTTAGTAGCTTTGTAATCATTTTAAATTCTAGTTCAGACATCCTATTTATAGCTGTATTGATTAAATCCCTGGCAGTGAGTACTATCACCTGTTCTTTCTTTTAGGGAACATCATACCAATATTTTAAATTTAATGGATTACTAATATCTAAATTGTCTAGGTGTTCATTCTAAAAGAATACACTATTCAGTAATTAACTTTAAAAGATGAATGGTGAGTCACACTGTTACAAAAAGCTCTGCTTGAGTAAGAAAACAGTAGATAGGTCAAGCAATGGAATACTAATGAGGGAGAGAATATCACAAATATTAAACTTTTAAATCCTTCTTCAGATCATCTAACAGGTCATGAGTTTAGACTGTAATAACTGCAAAGTTCATTTTTTATATTTTCCTCTCGTGTTTCTAATAAATTTGCTAGATTGTGAATCCCTTCAACCTCTAAGTGTCATCTGGCTACTCCAAAATATCTTATTGAGTTCCAATTTCGTGGGATAATCTAATTGAAACATTCCATTAGGAAATAGGTGAATAATAATTTCTAGGAACAGCAGAAGAAAGAATAAAACTGAGGTCACATTTCAGTCATGAAGCTAAATATGTCACACTGGTTGGTCATGAAATAGGATATACATCCTCATGTACAAATGGACAAATGACTTAAATCTTACATCATGAAATAAACTACCACTTGGCCTTCAGTAACACTGATGCATTAATTTAATTCTAGCCTTAAGAGTTAATATGCATGATTGCCAGATCATGAAAAATTGGCATTCCCTGTTCAGAGAGTACTACTATTAATTATGAGTCATTGCTTTCTCAAGGAAAACATGCAGCACTAAATGTCTGTTAAATAACACCCAAAGTAGAACTCTACACCTATTCCTCTTCCAGAGAAATCAGTCATATTTGCTTATTACTTCAGAGCTAATCTCCTTCAGGAAGATATCCAAATGGGTAAAGATGATATGAATATCACCCCAAAGATTAGGGTACTACAGCATAATTTGTGAAAATTTTTATGGCAAAATATATTTCAAAATTTCATTTTGAGGAGTCTGGTTTAACAATCTATGTGATTTTTCAAGCATGCCCTTAAGAACTTAAAAAAACACTTTACCTAGCTGATTTCACAAGAGACATCTGCCCTCTCCACACCAGATGTGGTACACAGACCATATATGTCAGTCTCTAAAGGGAATTATAATGAGGGACTCAGGCTTCTCTAACTGATTATACTCTTCTGCATATCTGTATTCTTCACCCAATTACCCTTATTTCTAGTTTTTTTATCTGATACCTTCAGAGAACGTCCTCTTCTGAGGCCTCTGCCAAAGGCTTTTCCCCACTCTGATTCATTACTCAGGTCAAATGGAAACAGCATATTCATTAAGAAAAACAAGACTGCAAACCCATATAAATTTACTTACATTATTTTAGTATCTTAACATCTACTATGAGTCTACCTACAGAGAACAAAGATGATGTATCAGAGAAGTATAAAACTTTAATTCATAAATTAGCAGATATTTCTGAAAAGAAAATTACAAAATGCAAAAAACTATAGTGTAGGGAATTAAAATCACCCATATGAGTCAAAAAAATCCCACCTATTTGTCCTATGTGCATGTTTATTGCATATATGTAACATTTTATACTGGACAGATTTTGGATCACAGTGATATAGTTTTGTATTACCATGTTATTAATTTAATTCTTTCACCATACATTTGATACTTTCAATGTATCCATTTTTACAAGTCATCAAAATTATTTAGAACTATAATTTTTAAATTGTGAAATGGTACCTTATTAGAAATATTTACCATATTTAAGAATTCCTCTATTTAAAAGTTGATTCAATTCTTGCTATACTATAAAAATAATAAATAATATTTGATGCTATGTATCTGATTATTTAAACAGAAAAGATTCCTATCAATAATAGGAAATAGGAAATAATATAAATATTTTTAATTTGTTATAAAATTATCAAATTACCTTCTAAGAAGTCATACCAATTCAGAGTTTCTGGGGAATGATGAAATTAATCAAAAAATTCTCATCAAGATATTTTTTATCTTTATGTTTTATATCCATGTATCAAAATATTATTAAAATTTTTACATGTATAAAATGTATTTTATGCCATAATTCATGTATTAAAAGAACTCTTGGATTTGTAAGTACTATACACATCTTCTTTGCTTTTTTTTTTTTTTAACTATTTGTCAAATCTACATGTTTCTCCCAGCTTTTCCTCATTTTGAAGTACCAGGAACTTACATCCAATTGCAGGCCTACATGTTCTTCAGGCTATGAAAATATGCTGCACCCACAGATGTCCAAAACTAAATTTTCTTTACTACAACTTTTGAATAAAACTGTATTTTTTTATCTTAAAGATTGTCATGTATCTACCCCTGAGAAAAACCTGATTTTTACCCCTAATTCCTTTCTCTTCTTTATACTTTGTCTTGGTTGGTCAACTGATCTTGTTAACTCTATTGGTAACTCTTATTTTGTTTCTCTCCACCTTCATGGTAACTGTCTTAAAAGATTCCCTTAAAATTTCTTGCTTCATAACTTTGTTTAGCATAGTGTCTGCAACAAATACAGTAGACATGTGATGAAAATCTGTTAATTTCATCACATCAAAATTAAAATCTCCTTGCATCTGGTCCTTCTTTCAATAAAAAGAAAATATGATCACATCAAACATCTATTTATGGAAATATTCATTTCTTTCCAGTGATATAATGATATGGACACAACCCAATTTTTAGCAAGGCTTGTTTGGTTCTCCAGCCTCATTCTTGTACCCTCTGCCTTGTGTACGATGTACCTTGTGTTGGTCTGAGAATTTGCCATTTTTCTCAAATCTGCTTTCACATGTGCTACTGCCGCTGACTGCAGAATGGCTGAGACCTGCATACTCACACTGCAGTGGTGCCAAATGCACTGAGGAACACCTTCCCCTGAGGGGACTGTTAGAAACCAGACCAGGTGTCCTGCCAGACCACATTTCCTCTAAAATTACAACATTTCTAAGGTAACAAGTTAAGACAAACTAAAATATATATAATGGAAACTCATTAAGGAAGTACTGTGGGAAAAAAAAGATCTTGTGACACTCAAATAAAGGGTAAAAGCTTTTTTTTTTTTTTTCATATTCGTTTCCACATGAAACAGAAACACTAAAAAAAAAAAGAAAAAAAAAAAAAAACAGAAACACTGATCGTGCAGAGGCCTAGGCCCCCACTTCCAGCCCTTTCTATATTCTTCCCTGGATCTGAAACTCCCTCTCTCATTCTCTTTCTCCCCTTTTCACTTCCTATAAACATATAAATTAAACATCATACTAAGTTCATTCAGTTATTCTGTAGAGTGAGTCATTGTGCCAGATTATTTTATCTGTAATCAAGTGCTTCCTTTTTTAAAATAATTGCTACTTTTTACAGTAGTAAGCACTGCTGAAATTGATTAAAGTAGATAGATAACCTATACAACTGAGAAACAATGCTAAAGAAACTTGGGGATATGCACAGAGTGTCAGCATCCATAAAAGGGGAAAGAAAGCTCGGGAGCTAATTCAGGTTGATGACTCCATTTTCAATCTTAATATTGCATTCTAACACTTCACCAGTATTTGTTAAGCATTTATCAAATGTGTATTAAATAGCTAATATTCGCCAGACGTGAGGGCTTTAGGAACAAAAATTCTGATAAGCTATGACACATGCCCTGAAAGACTCATTTTGTTGTAAGGAAAACAGTGGCAAATATATTAAGAACCACAAGACAAAAAAAAAAAAAAAAAAAAAAAAAGAACCACAAGACAATTCAAGGATGGTAGAGCAGTAAGAGAATATAAATCATGTGATTCATAAGAAAACTGCGAAAGAAATGTTTGAGTTTTCTTATATTCCCCATATGAGTGAAACCATATGATGATTGTCCTTCTCTGATTGACTTAATTCACTCAGCATCATATACCCTCCAGTTCCATCCACGTTGACACATATGGTGGGTATTCATCCTTTCTGATAGTGAAAGGAATTATAAGGGAAAGGAGGGGAACTGAGTGGGAAAAATTAGGGAGGGAGATAAACCAAGAGAGATTCCTAACTCTGGGAAATGAACAAAGGGTTGCAGAAGGAAAGGTGGGTGAGGGGTTGGGGTAACTGGGTGACGGGCATGGAGGAAGGCACTTGATGGGATGAGCACTGGGTGTTATGCAATATGTTGGCAAATCAAACTTCAATAAAAAAATAAAATTAAGTAACCAATTAAAAAAAAAAAGAAATGTTTGAGTTTTGAACATCAATTCAAAAAACAGGTAGCTAGAGGAAGAGGAAGAAGAAGGACCACCCAATAGGAATTTTAAGAGTCCTCTTATCCTCAGTTTTGCATTCTGTGGTTTCAGTGACCCAAGGGCCAATTGTAGTCCAAAAACAGATAGATGATCCTCCTTCTGACAAACTGTTGGAAGGTCAATATTAGTCACAATACTGACATCACTCTCTTCGCTTCATCTTGTCATGTAAGCATTTTATCATCTCACATCATCACAAGAAGTATAAGTACTATACAGTAGGATATCTATAGAGAGACCATATTCACATAACTTTTATTAGTGTTTTTGTTAAAATAATCCCATTTTATTAGTAATTATTATTGTTAATCTCTTACTGTGCCTATTTTATAAATTAAACTTTACCATACACATATATGTATAAGAAAAAAACATAACATATATAAGGTTCAGGACTATCACAGTTTTAGTCATCTACTGGGGATCCTGAAACATGACCCCTTTGCATAAGTGGGGGGGACTATTGTAAAATGTGTGAAGACACTGAGTTGCAATGATGACTGGTATCTAAATCACATCATTGTGTACTATATCTAGACTGATATGAAAGTTAAAGGAAGTCATTAAAAGGTTATAGGCCGAGGTCAGATGAGCCCATTTGCAGAAATGTATAGACATCTGGAGGAAGACAAGGGTGACTGGATTAGAGAATGGACAAAAAACTAAAAACTTTTAGGAAACACAGGGATAAAATATGGTAGTGGCAAGAAAATGGACAGGAAAACTCATATACCACTATAATTAAGCAGATCCACTGCAGGATTTTGATAATATACATTAACACCTTTGATCTCAAAGATGCTACTTGGTATCCCATTTCTGGGAGAAATGGATTCATTCAGAGTTGAATTTGACTGGGTACAAAGTGTTAGCAGTTCTTAATATCTGATAAAAATTCTTTATTTATCCTAAACATAATTTCTTAGTAGAAAAAAAAAAAAAAAGACTGTCTTCAAGGAGAGAGTTGAGTTGATGTTTATAGCCCATGGAAATAGCCTTTCCAAACAGCTTTCCTAACATTTGACTTAGGAAATTTAAAAGGTTAAACAATGTTTAGTCTCTCAAAGAAGAAAGAGGAGGATAATTGAACTGGAATACTTGACAGCTAACAAGAGAACTATTGTTTCTGTGATGATAAAAAATGATATATTGAAAAGGAGACACAAAGTATCTATTCTTGTGGTTTGACATTCATACTAAATTCCCTATTTCCCATAGTGGGTGTCAGATTACTTAGAACAAATTCCAAATGATCAATATTTCTAGTCTCACATTCTGTTTGTAATAGATTTTAAAGGGTCATGAAAGCTAGTGTTTGCCTCCGTGAGTCATTGTCTTTTTTCACTCTCCTTATCAAATTCACTATGCTTTTGTTAGCAATGACATTTACTACTGTCCACTTTATTACCTTTAAATTTTTTATACAAAAATACAGATTTTACAATATACTCTGTAGATGCAAATTTCAAATTCCCTTTTCTCCCTGTCCCTCTGTCTCTTTCCCTGCCATGTTTCCCTTCCGCTTTCTTCATTTTTACTGTAATGATCACAGTAATAGCTTCCACATCTTCATGTGATTGTGCATCAGAAGTCTGACTTTGTTTTAATGTTAAGAAAAATGTTCATACATAATTTGTAAACTAAAAAAATTCAACAATATTATGTTATAGGCAGAACCACAGATCTCAAATATTCCCATGTCCTAATCCCTGGCACCTATGATTATATCAATTTACATGCTCTACCTTGGGGTTACAAAGACCACCATCAAGATCATCATTTGTTAGAACTCACAGGATTCAGATACTGTCACACACTTGGTTACAGTTTATTACAGTGAAAGAATACAGATTAACATCAGCAATGGTCAGGAGAAAGAAGGCAATATGTTTCAGATGTTCCCACAGAGCTGAGTCCCACAGGATACACTTAATTCTCCCAGCAATGATGTGTAGCAACACATTTTAAGTGTCATCAACAAGGAAGCTCACTTGATCCCTGATTTCCACAGTTTTATTGGGGGATCACTCACATAGGCAGGCAGTACTTGCATGACTGGCTCCATCAACTCAGCCTTCAGACTCCCAGAGTAAAATCAGATGGTCACTATAAACCATAATGTTAAACGATCTGATCAAACTGGAACAGTGTGGCACAAGGCCTTAGACACAAAAAAACACTCACATCAGGTTACACAGTCTGGGAGATTAGGTAGCACTTCTCAGGAGCCGACCAAGGGCCAGTCTTGAAAACGGGATTTTCTTGCTAGTGTGCATGATCCAGGCTGCTTACTTTTTCTTGTACACATGGTAAAAGAGAATTAAGGTCACCCAAGGAATCAAGCTTAAGAGTGACTTGAGGAATAAGGCCTGGGGAGACTATTCTATTACACTTCCAACTTTTCCCTTCTTATGAGGACACTAGTCATATTGGATTAGGCCTCCAATGACTCCAGAGTGACTGCATCTTAACTAAATAGATGGATGATGACTCTATTTCCAAGGTCACATTCTGAGGTATATAGGAAGTTAGGACACTATTAACATATGAATTTGGGGGGACACTATTCAACTCATAAAACACAGAAACGTGCTACTAGATATGCAATGCATATGGTGAAAACTCACCCATAATCTATTGACCAAATGTAACTACTCTTCACATATTGATGCATTTCCTTCCATTTCTGTTGTGTTACATATAATCATATAATATATAATAATATTAACCAAAGATATGTTTTTCTATACATACTCTTTATGTTCTTTTTTAAAATGCAGTACTGTGGCATTTTAAAAATTCTTCTACAGAGAAAACTTAATGGCTCCATAGATGAATTCACTTAGCCAGTTGCCTATTGCTGGATGTTTCTATTTCAGTTTATAATATACAAATACCATTCAAAACAGCATTGTTCTTATAGTTCTGTAAGTATTCTGACACCTTTCTTTCAAAAACAAGTCCACATAATGGAATTGCTGGGTAGGAACATTTAAAGATTATCAATACCATATCACATTTATTGAGCATATATTACAGGACAGGCATTGTTCTAATGACTTTATGCAAATTAACATGTCTAACCTCATAATGTCCCTATGAAGTTTGTAGTATTAGTACTGCTTCCATTCCTCATATGAGGAAAATGAGAGAAATAGAACTTCAATAATTTGCCTATAATCATGGAGAGAGTACATGACAGACTTGGAATTGCTTTCAACCAAAACCTACTTCTGAAGTTTGGGATTTAAACCACTTTGATTATCATACTGCCAGATTATAACCCAGAGTATGTATCAAATTACTTACTTATCAGTAACACTCTAGCAAACAATTTTCCTATCCCATCCTTGATGTAATTATTATACTTTGTAATAATCATCTATTTCAAGAGTAAAAATCATATCATAAACATGTTGTATTACTTTGATGACTTCTGGAAATTAAAGATTGTGTATATTTATAGAACCTGTATTTTTCAGTTGCCAATTGTCTTTGAACTACTGAATTACACTTTTTACAGTGATGTAAAATTGTGAATCAAGCCAGTTTTCTTTAAAGCATTTCTTTCACAGCAGCCCCTTCCTTCATGGTGGCAATAAGCCTGTAGAGACTGTTAGCCACCCTCACTCCCAGGCTGGAGGGACTTCCTCAGACCCTGGGCTACAGCAGGGATCCTCTGTTTTCCTGCCCTGGGCACCTTTTTCTCTGAAAGCCTGTGGCGAGTGGTGGGCAAAGGTCACTGGGAAGGGAGGCCAGTGCTGAGAGACAAGAAAACAGCTGTTTTAATATATTTTTTTGTGACTTTCAAAAAAAAAAAAAAAAACATTTCTTTCATTCTCAATATTTAGTTTTGTCTACCTACCCTCAATTATCTAGCTGTCCTCAGGCCAATTCCAAGTTGCAATGAGCTCACCAAAATCAACTTTTTCCTAAAATCTACATCTTTCCCACAAACATACTCACATTTTCTAGTTATTCTCATAATGTTCTCATAATGTTGTATTTAGACAAATTAAAAGAAGTAAAACAATTAAAACAACAGCAAAAAGGGGGGGGGGAGATTAATTCCCTTTTAGAGAACTATTCTGATGATCACTTACTTAGAAAGTTATTTTTTTATTTCACTTGATTACAATTGTAGTAATTATTCTTAAATCTTTTTTTAAATATTCCTTTTTTTCCCTCCACTAAGCACTCAGTCATTTCCAAGAGATATTTTTGAGACAAAATCATAAACCAAGGATTTTCTAAATGTTAAAGCATAAAGAATAACATTCACTTACTTTATTCATACACAAAGGAATTTTACTGAGTTCCTAAGCTCTGAGAAGTAAATAATATATCCTATCCATGCATCTACATAATGATCACAATGGTAGTGAGATCATAATATATCATAGTTTGATCAATCTGTGTCTATATCATAAGTTCTGGTATACCATATTTCAAATAAATACTTTCAAATGATAAGTGATAAATAAGCAGATTTTAGTTCAACTGCTATTTTTTTCTGCATTATAATACAACTCCTGACTAAACATGCTTGAAACCCTGAGTATGAGGGAAACCACTTCAAGGCTTGTCAAAGACACCAATGTCCATGGTACAAATTTCTTAATCAAAAATTTTCAGAGAATCTGCAATCATACTGTAAACTGTAAACTGGAGTCATTACAGATTATATATATTTAAACATATATACTCCCATGTCATGTTTCTAGTTGCTATTGTAGCTTACAAAGTGTATCCTTAAAGCACGTAATATAAACCACTTTGATTTGTCCCTGGCAGAGCTTAAGATAAATTTAATTGTAACTGTGGACTTCAACTTCTGGACTTTAGTCTGTGAAGCAGCCTATAAAAAAGTCCAACATCTTTCTTCAATTGCTCACTTAAAATCAAACAGCTCTCCTGTGAGGATGGAGATTGCAAGTTGTCAAGTGAGTTTCAACCTCCCATTTCCCAAAAATGATAAAATGAGACTCTTTAAAAACCCACCAAAGGCAAGTATAATTCCAAATTCTCATTCTTCAGTGTCTAGCTGATGTCCATGGCAATAGTGTACTTGAGGTACCATTCCCTGGCTACTCAAAAATAATTCACCCAGTCATCCCTCTTGCTCAATTATTTCACTTCTATAGAGCCATAGGTAAAATTTACACAGTCAACACTTTAGCCTCACAGAGGAACCAACTATAAATCACTTGTTTTTCTTAATGCCCTATGATTATAAATCACAAGTTTTCCTTATACCTCTATTATTTTTTTATGTTTTATTTTTTACAATGAATGAGGTAAGGGGCTCCTGGGTGGCTCCATCAGTTGAGCATCCAACTCTTGGTTTTGACTCAGGTTATGATCTCAGGGCTGTGAGATAAAGCCCTGCATCAGGCTCCATGCTCAGCAGGAAATCTGCTTGAGATTCTCTCTCTTCCTCTCCCTCTGCCCCTTCCTCAGCTCACACTCTCTCCCTCTCTCTCCCTCAAATAAATCTTTTTTTTTTTTTTTTTTAAGAGTAAGGTACATGCTTGCTATGAAATGCAAAGGGATCCTAGATAATAGCACGTTTTTTTTTTTTCTTTTCCTAATAGTAATAACATGAGACAAAATACTTCCTTTATATTTAGATTTTTTTACTGGTATAGAATATATGATTTGTTCTGCAGAGACACTTCCTAGAAATAATCTATAATATCACTTACCAAACTCCTTTTTAAGCCATTATTATGTCTAAGTGAACCACTAACATACAGGCTTTATCATTTTACATATCCTAGATTTTACATATCCACAGGTAAACTGAAACAATGCATTTACATTCCAGAAATGCACAAGAGTTTCCTCTAATTGAGGAAGCTTTCCTCAATTGAGGGTTTCCTCTAATTGAGTTGGTGGTGTTTTGATTCTTCACTAAAATGATGGCATAGTGTATTTACACTAAAGAGCTATGGTAGAAAACTCTTTTAATATTCATTCTAATCTGTTATTATCCTGCCAGAAAAAGGAGTTAGAGCAGTGGTCCACTACTGAGAATGCATTCACAAAAAATAGTGACTATCATCATGTTTCAGAAAACTGTTCTCAGTTTTTCAGCATGAATTTTTTTTTTTTTTCTGATAAAGGAACTAACCCGGCTGGCATCTGACAGGTATAAAGTAAATACATGTGCTCCTTCATGGGATGCCTGTCAAAATTGCTCAAAATATTGGTTTCCTCCAGTCCTTTTGTTTATAATTCCTTTAACATGAAGCAATCATGATGGCCTATACTCTACTGCAGACAAACCAGTGACTAGATACATTAGTTCTTTTTTGGAGTTGTCTGAAGATTTCACTTACTGCTAAATCCACCCAGAGGGCAAACAATAGCACTTTACTTTCTCAATGTGAATTGTTTACTGTATTTCTCCAAGAACTTTTTGTCATTTTAAGACAAGTACCTATCTCAAGAACTTATATATCCTGACAATTGTATTAAAATTCAAATGTTGCTGTCTATCCCAAACTTAAAAAAAGCAAAACAAACAAAAAACATACACACACAAAAAAAACCTATCCCAGAGATGACAGCATCACAATGTATAGGACAAAGTATAGAAGAAATCTATGATTTTCCTGATATTGCTAGGAATTTCAAGGTAAAGTTGATTTTGTCATTTAACACTTGTCAGTGTTAAAACTGCAGTTAATGTTAACAATGATAATAATAAGAACATGTAAACAGAAAACTCTAAGTATTTTAATAAAACTAGAGCTAATCGTGATTTTTAATTAAAGGAAACAAGTTTTCCACTTGAATCCTTTTTGTTTAGGAGCAGTGGTAGAGGGTGGTGTTTTGATTCTTCACTAAAATGATGGAATGGTGTATTTACACTAAAGAACTATAGTAGAAAACTGTTTTAATATGGTAGCTCCTAATACTTTAAAAATGTACTGTTTAAAATTTTGATATTGTTTTTAAAACATCTTCAATACATAAAAGTTGAAAGGCTTAATAACTGACTTAACTAGGAGTGTAGTCAAATGGCAGAGATCAGTAGATTGGAACGGAATGGTACAGCTTTTGTAGTATATGATTCACAAATATGTCAACTTTGTGTAAGGGGGCCATGTAATATATATGTACTACTGCTTAGTAATACAAGAATACTTCTGGTAACTTGCCAATTCACAGGGCTTTTTGGAAATTTCGGGAGGCAAAGCTAGGTTGGGGATAAGCTTTTTTAGTATAGCCCTAATATTACTTCTCCTAAAATGGAGGCTTTCTGTGTCCATGTCTATGGAACCCAGAGCCCAGGTGAAAACTGGACAATTCCCTTGCCTTTCCAGTTCTTTCTTCCTCAACTTCAGAATATTTAATTTCTCAAGTTATGTCAGGATAATTAGGATTATTTTTCTTTTGTCTGGAGTTTATATTTTGATTAAAAATTCCTTAAATGTTAGTATTTTTGATATAGTAAATATAAAACATACATAGAAATATTACAGAATAATGAATACTTGATAAATGAGCATTAATATGATGGCCAGGTCCATCAACAAAAGCAGTTGTGGCAGCAATTCATAAGATTCAAGTGTGTATCTCTCATCACACCCATACTCTACTGACCTCACACCAAGGTCAACCATTATTTAGATTTTTATATGAATGATTTTCTCACCTTAATAAGTTTTCTTATGATTTCCTCTTTGATGAATGGGCTACTTAAAACTGTGCTATTTAATTTCCCTATACTTGTGAATTTCCTTTATTTTATTTGGTTCTAGTTTAATTCTGTTTTTAACCCTTAAATAATCAGTTAAGTAGTGGTCCTTCTGTTTCTACCCTGAAAGATTTTGTGCAGCACTTAAGTATTCAGATGAATTTGACAGAAGTTCATTAAAATCTCCCACATAAAGAAAGAGGGCTCTTTTTTTTTTTTTTTTTTTTCAGTTTTATAGTTTCTTTGACATGCTGGCTCTCCTTCATCATGTCTAGTTTGCATGTTGTTAGATATATACATTTTTTTTCATTTTTATAGCTTCCAGAAGAAATTCCCTGTGAAGGAAATAATGGGTGGACCAGACTGATCAGAAGGAGAAACTGAGCAAAGATACAGGCCTGTCATTCTCAGGCAAACCTTACAGGGAGCCCTGGAGCTGAAATGACTCAATTCATGCTAAATTACCTGGGATTTAATACCTCTATCTTAATGTTATCTGATGTGTTAGGTCTGGAAGGCCATGATTTGCATGAGGTCCCTGTTTGCAGCTGAAACAATTCTTGAAGTCATTGAGACCTGTAAGCCTGTAGGCTGACAACATTCACAGCAACTAGAGCAACATGTCATTCCTTTGAAAGAATTGTGGATCAAGAATCTCTATGTCCACCACATGTAGTTATAATGGTTGTCTTTTGCTTTTGTGAGTTTTTGTTTAAGTCTTCTCCTATTTCTTGACTCAACTGTCCTATTCTGCGTACATAGAGTAAAACCCACCTTCTTTAAACTAGAATATTTATTGTATAGATAAATACATTTATTTACATTCAATTCAATGGCATTATTTGCTTATCTGAAATTTAATTTTAAACTCACTTTTTTAATTCCTTAATTTAAAGTCTACTTTTTAAAGTTGGTATCTGAGAACACTTTTATCAGTTTAACACTTGAAAGATATTTTCTAGATTAAAAATTGTAGAATGGCATTTATTCCTGTTAGCCCATGAAGATATTATTCCACTCTTCTTTGTTTTCATTGTTGCGTATGGGAAATCCTTCAACTGCCTCACTATTGTTCCTTTACAAGTAATTTTATTAACCCTCACTACTCAGATTCTTCTAAGATTTTCTAATTGTCATTTACCTTCTATAGTTCAATAAGATAATTTAGAATTTCTTTAGAGTAGCCTTACAGGGATCTATGAGGTTTCTTAATGTTTGACTTTGTATCTTTCATGGGCTGTCTCCCTTTATTAATGGATCTCCATAATGGGGTCAAATTTGCTTGTGTGCCAACAATTCCTATCTGATATGTTTATCATATCATTTTTTAAAAATGTGAAACAATGTGCAACCATGAATGAGGTTACTCTCTTCTAAGATATTTAAAAATTTGCTTCAACCAATCTCCTAGAGACACTACCAGCCTGGAATCACTTCAAGTCAAAGGAGGGCACAATTATCTCTACATCACAAAGACTTTTAAAACCTAGTCTTTCCCACCTCCCATGTGCCTCAGCAGTTGGCGACACCTTCGGCCCATGGTGTGATCCTGGAGACCCCTGGATGAGGTCCCACATCGGGCTTCCTGCATGGAGTCTGCTTCTCCCTCTGCCTGTGTCTCTGCCTCTCTCTCTCTCTCTCTCTGTCTCTCATGAATAATTAATTAAAATAAAAAATAAATAAAACCTAGTCTTTCATTTTTCACTAAGACTTGCCCACTTACATGGGGCTTTAACCCCGAGAGATCCTTGTTCTGTGTAATGGGGCTTCTGTTAGAGTACCACTTTTCATGACTTTGATTTTGGGTGTTTTCGTATGTTTGTTTGCCCTTTCTTTACAACAAAAGGTAAGTAAAATATGCACCAAAAGCACTGTCAAGTTGTTTGTCTTTTGGACAGGCAAAAACAATCCCTAGAATTTGGTCAAATAATTTTTACTATTTTGTCAGCCCTCAATGCTTTTAATAAGATTTTTAAAATAAATGTTATCCAACTTTCCCAGTTATTGTCAGCAGGAAAGTTTTCCCAAATAATCTAACCCATTATTTCTGGAAATGGAAGCTAATTTATGTAAATGAACAAAATCAAATACAAGGATATTGATTATTAGTGTGACCTAGTTCTCAGAGTCACAGAAGAGCGAAGGATTTGCAGTTTTCCCAGTAAAGAATAAATACATTTCTCATTCTCTAGTAGTACTTAAATAACAAAGTTAAAATTTTCTTCTTGATGTGATTAACATCCAATCCCATTTCCCTAGTCAATCATGAAAGTTCTAAAAGATAGTAACTTACTATATACATACGGTACTTAAAGAAGAGTTTTACATGTGCCTGAACTGTTAATTGACAATAAAACAACTGGTGTTGTACATTTCAATGTTGGTGAAAAATCTGGCAGCATATCATGCTATATTTTCTTTAATATGGAAGCACTGAAAGACACTGACATGGCAGTTTTAATCAAAAGCTAATTGTAAAAAAAAAAAAAAAAAAAAAAAAAAAAAAAAAAAAAAAAACAAAAGCTAATTGTTTATGAAAAGGCTACTGTGTACAAAATTAAAAGTGGCCACAATATCAATCAGCAATAATGTGCATTCATGCTGAAAAAGACTCTTTCTTTATAAATATAAGAGAAAGCATATTCAGTTATTTCACAAGTTTAAGATCATTCAATCTTTTTAGTCTGAGACAAACAACAAAGAAGCAAATGTGGAAACAAATTAACGCATTGTAGCTGAATCTGTTGCTCTTTAATGTCAAAACAGTGTTCAGAGGCTTTCACTCCTATCATTTGGATGCATCTGTTACAGGCATAAATGAAAGCATGGAATTATTTCAACATGCATTTGCTTGTTGAATCTTACTCTATTAAATCTTCTATTGCATATTCCTTTTCAAATCACAGTCTTTTTAAAGAAATGTTTTAAATCTATTCTCCATGGTAGAGCCACAGATATTAAATGTTAATCACTACCAAAGAGATGTTTATAAAGGCTTATTTCCAAAATTAAAGTATATTTTGTTTTTGCAACAAGTTATCTATATTTCTCTACTATTTGAATAATGTAAGGACACAAAACACCAATTACAAATTTCAAAGCCATTCTTAAAATATTTTGTATTAAATAATATTCAATCCTAATCAAAACTTAATATCCACCTGAAATAACAGGGAAAATAATAGTTCTTGAATCTGCTTAAAACCACACTATTTTAGTCTTCTTCATGAAAGATGTTTCTTTTTCAGAGAAAAGTTACCATTCCTAGTTATGAACTAGTTCAGTCAACCAATAAGAGTCAAGAATGTTCTAGGATAAACTATAAATCTGGGTAGTAAGATTGCTTCACTTTTAATTACATTAAACTATACATTTAGTGTGAAAAACTGAAACATTCTGTTATCACTGATGGTCAACCACAAAATATACAATATCTGTCCATATTTTCTTTACTGTCTTCCATTCAGTTTGTGTAGCCTTAACACTGGAGTATAGATATGGTGTATCAGCCCCTGTGTCATAATATGCTGGAATATGATGGTGACATTTCCTCTATTTTTTTAACATTAGCCATATTTTAAGTAATCCTTCTTCTGAAGAAAACTGTATTTTTTTAATTCTCTAAATTGACTACATTTCCTCCATTAGTGATAGTTATCTGAATTTGACTTTTAGGATAAAGAAAACATCATTAAGCATTTATAATAATGGAATGCCTCTTATTTTCATTTTATGAAAAAATACAATTTTTATAAAAATAAATATAATGAATATTTGCTCGTTTCAATTTTATATTTTGTTATAATAAAATATATACTTTCAATCAAAAATTTTTAATTCAAAGCAGAAAGCAACATACATCTTTACTTGGTTAACATTTTCTCAAAAGTTAATCGATTCAAAACATAAATATAATACATATAATTTTATCAATTTTTGCTTTGTATTCTAACTTCTTATTCTTTTTCAGCATGGAATTCTTTTTGTTCCTACTCAGGTATAAAAATAGACACTAACTGTTTGGGAATAAGTCTTCAACCCCACTGAGAAATTCTTCATAATGGCATCCTGCCTTCACTAGTAAATTGAATCATACTGTGATGACTATAAGAAGCAGCACTTTCATCAATTAGATGAATTTAATCTTTAAAGAGATGCTCAGTTTGATAACCATTAAGCGCACCTTAAATTAAAACAAAGAGCACACCTTTTTGTCTCAACAAAATTAATTCAAAATAGATTTTTAGCAAAATACATATATCATAATTTGTTTTGGATGACATGTATAGGTAATCTGCTTAAATCTTCATGGGCAATACATATGGACTATTAATTACACAAATAGCCTTCAGTATTCAAAATATGTTAAAATTCTATAGGTCTTTGCTAGAATAAAGCATAAAACTAATTATACACTGAATGTAACATACATATTTAAAATATATTTAACAATAGTTAAGTATGATATTAAAAAAATAAAGTGTGCCAAAAGGATTCCAGATTTTAAAAATAGTTTTGTTGCTCTAAAATTTACAGTTTCCTTGTATATTTACTATTTTTGTGAGCCATTTAGTGTATATCACAATTATTTACACATTCTTTTTGCCAATGTTTCTTTCTATAAAACTAAAGAAAATCTTTCAGCTTTACTGAGGAAAAGAAGGAAATCACTTGGAGACCATTATATTCCCATCAAGATAAGGACCTAAGCTTAGGTGGACTTGACAATCTACAAAGCAATACCGAGCACTAAAAGTATGAGTTGGTCTGAGTGGAATGTTTGAATTTTAAATGCCTAAACTCAATATTCAATCTCTAAGTATGTGTGTGTGTGTGTGTGTGTGTGTGTGGGTTCGCGCACGCCCGCGCGTGCATGAGTAAGTATATGCAGCTCCAACCCCAATCTAGGATTCTATTCACAAGCTTTCTTATTTTAAATGTACATTTTAAATTAATTTTTGCAAGCCTACCAAAGATTAGAACACTGCTATGTGCCAAATCAAATTAGAGTTCACATTTTCCAAAGGCCTTCTCCCATCTTTTTTACCAACGTGCAGTTTTTCTCCAAAGCATGTAGTGCATACAAAATGGTATCAGACTCCCTTCTGAATATGTTAGCTTAATGTACAGCTAGCCATTGCCATATAGTAAAAATGACCTTTACAAGTAAACCATCCCTCTGCCAACAGACAAAACATTACAAGCAATCTATGTACACTACTAAATATTACTTATGATGAGATAGCCACACATGAAAGATATACGGGTCTTTATTTTAGAAAGTTTTGTAACAAATGTGTCAAGTTCAGGAAGTACAATGTGTTAAACATCATGGCATTTAGTTGCAAGAATAGATAGTATTGACAGATAATAAACGGTAACATAAATGAGATCTCACATCTCTAACAGAAATTTAAATACCTTTGGAATAGTTGTAAGATTAAGTTCATAACCATTATTTAATCTACCTCTCTGGTTTCATCATCTCCCACTTCTTGAAATGCTGTAATGTCATTTCAATATTAATGACAATCCTTCTCATGTATTTGGTTCACAATTTTTCTTTTAATAAAGAATTAACTTACATCTCTCTCTATAGTGAATTATTATTTTTAAAGAATAAGCTGAAATTTTACTCCTTTGATGTAGTCTTGAACTTATCTCCTAGGAATGGTCTTTAAAATTCTCCATTATTCTCCCATATTTTAATATAATTATTTCAAGTTAAGTCTTCACATAGTTTATTTGTTAACATATCCCCAACTCACCATATTGCCTGCCATCTAAAGTGTAAGAATTCATTTCCACATTATTTTTTTCCTCTCAGTCTAATGCTTTTTCTTTTTCCAAGACTTCTACTGAGTATTGTGGAACATATCTTATGATTTAAGATGAATGAAATGATGCTATGAAAGGAAGTCAGTGTTAGCAAGTGGATGGTTATCGTGTTTTTGTGTCATTCATCCCAAGAATATGAATGATGAAAAATAACCTTCAATGACATATATACTTCATGTATTTGAAATCTTGGCAAAAAGAAGTCAGGATACAGTGGGAAGTGGGATAGGTAGAGAAGTCAAGGAAAAGATAGAAATGTAAGGAGATCAAAGAGTGAAACAAGTCTGCAGACACCATCTGAGGTTGCTCTGTATAAACCAATGGGTGACCAAATGGGAAAGAAAACGGAGTATGGCAGACATTATAATTTGCATGCTCATGAGCCATTTTCTTCTATTTTGATATGGCAAGTCTTCAATACTTTTGCACTGTTTACCCTCTACTGGAGGTCTCAGGAAATCCACAGTCCCTTTCCATTCCATTGATAAACTCAGTTACGGATGGGTATGTGCCTTGGCTGTGACCAAAAACACATAAAAAGAAAGTATTCTGACCTGCTTTGGCTCTCTTGTGCTCTTTCACACTCTCCTTAAAATGAAGTGAGAAATAGTTCTTTATTTCTGTGTACATTTTTAAATATATATTTAATGCTTTGAGCTAAGGGACCTGTTCTTTGACTATGAGAATGACTAGTCTGAGTTGAACATACTACTCAGAAAGCAGAAAGAAAAAGACAAAATTCCCCTAACTTGATGACTTTGAGTCCCTGACCTAATAAAACCTGAACCAATTCTACTATTAGACTTCTCCAAAATTTAAAACATTTTATGCATTATTTTTTCAAAATTTTCTACTTTCTAGTAGAGTATAATAGTTGGACTCCAATTAGACATATTCTAGCTAACTTGCTATTAGGTTACTGAAATCTGCTCATTTATTTTAATTTATTTTTCCTTCAGAGTTAATGTTTAGGTCATTTCAATTGTCCTGTTTTCAAGTTCACAATCTTTCCTTCTAAATTTTTAATGTTACAGTAAGCCCATTCAATGAATTGTTCATCTCTCATAATGTATTTGCAGCAAAAATCACCCTTATCAATACAAACTAGAAAAAATAATAGCACACAGTCACATATACGCACATGCATACACACTCATAGAGACTCAAGGTCTTGTAAGAGTTAAATGGCCAATTCACTTAAAGTCTGCTCTTTCATTTGCTTGACCTCTGTTCCTTTTTATCACCTTCCCCCCCGCCCCCCATTTTCATCACTATACAGTGTACCTTCTTTTGTAGTGGAACAATTCTAACTACTATTTAACTGACTTGTAAACTCTGCACACTTACCATGGTTCCTATTTCAATAATTACCATGTCATTATTTATTTAATTTCAATGGACCTATTAGGTTCTACCTCTTAACTCCATACCTATCTTTCTAGGTATATATCCATTATCTATTAATCACTTGTTTCTCTTCTTTCTTTGTCCAATTCTAAGCCACGGACCTGTAACATAAAACCAAGAATTTTCTGGTGCTATTAATTCTTTTTCCCTATGTCATTCTATTCTTCAACCTTGGATATGGACGAACATGGAAATTAAAAACTCAGCAGAGTAACTCCCTTCTCTTTATATGCACTTAGATTAATGAGTAGAAAGGAATATAAAATCACAGATCTATATAGAAAGGAATCAGAACCCTATCTAGGTCCCCATTGTCTCAACTGAAATTAATCTATTTACCCACACAGTTCTTTCCTTTCGTTCTTCCTAAAGACATTTTCCAAAGTTTTTATTCTCTTCAAATCTTCACCATCTATCTCCTCCCCATCTTACAACTCACCTCTCCATTCTCAGAATATTATTTTTCTGTTAATCAGACTAAATTGATTGGATTGGGAATGAAACAGAATAAAAGCATTGCTAAAATAAATATAAACTGGACCTAAATCTACCAAATTAGAACACAAGTAATGGCTTGTCAATTATAAACGTCAGGTAAATTCTGAATATACAGTTAAAAAAGAATATAGACCATGAAAGGTATACTTTTTTACCAAAAGTTTATATATCTTTTTAAAAAGTTTCAATATCTTACTCAAGGGGAAAATAAACAACTATATCCAATACTTTAGCTCACCTTTGAGAGTTTTTCTACATATGTGAGGAACATCAAAAATTTTGAGGCATTCATTCTTCCCTGAAAGCCCATTCAAACTGCTATAGCACTGAAGTTTGCTTAGTTTGCTCATCTGCTCTCCTCTATCAATTCTTATTCTTCTTTCAAGACAGAATTTAAAGTTCAGTTCTATCATGGAGACCTCTCTGCAGAAGTAATGATGTAAGACACAGGAGAGGAACATTTTACATGAAGAACCTGTTAAAAATAATGTCATCTGTGATGACTTCCTCCCTAGTCACGACTTTAATAAAATATATATTTCAATGGTCCCCAAATCAATATCATCAGTTGTCTACAATGAGTCTACTCTCATCAATCCAACTTGATATTCTCATTTACATATCTCTGAGAAACATCAAACTCAACAAATGCAAGAGCCAGCTTAGAACTTTCTATCGCTAAATTTTCTCTTCTGGAACTTTTTGTTTTCAAAACATAAAACCAATGGTCATGGCATAAAGACCAAAATGTCTGCCAGCATTTGTATGTTCTGCCCTCTTTTTTCTCTATTTCATTCTGTACTTCTCTGGGCTTCTTTTTGAATGTAAAACTATGTCCCAAAGAAATAATACTTTATAAAGTTAAAGCACTTTGAGAAGATGAATTAATTATCTAGACACTGAAGTATATAAAATATTAAGTATGGGGTTAATTTGAGCCCTGATAAGAGTAGGAAATTTTAAATAAATGACAAAACCCCCAAATTCTCTTACCACTTTTCCCCCCACTCAGTAGCCAGTACCTTCCATTAATTACAATTCAACAAACTTTTTTTCATCTTTGAAAGTACATGACATTACAATAAAATTCAGTGATTGTGCTGTCAACTAAATATGAAAATGATAGATAAGAGCTGTATCTTCCTTATTGGACTTCTAAGGAGATAGCTCTGTACTTAAGATCAGGAATAATTTTGTTTCTCTGGAATTGATTAGTCATTTTCTGTGAATCCTGTAATGGTCAGGTTTTTTTCTCTATACTTGCTACTAGAAAGTATATGAACAAAGTTTTAACTAAATCAAGTAAGTATATAGGTTTTCATGAAAGGCATATTTTACATTTGTCTAATTCCTTTTGATATTTTATTTTTTGTACTTACAACCTTGGTTTTCCTAATTTTTTCACCCAATATGTTAGTTACATATTAGAAGCCACTTTACAACCTTTCCAGAATAAGGTATCCTTTCTGGAACAAACACAGACATACATATTAACAAAATAAATAACATAAGTTTGCTATATACATTAAAGAAGGTATTATAGCACAGTTAGAAACCATATACAATCAATCCTCATGGTGTTGAAATGAAGCATTAGGAGTCTAGAAAATTCTGTTTGAACAGAAGTGTTGCTGTGACTATGTGGCAATAAAGGCAGGTCCTCAACAACTTAACCCATAGAAGTAGTACATGGCATTTTTAAAAAGATTTTATTTATTTATTTGACAGAGAGAGCAAGAGAGCACAAGTAGATGGAGCAGCAGAGGGAAAAGGAGAAGCAGGCCCCCCACTGAGCCCCTGGGAGCCCAATATGGGGCTGGATGCCTGGCTGGGATCAGAACCTGAACCAAAGGCAGATGCTTATTAACCAATTGAGCCACCCAGGGGCCTTGAAGTACTTGGCATTTTAATCAATGATAGATGTGAGTGGTTGACCATCATTATATCCATAACCCCTTCCATTCTGTTGTATTCATGTACCTAGTACAATGAATAGAGAAAATTCTTCTATCAATTTTTAGACAAAAGGTATCTTGAAAAATAAAGGCATACTTCTTGTTATCTTTTATATCCTTATTTTTGACAACAGGTTATAACATAATGCCCAGTTTTTTTAATATAATATTTTTTTCAATTAAATTCAAACTGCAAGATTTTTATCTATTCTTTAGTCTTTTGTTAATTCATGAGTCTGTCCTTTATTTCCTAATTCTAATGTCTTTCACCATTCTCCAAAACCCTCACCCCACTTTGAATATTTCAGTGGATTACAAATAAAATTTTCTAATGTAGATCTTAGTATGCCATTTCTCAACTCAAAAATTTTTGTTAAGTGCCATTTGCCCATAGAAAACCCTTAGCCTAAAAGTCCAAACCCTTTTGGCTCTAGCCTCACTTTTTGCTTTTAATATTCCCTATATTTCAAACAAAGGAGATATATTCTGAAATATATCTCTACCCTTTCTGTAATTGTATTTTTATGCAATGTTCTGCTTATGGGGATGCATCCATCTATAATTTGAAATCCTAGGGACTCTGATACCTATTCACTTTCATGAAGTGTTCACACATGCTTAATTGTAAATAACAATTTCTGCTATTCCTCCTTAACCATATTCTTCTCTCTTATTACCTAAGCACCATCAACTTGATACTGTTTTAGCTCCATCTTACTTTTCTTAACTTTTTTTTACTAAATTCTTTGAATAAATGACCAGAGCTTACCCTTTTTTTGTATTTCTCAATCTAAAGTAGACTTCTATAGGGGAGTCTGGGTTGCTCAGCCTATTAAGCCTCTGACTCTTGATTTTGGCTCAGGTCATAATCTCAGTGTCCATGAACCCCAAGTCGAGCTCTGCATTCAGCATGGAGTCCACTTATTTCTCTCTACCTGCTCCTCCCCACTGCTTGCTCACTTCCACACTCTTTCCCTCTCAAATAAACAAATAAAATACTTTAAAAAATTAAGTAGACTTCTATAATCAACAAACACATATTGCATTAATGGTTTAATACCTATATTGCCTGATTACAATATTGGAAAATGTTGAGGTGCATCAACTGTATCTCAAAGGTAATATGAAGTTTTCTTATTTTTCCTATTAAACCATAACTTAAGAGACTTGTGGAATAATGCAAAGAAAAATTTTTGGACCAGTAGAGTTTTCATTTCACTGGCATATGTTGACCCTAACACCAAGAGAATCAAGCAGCAATTTATGGGGATAAGTAATCAGATATTATAAATACCAAATATTATAAGGACTTCTCTTCTTTTATCAACTGTACTTTGTCCTTCAAACACCAATATTAAGAAAAGGAAGAAATCCCTGATAGAATCTTGTCAGGAACCTTGTCTCCTTTGATATTTTAGGATGAAAACCAAAGCTAATAGTTTGGACAGTGTCTTTAAAGCAGCAAATTAAATGAATTTTACATAACAGGCAGCTGGTTTTTATCAGGGGACTAATGGAAGAGAGGTAGTGTTTTCAAGCAATCAATTGGAATAACAAAAAGGGAAAGGGAAAGCTATTATGCAAATATGTGGATAGGTACTGCTAATCTACTTTGAGGAGATTCAACACTGGATAAGAAAGGGCTATAGATTCAAACTTTCTCTGCCTGTGATCCAATTCTTTTCTTTTCTTTTTTTTTAAGATTTATATACTATTTATTTGAGAGAGAGAGAGAGCATGGGGGAAAGAGGCAGAGGAAGAGGGAGGTAGAGAAGCTCAAGCAGACACCCTAATGAGCACAGAGCCCTAAGACCGGGGACTCCATCTCCAAACCCTGAGATCATGACCTCAGACAAAATCAAGAGATTTAACTGACTGAGCCACCCAGGCACCCAATCCAATTCTATTTTAAAAGTAGGTATATGTATAATAAATATCATTTCATAACAAGGTAAAACTTTATGAAAGATTATCTGTGGCAATGCTAGGTGAAGTTGAAGTTGGTGAGTATATACTATTTCCCTGCTGTTGTGACCACTGTACCCAGATTTTTCTAATGATTTCTCACAGTGGAAGTACTGAAAGTGACATTTAGGTCTGAAGCAAATTCTGGCATGCTGATATCTAAATGTTAAATTCTATAATTTGAAATTAAATAATATGTACATAAATAAAATATTATAAATAATATTAAATAATAAAATATCTCAGTGCTAAATCTATAGTTTGAATAGAAATTCAACTATTAAGTATTGTAGAATATCAAGGCCATAACAATATACAGTAGTAAAATAAGAAGGATCTCAAAAAAAGGCATTTAATGATAATTAATTACTTGGCAACATAAAAATAATAAATAAAAGATGCCTTTTTCTGAACCACCTGGATGGTCCCGTCAGTTAAGCATCTGACTCTCAATATCAAGTCAGGTCATGATCTTGGAGTTATGAGACTGAACCCCAGTCGGGTTCTGCACTCAGCAGGCAATCTGCTTGAGATTTTCTTCCTCTGCCCCTCCCCCTGCACGTTCTTACTTTCTCTCAAAATAAGTGAATAAATAAAATCTTTTTTAAAAAGATGCCTATTTCTTAAAATATGACCCAGTAACATCAGTCTCATTGATTTACATTCCTAATTCTCTCACTCACAGTTCAGTCTCCTGAGAAAATGCGTCATGTATGCAAATTCAGTTATTCCTTGTAAGGCTACCTAATTTTTATTATTCTACACAACTATCTTGACAGAAACATGAAGGAAGAAATGGATATGACTTCCAAAATCAATGAGCCATTAGAAATGGAGGTGATAGCCTGAATATAATGGCAGTTTAGGAAGAATGATTGAAATGAAGAAGTGTGCCCTGTGGATAGCACTACTGCTGCCTTTCAGAAAAGACCACCACTTCAATACACTAGTAGGAGTAAAGGTTCTTAAAAGTTATTTTTTTAATATAAAAGGTACCATTATATTTTCTGTAAATTATCTTTGAATCTTCATAGAAATTTTATTGATTTTTTTTCAAAAGAATCTAAAGGTAATAAACTGAATAAGAAAAAAGAAATAAAGCATTCCACTGTTCCCTGGCATTATTTCAAACTCAAATCAGTTCAGAAGCAACTGAAAGTTTCAATAGGGAAAAAAAATAAAATAAAATTACCTGAGGTTGTGAGTTATTAGCACCAGTTACAGAAAATTCTATAGTTAAATTCTAATCTATATGCATTCTAATAACATCTAATTATATAGAGAAGCTGAAAGTCTGATGACAATAATTATAGCAGAAAGCACAATATTGATATGCTCAGAACAGTGAAATAAGAACTGTAGAAACCACTTTCTCATTTTTATTAAATCATTTACCTTAAGGTGTGCTGAATAAAAAGTGGGATAGTTCATCATGGTAAACAAGCAAGACCAGAATCTATGAAATAATTAACTAGTGTAAAAAAGACAGTAATTCCAAATCCAAGTTGTTTTAAAATAGCCTATGCCACTACCAATTATAATTCTCTTAAGTATAAATAACCTATATTAAAGACTGAAAGCCCTTTGTATTCTATATTTAAAGACATATAAATATTTTTTAAAAACTATGTCATGCTGTTATTACAAGGATTAAATAACCCACTAAAGTCTACAGAGAAATGTCTTACAAATAACAAATAATTAATATCAGCTATTATATACATATATATATTAAAATTGTTCTTATTATTGGGAGTTTCTCTTGTGGCTTGTGTTATCATTTGAACTCATTGCCCCAAAAGGTTTACAATGCAATAAGGGAGTGTAAAATCTATTATACATTCATTAGGAGTTTAATGGCAATAAAAAAAATGATATAATGCAATCTCTTTTCTCTCCTCTTTGTTAGATCACTAGTTTTATTTTACCTGTTCCCCAATTATTTTGTCTCAGAAAAGAGGTGGCCCAATGTCTTTCTCAGACTAATCTTATCACCTATGTTTACAATTATAGCCTCCTACCTTTTTTGGATTATATTCCATTAATATTCTCAATTCTTCCTTGAATATTCAATTTCTCCCTATTCATCCCTTGCCTATATATGATGCATAGCCAAAATTGCTCATGTAAACTTGGATACAACTATAGCTATATAATATTTAGGAAAAGGAATAAGATGATCATGTTTTCCTTTTAGCTAGAGAATTTATTCATTTATGGAAACTCTAAGAGAGAAATAGTCATATACAAACAAGCATGAACGCTGAAGAAAAAATTGTTATTAAATCTGTTTAAATAAAATTATAAAGATTTAACCACAATGACAGAAGTGTGCCAGGTACAATTCTAAACACAAATGAGACAGTGACATAAAGACAGACTAGCCTGTTGGATGAAGTTTAAATTTTAGTGGGGAATAATTAAAATGAAACAGGCAAGCAAGTAAGCACATGTAATTGAAATAGTGATAGATGTCTTAAAGAACACAGGATAACACAACATTTGGAAATGACATGAGTCAGAATATGAATAACTATAAGTTAAAGAATAAAATGGAACTTTTAAGAATGAACTACATTTGTGCCATTAGGAAAAATCCTGTTATAGGGTAACTGAAAGGAATGGGTCAGTTATTTTGTGTTCCCTGAGGTTTTTCTTTTACTCTAAAATAATGATTACATGAAAAAATATGTAACTTGCAGAGGATTATGACCTAAGAAATTAATTTCATCACACTTTTTTTTTAGAGGACATATGCATAGAAGAGATATTAGAGTTACCTCTAAGTAAAATTACTGTGTGCTTGCTATGAGATAGTAATGAGAGGCATTTTGTATGATTTTTCTCTTCAAAACTATCTAATCAGGTAGGTGCTACTGTTTTGTTCCATTTATTAAAAATCTGAGCCTTTGGAAAGTGAAACCAAGCCCACAGCTAATGAGGATATAGAACCAGGATCAAACCAACCTTTCTCAGAGGTTAATATCCATGGCCTGACTCACTACACTTTATATAGACTTATTGGAACGGATAAACACTTTCAAAGGATGTTTTAAAGTCAGTTCAAGCACTGCACAGGTGGTTGGACGGAGGTTCTGAAAGTGAGGGAGATAACACAATGTAGAGAATAAAATAAAAAAACAAAATAACACCTATTAATATAATAAAGCACTAGGGTTTTCAAAACCATTTGAACTGAATTAAAGAATGGTATTATTAATTTATACTTTACTGTTTGACCTTAACAAAATTACATAAACTTTCTCCTATGTCTTTTCATCTGGAGATAGTAATTAAAATATGCCTTGCATATATTGTACAAAATGAGATAACTTTCAATAAATTACTCACAGACTGATTATCCAAGGAAATTATATATATTTATTTAATAGTCATTATATATTTGTTAATCTATAATATGTATATTTATAATAAGCATTTATATCTATATTTATCATATCTAATATTTATTATACAATATTCATTTAATTATTATATATCCACTATATTTGTTATATATTTACTATATATAACATGGGGACAGATATGATCCCTGTTCTCTGGCAAGGTTAGGGTCTCAGGAAATGCTTAAAACCACTTTCAGTACTATCATCTGTGAACCTCTCTTTCCTATGAAACATATTCAGAAACATATTCAGATACATAGTTATATATACATGCAATGTTATGTTTATACTTCAGTCATGAGGAAAAATAACATATAACACCAGGCAGAATAACATTATTATTAAAATTAAGTGGAAACAATTTTCTCATGATGGAATTAAAATTCTCATGATGGAAGTCTTGTCTTAAAAGCAAAAAAAGAAAAAAAAACGTTATTTCTACAAATTTCCATACCTAGTTGTTTGACCTACATATGGGAAGATAAAATGACGTTTTATTGATATAAAAATTAGTTGAAAATAAAGTACAGTGGCACCTGCACCTGAACACTCAAGTTCAGTCGTTGAGTGTCTGCCTCTGGCTCAGATCGTGATCCCAGGGTTCTGGGATCAAGTCCCGCACAGGGCTCCCTGTAGGACTCTGTCAGGGCTTGCCTATGTCTCTGTCTCTCTCTGTCTCTGTCTCTCATGAATAAAGAAATAAAATCTTGAAATAAAAAGAAATAAAGAAAATAAAGTACAATAAACCAAAAGATATGAATCAATTAAGAATGTAAGAAAATAATTCTCATATAAAACTATAGTAGCAGAGAAGACTAAGCCCACCTTAATATTCAGTCTCATTTCATTTCAGTTTATTTTATTTTTTTAGATTTTATTTACTCATAGAAACACAGAGAGAGAATGAGAGGCAGAGACACAGGCAGTGGGCGAAGCAGGCTCCATGCAGAGAGCCTGACATGGGACTCGATCCAGGGTCTCCAGGATCACGCCCTGGGCTGCAGGTGGCACTAAACCACTGGGCCACCGAGGCTGCCCTCATTTCAGTTTAAAAAAATGTAGGCATATAGCAGAGCAACAAGTGTCCATATTTTAATATTCTTTGTTGTACTTTTTCTGAGGTTTTGTAAATTCTTGCCCAATAAGGTGTGATAAAAATGTTTAAAACAAAAAATAATAATATAGCAGCATAAAAATTAAGAACTTCATAAAACCAACTGAGTCTACACCTACATGTAGATGTGAGAGGTCTTGTGGAAATTGAAAATAAAATTATTTTAATTATTTTGATTTCATACTTGATAAATCTATAATCTGTAGATTATATATAGAGATTATATATAATTAATCTATAAATTAAATCTATAATCAAGTAAAATTAAAACCATTATTTATGCTACCCAAATGGAAACTTCTTGCTGCTCTTGCCTTGTCCATACCAACCAACCCTCTTGTGCTGTTACCTTATCCCCTTGCAAAGGACTGAGCTTTTATTTATTTTTTATTTTTTTTTAATTTTACTTTTTATTTAAATTTTTTTTTATGATAGAGAGAGAGAGAGGCAGAGACACAGGCAGAGGGAGAAGCAGGCTCCATGCACTGGGAGCCCGATGTGGGATTCGATCCTGGGTCTCCGGGATCGCGCCCTGGGCCAAAGGCAGGCACCTAACCGCTGCGCCACCCAGGGATCCCAGGACTGAGCTTTTAGAGCCAGAGTGTTCCATTTAACAGTTCCTGGGCCAAAGGAAGAAGTCCAGGCTTAGAAATCTGGCCCAAACAGAGACAACTGGATCATTTCCAAAAATTTGGAATTGGTTTGAAGTCATGGATAGAACTGAGGATTATCTCGAGCTGGGTGAGCACAATAGGTCATGTGTGCACATGTGCATACAGAATTGCAAAGAACAAGGTAGATGTGACACACATGTTCCCCATGAAAAGCAGAGAAACAAGCAAGACCATGACTCCTTGAAGAGGTTTTGAGAAATTAGGTGTTTTGGTTCCTAATATGAGTTCTTGTTTCTGTTCTGGTTCATGATTACTAGATTTACTTTCCACTTTGATATTGTAATATAATCCTACATATTTATAAACAGCTGGCCAATCAAGCATACTCAAAGGAAATGGGAACCATTCTTGAATAAATAAATCCCTTCTGTTACTCACCCTAGAGAACTGCTACACATGCATGAATAACCTAGCTCACTTATGGTTGTTTTGGTGAATAATTCTGCATTGCCTTGAGGTGACTCTACCTATAAAAACTAGATTTTCTATGACATTTCTTTGTATTTTTTATCATGCTTTCCAAACAGAGGGTTAGGATAGAAGCGAGAACATGAACAGGATCAGAAATTTTTTAAAAAGTGACAGTGGCAAATATGTTAGGAAAAACTTCAATCTTTCTCCCACTGTGTCTTTACTCTCACACAGAACATTTCATGTCTGACACTTGTCACCAAATATATGAAGATTTTTCCCCCATCTAGAAATTCGCTGAGGCACCAGGTGAGTGTCCTACAATTTAACTCAATTCTGACACTATATACCTAGAGATAGTTTCAGATACTACAGGCTAGAGGCTCAGTCCCACAAGGCAAGACCCTCACTTCAGATGTCAAGTTACAAGAATTCAGTCCCCATGTTACCCACAGCTTCTGTCTGACTTGGCTACCAACTGGAGGTTCCTATAACCCACTCCTCAGGTTCAGTTAATTTGCAAGAGCACCCTCTTGGTGTGAATCTGTTTACCCACCTGGAAGCTCTCTGAACCCCATACTATTAAGATTTTTATAGGCATGACCAACTATTAACTCCATTTCCCAATCCCTTTCCCCTTGATAGAGAAGTTACGGGGTGGAGGAGGGGTGGGGAGAGCCTAAAATTCCAAGCTTCTAATCATGGCTTGGTCTTTCTAGTGTACTGAATAGCCCCCATCCAGATGCCCACCAGGAGTTGCATCATTAGAATAAAAGATGCTCTTAGTGTTAGCAATTAGCAAATTTCATGAGTTTTAAGAGCTCTGTGCCAGGAGGCAGAGACCAATGTATATATTTTTTGTCATCTCACTGCAAGGAACTGAAGTTCCTTACAAACTGAAATGATTACCGGAGTGGGACTGCCAGAGCAATTAAGTTTAAGAAGAGGGATCATGGTTAGAGAAATATGTGGTTGAAATCAAGCTTTTTTAAGGTTTGTAGCTGTTGATGATTGTAAGAAATCTACTATGACTAAGAAATGGGGGTAAAAAAGTCAAAGAAGGCAAACTGACCTCTGGTTAGAAGTTTGAAGAAACTTTCACTCTCAGCCTAAGAATTAAAACAAATTGAATAAACTTACAGTGTCATAGATTTTAAAAAAATGAAAATTAAAGAGCTAAAGACACAAAGATACATAAATGAACTTAATTTCAAAGTAGGATGTGCCCTCAAAGAAAAGACCAACAGCTGTTCTACTCTCTGATGAAGTGGTGGGCAATTAAGAAATCTGACAGAAATGGGACTAAGGAGAAATGAACTGTTAATTAAGTATCTTTTTATCAGTCATGTGTGGGCTTATGTAACAGATTAGGATGCCAAGGAGGTCCAGTCAGAGTGCAAGTCAGTATCTTTCCACCAATTTACTCCTAATTCACTTCAGTGAGTGCATGGGACATTATATCAAAGGCTGGAATTTTAGAGATATATCAAAATGTGATTTTAGTTAAATGAAAATAAAACATAGGGAAACATGTAGTCTATGATTCTATTTTTGGAAATAATAAAAGTCTTTATTTGCATCATGAAAAAATATTGAAACTCTACACTGGGTTGTTATCGTGAGGTTAAGAGCATGCATAATGGGATCTAAGATGCAAGAACTGGGAGTCTTGAAAAAATATACACATACATCATATTATTTATCTTTCATCATCTATCTAAACCATACTCATATTGTCTCACAGTAAGTTCATCCTATCCCAAGTATGAAAATATGTATATGTGTATAAATATACAAAGTATCTCATTCTATTCTAGTAACCATCACCTCCACACTATTTTTATAATCTGCTAAAACTCAAGATCTTTGTATATTCTTTTTCCTCCATCTGAAAGTTTTTAATTCCCCAATGGCCACATGATTTCTTCCTACTGAATCTGCTTTCCTAACACCTTCTCTATCCCCCTTTTTAAAAAAAATTTTATAGTATTTATCACCATGTTAAATATCATATATGTAACTAGTATATGTTTATTATTAGTCTTTTCCTCACTGGAATGTGGCTCAATAAGACCAAGCATTTTTGTCTAAATGGTTTACCACTGTTGCACCAGAACTTAATCACAACACAGGCATAACTGAGCATGGAATTTTGGGCATGGCATGCTCAAATGTAGTATTAAACAAAATGACCTTTAATAGACTTTACAATTTGAGCCATTTCTTTTTTTGAAAAGTAAGGTTTATTGAGATTAAATTTCATATCATAAAATTCATCCATTTTGGTCAAATTTATGAATTTTTTACAAACTCATGTAATCATGTAACCAATAACACAATCAGGATATAGAACAATTCCCTCTTGAAAATTTTTGAATTCCCTCTTCTTTTTTTTTTTTAAATATTTTTTTTAAAGTTTTATTTATTTATGATAGTCACAGAGAGAGAAAGAGAGGCAGAGACATAGGCAGAGGGAGAAGCAGGCTCCATGCACCAGGAGCCCGACGTGGGATTCGATCCCGGATCTCCAGGATCGCGCCCTGGGCCAAAGGCAGGCGCCAAACCGCTGCGCCACCCAGGGATCCCTGAATTCCCTCTTCTTATCCCCAACTGTAAGCAAGCATTGATTTGTTTTGTTCTTATAGTTGTCATTTCCAGAATATCATATAAATATAACCACTCAGCACATGCTCTTGATAGTAATCTAGGCCACTCCATTTTTTTTTAATACTAAACAATATTTCACTACAATTAGGTTATCCATTAACTTGCTGACATTTGTTTAGACTTTTGGCAATTATGAATTAAACTACTATCCACATTCACATACAAAGTTCTATATCAGCATATGCTTTCATTTAGATCAAGTAATACATAGAAGTAGAATGACTATCTCATATGTATATGCATAACTGTATTAGAAACTTCAACTTTACAAAGTGATTCTTTGATTTTAAACTCCTGTCATCAATGTATGAATATTGTAATTACTCCACAATTTCATACTCTTGTGGTACTGTCCATTTTTCATATTAATCATTCCAGTTGTTCTTCAGTGGTATAACAATGTGGTTTTTATTTTTTTTTCTAATGACTAATGTCTAATTTAATGACTAATACTAAGCATTTTATTATGTGTTTATCCTCACATATCTTCATTTGTTTAAAATTTTGTCTCAATTTTATTAGAATATGTTTTCTTATTGTTAAATTATGAAATTTCTTTACATATTATGAGTAGCGTTCCTTTGCAAATATTTATCTACTTTGCAAAAATATTTTTGCGTATTCTGTAATATTTTTATTTTCTTTCAGAAAGCTAAATGTTTTTAAAGTGTTGGTGATGTCCATTTTATCAGTTTACTTATTTTGTATTTAAATTTTTCTGTAAGCCATTCTAAAAAATTATCCTCAACTTGATAAACGATAACAATAAAAATAGAACAGTGAATATCATATTTTACAGTGAAAGATAGAATTCCCCTTTCCCAAAATTGGAAACAAGACAATGGCATCCACACTCACCTTCCCACTCAATAGCAATGACGTGTTGTGTCAAATAAGATCTAAATACATTGAGAGCAATACAGTATTCGTTAGTTGGAAAACTCATTATTGGCAAGGTCTCAATTCTTCCCCAATTAATCTCAACTGAAATATCAGAAGAAATGCTTGTAGAAATTTACAAGTTAATCTAAAATTAAGGGAAAATACAAAGGACTTAGAATTGCCAAAATAATTCCAAAGAAGAAAAATAAAGTTGATGTCTCATAGTGTTTGATTTTACAATGTACTTTACAACCATAATTACTAAGACAGTATAGTAATGATGAAAGGACAGCCACATAAATCAAGTAATTAGCCAAGGAGAACCTAAAAATAGGCCTACATTCACTTTGTTAATTGGTTTTGTAAAATACAAAGGCAATTTGATGGAGAAAAGGACACTTGGTTCAACAACTGAACATACATATGGGAAGAAATAAACTTAACTTATACCTTACAATGTATAAAATATATACAATCTAAACTAATCATAGATCTAAATGCAATACCTAAAATACAGTACTTTTTAGAGAAAACATAAGAGAATATCTTAGTGACCTTGTATTGGACTTCCTGAAATTACTTTAAATCAAGACAGAGCCCTCAGTGTCACTTTGCCTCTTTTCTTATTACTGGGAGACAGATTTTGTCCTTTATCTACCTTGACTTTGTGACCAAGTCTTCAGAGCACCAGACCTTCACTTAATAAAGAGATTATTTGCCAGGCATCCGATATGAGTTGCATTTTATTACTACAGATGTTAAAGTCAGTATATGGAAGCATATTCACATATACTTAAAATTATAAATAACCCTTCAGTCATCCATACAAAGTATACCATCAAACATATTGTCTCACAGTAAGTTCAAGACAGTTTATTTCTTCATGTAGGAACATATGCTTCTCAGTTCATATTTGCTTTGGAGGCTTACTATAAGAGGGAATCTACGGCAATATTTAAATTTTTATTTTGTTCCTTCAAACTTATTTTTTTCTTCCCTTTCTGCCAGACAAGAGTAATTGAATTTGCATATGTTAAATACACAAATGATATTACCCCACTAGTTTGTATTGCGCTCCACTTACAGTCAATGTGTTCTTAATCTTATAGGAATAGGTCACCAATTGCTAGATTCAAATGCATTGTTTACCTTCTATCACTTTGCATGCCACTACCCCTCCAATGCAAACCTTTCAAAGTGTATTTGTAAGAAATAGAAGCTTATAATGTATCCTGTGTATGTGGAAGGGGAGAAATATGAGTTTCTAATAATCGTGGGAAATGCTTTTACTGAATACTTCCTCTTAGAATTTACAAAGCACAACATATTAAAAATTCTATGAAGTCCTCCATTAATAAGCAGATAATTTTGTATAGTTCACTTTCAAAACTTATTTGACTTTTGAAATACAGAGTAAGGCTAAAAAACTTAAACTACTTGATTTCAAGTTTGAGTGAAATGCTACAGTAATAAAAATGGTATAGAATTAACAGGAAGGTGGGACATCTGGGTAGCTCAGAAGTTGAGTGTCTCCCTTTGGCTTAGGGTATGATCCCAGGGTCCGGGATTGAGCCCTGCGTCAGGCTCCTTGCAGGGATCCTGCTTCTCCCTCTTCCTATGTCTCTGCCTCTCTCTCTGTGTCTCTCACAAATAAATAAATAAATTTTTTTAAAAAAAGAATTAACATGAAGGTAAATCATGTAGGTCAAAACAAAGAGAGTCTACAAACAGAAACACATCTGCAACAACTAATTTTTACAAATATGCCAAGGAAAGTTATTGGAGAAAGTACAGTCTTTTAAAAAAAAATAATGCTGTATGGAACTCAAAAATAATCCTCAACCCTTACCTCACACTGTGCCCAAAACTTAACTTGAAGTAAATAAAAAATGGAAAAATAAAAGCAAAAATAACATAAACAGGCTGGTTATTGACTAAAGGTAGAAAGACTGACAGCAAAGCATCACAAGGAACTTTCTGAGGAGAAGGAAATGTTGACTATGTTGATTATGGTAGTGGTTTCATTAAAGAGATAGTATCAAGATTTATTAAACTAAACACATTTGGGTATGTATGTATATGTATACATAATAAAGTCAATAAAGTCTATTTAAAATGAAATAAAATGTGTTGGCCATTTCTTTCCATCTAGTGTCTAGTAGCATATGGAGAAAAAATAGTAAAATATATATTTAAAAAACAGTATTTTTATGTTCTTTGTGCAGCCAAAAGTAAGGCTTCAGATCTCAGAATCCAATTTAAATATTGTGACTGTCCACTGAAGAATAATTCCTAACAACTACATAGTTTTCCCACATTCCAACTCACATGCTTAAATATCCATATGACATTTTATATGTCGGGTATGTTTGCATATAGTTTATTTCCTCAACCTCTCAGCAACTTCCCCATATGAATAAGAAATCTTGAGAGGCATATAATTTGTCAAACCAACTCCTATTACCATTAAACACTATATATCAAATCCTTTACATATTTACACGCACCTAGATGCAATCTATCCAATTGGCTGGCCTAAGAAAAATTATTTGGGCAAATCCACAGTAAAATGCTAAAGTCCTGTCTGGTTCTCAGGTACAGCTCACTGTCAGCACAACTTTGACCTAACAGCTTAGTGAGATCTCACCAGAGTCAAACCACGCTCCTGTTCAGCTTTTCAATCATGCCCTCACTAACCCTGGCCAATATGACCCAATTTCTTCTTTACAGCATTATAGAATTTTGAGCCATGATTTTTCCACTTCAACTAGTATTGAGTCTCAGATAAAGTTTTCAAGGGATCACCACAAACAATTTTATTTAGCTTATGAAGGTTCAAGAGTCATGAGGTGATTTCTCACTCTACTGAATCTGTTCTTAGCCAGCCTTAAAGAGTTAGCCATAAAACAGAGTTGAATTTCCTTGTTAAAAATTATTTTTCTCACTGAAGTTCAAGAAAAAAGAAAAACCTAAGACTGAAGCCATGTTTGTAAGTTTGAAAGATTGTTTATAAGAAAGGATTTTATTATTTCCTGCACTAGCAGGCCACAGCCGCCTATTATGAAGTCCAACAGTACACTTCTATTAGTACCATAATATCTAAGTCACACAAAGTAACTTTAAAAATAATTTGTAACACATTCTGTTAAAAGAAATAGCATAAAGAATATTTGCTATATGTTTCCATGGAAACTAATGCACTTACACAAAAATGCCATGCCCATTATTTCTCAATAAAATGTCTCTGATTTATATTTGATTGTCTCAACATTAAAGGAAGCTGGGGAACTTTAAAACTCAAAAAATGTCTCAAAATTAGAATTTAGACAAAAAGGCTATTATGAATTTTTTAGAGCTGACATGGATGATGCACATCCCTTCCTCATTCAATATGATACCTCATCTTTAATTGAAAAGTTCTTGTTAAAATCTGGTATAATCTTATGAATGTATTTTTCAAAATCATATATGATAAAGGACATTTTATAGAAATGAGATTATTTGGGTCACTATAAAATGGTTATTAGAAAAAACTATACAAAAAAGTATGACACATATATTCTTGAAATATAATTCTGAAGTTAAAGTTAATCACTCATATAAGATATGTGAATAAATTTGGGATGCTGAGCTCTTTATTATTCTTAAAGCTCAACACTAAGCTGAGTGATGTTTTCTGGCTGACTAAATAGACTATTTGCTGTATGATTTTCAAAGTAAATTTACAGGCTTAGATAACCTTTATTGAACCTCAGCAACAAATTCTCTTCCCACAAAGTCTGAGTTAATCTAATTGAATCTCTGAAATTCCCATAGAAACAGAGAGGCATATTTTGAATGAATAAAATAAATATTTTATTTACTTAATTGGTTTTTTTACTTTCAGATATAGTCTATTTTAATTAATATTCACTTCATAGTTTGATTATTAGTATGAGAACTCAATCATGAGGAAAAATGCCATAGAAAGGCTCCTGAAGTACTTTTCTCTTTTTCTTCATTATATTTTTATTTATTTCATTTTATTTTAATTCCAGTACAGTTAACATCCAATGTTATATGAGTTTGGGGTATACAATATAGTGATTTTCTCTTCTTTTTAAATTTTCAAATAGAGGATAATTCAATCGTAGGGAAAATACAAACTTTCACATCTTTTCAAATATATCCTACAAAGGATCATATATTGCATAAAAATTCAGAGAAGAAAAAATTACTACACTGTAGCCCTGCTTTAAAATAAGGGGTGGGGACAGCTGGATGACTCAGTCAGTTAAGCTTCTGACTCTTGATTTTGCCTCAGCATGCCATCTCAGAGTTGTGAGATCAAGCCCTGCATCAGGTTCTGTGCTCAGTGGGGAGTCTGCTGGGGTTTCTCCTTCAGCCTCTCCCTCAATCCCTCTCCCTGCCTCTCAAATAAATAAATCTTTAAAATTAATTAATTAATTAAAATAATAATATACTTTCTGGACCAACTGGTTATTGTGAAACCTGAATTTTACAATTTAAAAACACAAAGTACTTACAGATAAATGGATGAATTTCACCTTTAAAATATTTAAATCAGCAATGTTTGTTAGGATATTTTCCATAGAACCTGAAGCTCTAGTTTGAGTTGTAATGTATGTATTACTAGAATAGGAAAATATATGCCATAGTATTTAGGCTTCAAATTTGTCTTTTAGACTGTTGGAAAAACTGATTACTAAGGTAAACAAAATATTCAAACTGCATTCATTAGTACTTCCATTAAGTCTGTCATCAGCCACATATGCACTTAATTCAGTTCAAAATTACATGGCCAAAACTTCACTTCTTAAAATACAAGTTCCACAATAAAGGTGGCAGAGAACATAATAAATGTAGTATTTGTGTATTTGTAAGATTTTGCTTAAAATCATTTTTATAAAAACAAATATATATAAATATATAAATATGTGTGTGTGTATATACCCCCAATATTATACACATGTAGACTCACCCTAGAATAAATGAGCACTCTTTTTGTTCTCATCTCCGACTTAATGCAACTAGCACTATTTATAATTGGGAACTGTTTATAATAGAACTTATGTGAGTATAATTGCCTATAGAAGGTAGAGTAGAATTTGATAATCTTTGCCTTGTGAAATGTGAAAAGATGATTTTTAAATAATCCATTTGTGTGCTAAATCAAAATATCAGCTTATCCTCCCTTCCCTCTATCTCCCTTACAGCCTTTATTTAGTAAACCTATTCATGGAATCATACGAAAGGGAAAGACTGACAACTTGGATGGGAGAAAACAGTAGCAGAAAAGTTAAAAAGGCCAAGGGGGAAAAGGCCAAGGGGAAAAAGGCCAAGGGGGAAAAGCCAAATGAGAACATGTTTTAAGACAGACTACAACAGGTAAAAGCATATAAAGGTAGAACATTAGATGGAGGAGCTGTCCCCAGAATGGCAAATTAAAAGCACTGCATCCACTGGATGAGTGTGTAGAATAAACAACATAGAAAAGTCATTCTTAATGGTCCAATTATGTTAGCATTCTATTGGTATAGTAATACACTATACTACATCAATCACTGATTACTATTGTCTTCATGCTTTACCAGCTAATAGTAAGACGGTACAGAAAAAAACTATGTAAAGTTTTCCCCTTGATTCCTAGGAAATTAAAACTAAATTTTTAATTTTCTACTAAAAATGAGTTATTTTAAGGTAAACATACATTTATAAAAAAAAGAAAATATTATGATAAAATAATTAAACGTCTAAATGGTAAAATACAAGTACCCATAGCTTTTTTTTAATATAAATGAGATAAAATGTGTTTCTTTTTTCCCAAAAAAAAACATAATCAACAGAGTCATCAATAATTATTCCCAATTTCTGAAACAATGATTACATGTTGGGCTGTTCTTTCTCACAAAACTTATTTCAAGTAAGAAATTATGAATTGAATTTTTTTTTTTCTGGTATGGTTTATTTTGGAATTCCACACATTATTTATACAACTACCAAAGTGTAACTAAGATCAGATGCATAAGAAAGAATATCCTCAAGTATGCAGTAAGAGTTGTAAAACAGAAACATTTTAGTTATAGTAAAAAGACACACAACAAATTAGAAAGATTGTTCAGGAAGAAAGTAGCAGAAAAATTGCTATTCTCCATATACTCCTTAGTAACAGAATCTTGGTTTTTTAGCTAAACACATTGCTGGACACACTGAAGGCCACATTTCCCAGCTCCCTTGGTAGCTCAGAGTGGCCTTCTGACTAAGTTCTAGATAATGAGATATACCAGGAAGTATATTAGGACAGTGACTTTGTTGAAAGGTGCTATTTTTTTTTTCATTCTCCTTTTATTCTTTCTACTTCAAATACAGAAATCATGAGGTTCTGGTAGCCAACTTATATGTTAGAGGAAATCAGATTGATTCTAGGGCTGTGGAGCAAAGAAAATGCACACACACAGGAGCCTGCTTCCCTGATAACTGGTAACTGTAGAACTACCAGATTAGCCTCAAAGTGCCTATCACCAGCATTATTTTAGATAAGATTATTAACTCTTCTGTGTTTAAGCCACTATAGTAAGATCTCTGTTTTTTGCAGGTGAACACAGTAACGACTTTATATGGTAAAGAAAGGCCAATAATATAACCTGGAATCTCTGATTATAAATAATGCAAAGACATAGAGGCACTTGGCTGGCTCAGTCAGTAGAGTATGCAAATTCTTTTTTTTTTTTTTTTTTTTTTTGCATGCGATTCTTGATCTTAGGGTTGAAAGGTTAAATTGAACCTTGGTGTAGAGATTATGTAAAAATAAAATCTTTAAAGAAAATAAAATAATGTAAAGCTATAATATCAACTCATAACTGTAAGAATGAATGTTAACAAAAATACAAGAAAAACAAGTGTCGATAAAGATGTAAAGAAAAGAGAACCTTTGTATACTGTTGTCTGGAATGCAGAATTGGTGCAGCCACTATGGAAAAGAGGATGGACTTCCAACAACAACAACAACAACAACAACAACAACAAAAAACTATTATATGATCCAGCAATTCTACTACTGGGTACTTATCCAAAGAAAACAAAAACACTAATTCAAAAATATATGAACCTCTATATTCATTGAAACATTATTTATGGGGCTCCTGGGTGGCTCAGTCAGTTAAGTGTCTGCCTTCAACTCAGGTCATGAACTCAGGGTCCTGGGATTTAGCCCTGTGTCAGGCTCTCTGCGCAATGGGGAGTTTGCCTCTCCCTCTCCTTCTGCCCCTCCTCCCTGCTCATGCATGCCCTCTCTCCATCTCTCTGTCTCTCTGTCTCTCTCTCTCAAATTAATTAATTAATTAATAAGAAACATTATTTACAAAAGTCAAGAATAGAAATAACCTAAATGTCCATCAATAGATGAATGGATAAAGAAAATGTGATATACATACAGACACACACACATAAACACATATACCGAAATATTATTTTACAATAAAAAAGGGGAAATCCTGCTATTAGTGGCAATATGAATGGATCTTAAGGGCACTATGCTGATTGAAATTAGTAGATCAGAAAAAGATAAGTATTTATCTTTAAGTATTTACTTATCTTTAAGTATTTATCTCACTTATATGTGGATCTCACTTATATGTGCACTTTTAAGAACAATAACAAACAGAAGCTCACAGAGAACAAATTGGTGGTTCCCAGAGAAAGACAACAGAATTGGGATGAGCCAAATGAGCAAAGAAGAGTCAAAAGGTACACTCTTCCATAACAAAATAAGTAGTCATGGAGATGTAATGTCAGCATGGTGACTACACTTAATAATACTATATTGCCTATTTGAAAGTTACTAAGACAACAGAACTTAAAAATTCTTATCACAAGAAAAAACTTTTTTAACTGTGTATAGTGATGAATGTTAACTAGATTTGTTGTGATCATTTTGCTATATAAACAAATGTGGAATCATGTGGTTCAGCTAAAAAAAATACATGGTATTTCAATGATACCTCAAAAAAAAAAAATAGAAACTGTCTCTGGAAAAACAAAGGAATTTAGTGAAAGAATACTCCTTGGCAGCTCAGCAAATCAAAAGAAAAGATAAAATTAAGACTTAAAAAACAGTTGCAAAAACTTATGGAGAATCTCTTCTAAGCTACTATCATTGGTTCTATTTAGCTCCAAAGTATATGCAATCTGTGATACTCCACATTCAAATACTCAGAAGTGGAAACTAAGTAGATTGAATCACAGTTCATTCTTTAGTAAAGGCAAATTGGTGGTACTTGAGGCATGGTGACTGATGGTCTCAATATGACTTCATGGAATGTTAAAAATGTAGCTCCCATGATGTTGTTATTAACGTAAGAACAGAGCGTATATAAAGGGGGGAAAGAGTAAGTTTCACTCCTCATATAAATAGACCTTCAAATACATATGCAATTTTTAGATGCGATTAAAATGTCCCTATCTTGTTAGATTCTGTTTCATGTAGTTCTCTCTCTCTCTCCCTCTCTCTCTCACTCACACACACACACACACACACACAATATTTCCTTCTCTAAAAATAAGCAATCCAAAGTCATTCTCTGTGATGGTATCCAGCTTCAAACACAAGGTCTCTGAAAGCTACCTATTCATTTTTCTTAATTTACAATATTTGGAAAACTGCAGACTAAGTTTAACCATACCCAACACCATATATAATTAATATGGAAGGATAAATTTTTTTATAATTTTCAGTTATAATCCATATGAAGCTAGAAATAAAGATAATTCTAAATTGTGTAACTATTTACAATGTTATAGCCAATAACTATGACTTCCCCTATTACCTATCTGTTCAAGTTAAAATTCTTTATCTAAGAGTACTTTCTGAAGTTTTCTATCTGAGGTTTTGGAATTACTGCAAGCTTAGTTTTTAATAAAATCTCAATGAGCATGTTATTGTACTAGATTTTCCTCCAGGTTCTATTCTCTTTCCTGCCACCACTGTGTAGCAACCATGCTATTTCTCTTCAAATAAGCATGACAATCACTTTAGCCTGTCTCTCTATCCTCTCTTTCATCACTTCCCTCTTGGCAATAGTTGTCTGAAATGCCAGGCAGCAATCTCAGCCACTTTATCAGGCTTCTAATTATATTCTTTGGTGAAAGTTTTTCTCACAATTTGATTGTGAACACCCCCGAAAAAACTGAGGTCAGAGTCATGAAGGTTATAGACAAAATTTTTAAGTGAGTCATTTAATATATTCTTGCAAAAATTCACCCACACTTCTAGTTTTGGGTCACTGTAAATACACACATATACAAGCAAACACACACATACATATCCACCCAGACAATTAGAGAGACAGTGCCATATATTGTTCACTGGATCAAAAGATTTGTATCATTCGGCAAGAGAAAATAATTATCAATATCATGACCATTTATTCCCCCAAAGGGTTAGTTAGATACTAATGAAGTAATGCCATTATTTCATGTAAGCATCACATGGGAGTATCACTGAGGTTAGACATATGATTGACAGCTGGATGATAGCATAAACAAGTAGGCTGGGACAGTGTGGTTTACCATAGTCTTGTTTTTGTTTTGGATCTGTGAATACATACCACTTGCACTTGATGATGGAATACTACTAAATAAGCTCAGCTGATAAATAACAGACAGTACTTAATTCACAAAGTCAGCTAAAGCTGCATGGTTCCCAAGGTTCCTATTGCTAATAATTTAATATCCAGCAAATGGACAATGAATAGGAGCTAGACAGTTGATATCATCTACTTAGCCTCAAAAACCCATAGAGACTTACTGATGTGTATGCTTCCCATTACTGGATATTAACTGTTTGCCAAGTATGTTTTCCACAGCATATTCCATGTTATTTGCTCTGAGAAGGCTACATCCATACAACAAAGACCACATAGCTTCTATCAAGCTGACATCTTCCATTAGGTATAGCTACTATCTCTGGATTTCTACAGCTGTTTTTCACTTTTATTCCTTCTGATGTAGAAAATCCCTCTCTTTGCTACCCTAGGATGCCTCCATACTCTTTGTTGGTTTTTTTTTTTTTTTTTCCATGACTTCCAAAGATCTATAAATAGTTCCCTTATTAACTACTACTATGTCACCCCACTCTTGGGGGGCTTGAACTTGCTGCTCCCTGATCTCCTGGTTTTCCCACAGTCCACTAAAAAGTTATTAATCAGGTGTCCCATGATGATGATCTGCAGAAATGACTTATCAAATGTCATTTAAGACCATAATATGACACAAAAATGGAGTATCATCTACTCTTACAGCAGGAATGCAAAGGCTTAATTCCTCGTGATCTGTACTTACGAGAATAGACAAGTTTTTAAGAAAGGAAAAAAAGAAACAAGTTTGTAGGCACATAAGTCCCTCCCAATGCCAGCGGTTTATCACATTATCCAAGAAAAGAGACTATATCTTAAAAAGAAGCTATAATTGCAGTCACTACCCAACCAATATCCTTATAATCTATTGTCAGTTTCTAAAACCTATCAGATTGCTACATAGGTCAAACTAGGAAAATTAATGGGTACAGTATAAATATCTCTATAGCTGTACTACTCAAAATTTTGATTATTAATCTCCATGATTCCCAAAGGGATGCATTAGTCTATTTGGATTGCTCTTTTATTAATAGGAAGATTTATAGCTCTTTCCACTTGGCTCCTCCTGGAAATTATTCTAGATTCTAAGACTTATTCAAAATTGGCAATCAGGAAAAGATAAAAATAGCCAGGTTTTGGTATGAAATCTGTAACAATTATGATTAAGTTTAGCTGCTATACTAACACCAATAAAATAAAAAATAAAATAAAAACTCAGGGGCACCTGAGTGGCTTAGTTGACTAAGTGACCAGGTCTTGGTTTCTGCTTAGGTTGTGATCTCATGGGTGATGGGACTGGCCCCAAATTACCTTCATGCTCAGTGGGGAGTCTGCTTGAGGATTCTCTCCCTCTTCCCCTCTCCAATTCATGGGCTTGCTCACATGTTCTCTCTCTTTCAAATAAATAAATACATATTTTAAAATAATAAATAAAAACAAACTTTAAATAAGATGAAAATTTTACTTTACTTTTTCCTTCTTACAAAAATTCAGAAAGTAGACCATCAATTGAGAGTTTAACTGTTTCATATTCATCATGGACCCAACATATTTCTCCTCTATCATTCCTGCACTTGACTCCCTTCCTTCTTCTATCTGCTATAGGCTATAGGCTATAGGATTTCTGGAAACACTGCTGAGTTGGCACACCTCACACTGAATTGTGATTAATCTCACACTCTTTAACAAACAGAAAATCTTAATGAATTATCTATCTTAATGAGTTATTCTAACTACCTCCAAGCCACTTTATGATGGTTTTCCATAATGAAGTTTGCTACCTAATGTGCTTTTTATAAAGCATTTTTTGCTTAAACAAGATAGAGTGGGGACACCTGGGTGGCTCAGCGGTTGAGCTTCTGCCTTCAGCTCAACTGAAGGGCATGATCTTGCAGTCCCGGGATGGAGTCCTGCATCAGGCTCTCTGCATGGAACCTGCTTCTCTCTCTGCCTCTCTCTCTCTCTCTCTCTCTCTCTGTCTCTCATGAATAAATAAGTAAAATCTTTGAAAAATAAACAAATAAAATACAAGATAAAATAGAATTTTTAATTTACCTCTGGAAATTCTGCCATTACACAAAACACCAAACCAAGCAAAGATTTTGGCAAAATTCTAAAATCAATTTCCATTACAACTGTAGATATAAACAACTAAAGAAAAAATTATTACATCAACAGAATCATTAAAATGCCAAGTATTGTTCAAACTTCAAGGACTATAAGAAGGCTCAATAGTGGAAAACATATTTTAAAATTCATTATATTAAAAGAATCATATAAAAGAATATTAAAAAGACAGCAAAATCAGTAAAATTGAAAATAGGAAGTTAATGTAGAAAATTACTGAAACCAAGATAATTCTTTGAAAGGGCCAATAAAATTGATAAGCTTCTGGCCAGGCTAATTAAGAAAAAAAATTGAGTATACAAATTACTAACATTAGAAATGAAAGAAAGGACATCACTACAGATCTCAGGGAAATTAAAAGGATAATAAAGAATACTATGAACAATTCTACGCCTACATAATTGATAACTAACATCAAACGTAACAACAATTCTTTGAAAAACACAACAGGCAAAAATCCACACAAGAAGACATACATGGAATAGACTTATGTAGACTAATGACATTGAATCAGTAACTAAAAACCTTCCAAAAAAAAAAAAAATGCCCAGCTAGTTTTATGGTGAAATTTATTATTTTAAGGAAGAAATTATGCTAATCCTCTATAATTTTTTATAATAAATTTATTTTTTATTGGTGTTCAATTTGCCAACATACAGAATAACACCCAGTGCTCATCCTATCAAGTGCCCCCCTCAGTGCCCATCACCCATTCACCCCCACCCCCCGCCCTACTCCCCTTCCACCACCCCTGGTTCATTTCCCAGAGTTAGGAGTCTTTATGTTCTGTCTCCCTTTCTGATATTTCCCACACATTTCTTCTCCCTTCCCTTATATTCCCTTTCACGATTACTTACATACCCCAAATGAATGAGAACCTATAATGTTTGTCCTTCTCTGATTGACTTACTTCATTCAGCATAATACCCTCCAGTTCCGTCCACGTTGAAGCAAATGGTGGGGATTTGTCATTTCTAATGGCTGAGAAATATTCCATTGTATACATAAACCACATCTTCTTTATCCATTCATCTTTCGATGGACACCGAGGCTCCTTCCACAGTTTGGCTATTGTGGCCATTGCTGCTAGAAACATCGGGATGCAGGGGTCCCGGCGTTTCATTGCATCTGTATCTTTGGGGTAAATGCCCAAAAGTGCAATTGCTGAGTCGTAGGGCAGGTCTATTTTTAATTCTTTGAGGAGCCTCCAGACAGTTTTCCAGAGTGGCTGCACCAGTTCACATTCCCACCAACAGTGCAGGAGGGTTCCCTTTTCTCCACATCCTCTCCAACATTTGTGGTTTCCTGCCTTGTTAATTTTCCCCATTCTCACTGGTGTGAGGTGGTATCTCATTGTGGCTTTGATTTGTATTTCCCTGATGGCAAGTGATACAGAGCATTTTCTCATGTGCATGTTGGCCATGTCTATGTCTTCCTCTGTGCGATTTCTCTTCATGTCTTTTGCCCATTTCATGATTGGATTGTTGGTTTTTTGGTGTTGAGTTTAAGAAGTTCTTTATAGATCTTGGAAACTAGCCCTTTATCTGATACGTCATTTGCAAATATCTTCTCCCATTCTGTAGGTTGCCTTTGAGTTTTGTTGACTGTATCCTTTGCTGTGCAAAAGCTTCTTATCTTGATGAAGTCCCAATAGTTCATTTTTGCTTTTGTTTCTTTTACCTTCGTGGATGTATCTTGCAAGAAGTTACTGTGGCTGAGTTCAAAAAGGCTGTTGCCTGTGTTCTCCTCTAGAATTTTGATGGAAACTTGTCTCACATTTAGATCTTTCATCCATTTTGAGCTTATCTTTGTGTATGGTGAAAGAGTGATCTAGTTTCATTCTTCTGCATGTGGATGTCCAATTATCCCAGCACCATTTATTGAAGAGACTGTCTTTCTTCCAATGGATAGTCTTTCCTCCTTTATCGAATATTAGTTGACCATAAAGTTCAGGGTCCACTTCTGGGTTCTCTATTCTGTTCCATTGATCGATGTGTCTGTTTTTGTGCCAGTACCACAGTCTTGATGACCACAGCTTTGTAGTACAACCTGAAATCTGGCATTGTGATGCCCCCAGTTATGGTTTTCTTTTTTAAAATTCCCCTGGCTATTCGGGGTCTTTTCTGATTCCACACAAATCATAAAATAATTTGTTCTAACTCTCTGAAGAAAGTCCATGGTATTTTGATAGGGATTGCATTAAACGTGTAAATTGCCCTGGGTAACACTGACATTTTCACAATATTAATTCTGCCAATCCATGAGCATGGAATATTATATTTTTCCATTTCTTTGTGTCTTCCTCAATTTCTTTCAGAAGGGTTCTATAGTTTTTAGGGTAGGATCCTTTACCTCTTTGGTTAGGTTTATTCCTAGGTATCTTATGCTTTTGGGTGCAATTGTAAATGGGATTGACTCCTTAATTTCTCTTTCTTCAGTCTCATTGTTAGTGTATAGAAATGCCACTGATTTCTGGGCATTGATTTTGTATCCTGCCACGCTACCAAACTGCTATATGAGTTTTAACAATCTTGAGGTGGAAGCTTTTGGGTTTTCTACGTAGAGTATCATGTCATCGGCGAAGAGGGAGAGTTTGACTTCTTTGCCAATTCGAATGCCTTTAATGTCTTTTTGTTGTCTGACTGCTGAGGCTAGGACTTCCAGTACTATGTTGAATAGCAGTGGTGAGAGTGGACATCCCTGTCTTGTTCCTGATCTTAGGGGAAAGGCTCCCAGTGCTTCCCCATTGAGAATATTTCCTGTGGGCTTTTCGTAGATGGCTTTTAAGATGTTGAGGAATGTTCCCTCTATCCCTACACTCTGAAGAGTTTTGATCAGAAATGGATGCTGTATTTTGTCAAATGCTTTCTCTGCATCTAATGAGAGGATCATATGGTTCTTGGTTTTCTCTTACTGATATGATGAATCACATCGATTGTTTTATGAGTGTTGAACCAGCCTTGTGTCACGGGGATAAATCCTACTTGGTCATGGTGAATAATTTTCTTAATGTACTGTTGGATCCTATTGGCCAGTATCTTGTTGAGAATTTTTGCATCCATGTTCATCAGGGATATTGGTCTATAATTCTCCTTTTTGGTGGGGTCTTTGTCTGGTTTTGGAATTAAGGTGATACTGGCCTCATAGAACGAGTTTGGAAGTATTCCATCTTTTTCTATCTTTCCAAATAGCTTTAGTAGAATAGGTATGGTTTCTTCTTTAAAGGTTTGATAGAATTCCCCTGGGAAGCCATCTGGCCCTGGAAATTTGTGTCTTGGGAGGTTTTTGATGACTGCTTCAATTGCCTCCCTGGTTATTGGCCTGTTCAGGTTTTCTATTTCTTCCAGTTCCAGTTTTGGTAGTTTGTGGTTTTCCCAGAAATGTGTCCATTTCTTCTAGATTGCCTAATTTATTGGCATATAGCTGTTCATAATATGTTTGTAAAATAGTTTGTATTTCCTTGGTGTTGGTAGTGATCTCTCCTTTCTCATTCATGATTTTATTAATTTGAGTCTTCTCTCTCTTCTTTTTAAAAGGCTGGCTAATGGTTATCTAAGTTAATTCATTCAAAGAACCAACTCCTGGTTTTGTTGATCTGTTCCACAGTTCTTCTGGTCTCTATTTCATTGAGTTCTGCTCAAATCTTTATTAACTCTCTTCTTTTGCTGGGTGTAGGATCTATTTGCTGTTTCCTCTCGAGCTCCTTTAGGGTGCAAGGTTAGCTTTTGTATTTGAGTTCTTTCCAGTTTTTGGAAGGATGCTTGTATTGCGATGTATTGCCCCCTCAGGACTGCTTTTGCTGTATCCCAAAGACTTTGAATGGTTGTATCTTCATTATCATTAGTTTCCATGAATCTTTTTAATTCTTCCTTAATTTCCTTGTTGCCCCTTTCATCTTTTAGCAGGATGGTCCTTAACCTCCATGTGTTTGAAACCGTTCCAAACTTCTTGTGTTTTAGTTATAATTTCAAGGCATTATGGTCTGAGAATATGCAGGGGACAATCCCAATCTTTTGGTATCAGTTAAGACCTGATTTATGACCCAGTATGTAGTCTATTCTGGAGAAAGTTCCATGTGCACTTGAGAAGAATGTGTATTCAGTTGCGTTTGGATGTAAAGTTCTGTAGATATCTGTGAAATCCATCTGGTCCAGTGTATCATTTAAAGCTCTTGTTTCTTTGGAGATGTTGTGCTTAGAAGACCGATCAAGTGTAGAAAGTGCTATATTGAAGTCACCAAGTATAAGTGTATTATTATCTAAGTATGTCTTAACTTTGGTTATTAACTGATTGATATATTTGGCAGCTCCCACAATTCGGGACATATATATTGATGATTGTTAAGTCCTCTTCTTGGATAGATCCTTTAAGTATGATATAGTGTCCCTCTTCATCTCTCACTAGTCTTCAGGATAAACTTTAGTTATCTGATATAAGGATGGTACCTCTGCTTTTTTTTTGAGGACCATTTGAATGGTAAATGGTTCTCCAACCTTTTGTTTTCAGGCTGGAGGTATCCTTCTGTCTAAAATGAGTCTCTTGTAGACAGCAAATAGATGGGTCCTGCTTTTTTATCCAGTCTGAAACCCTGCACCTTTTGACGGGGTCATTAAGCCCATTCACATTCAGAGTTACTATTGAAAGATATGAGTTTAGTGTTGTCATGATACCTATTCAGTCCCTGTTTTTGTGGATTGTTCCACTGGACTTCTTCTTAAAGGGGAATTTTAAGAGTCCCCCTTAAAATTTCTTGCAGAGCTGGTTTCGTGATCCCTAATTCTTTCAGTTCCTGCCTGTCTTGGAAGCTCTTTATCTCTCCTTCCATTCTGAATGAGAGCCTTGATGGATAAAGTATTCTTGGCTGCATGTTCTTCTCATCTAGGACCCTGAATATATCCTGCCAGCCCTTTCTGGCCTGCCAGGTCTGTGTGGAGAGGTCTGCTGTTAATCTGATATTTCTCCCCATATAAGTTAGGGATCTCTTGTCCCTTGCTGCTCTAATGATCTTCTCTGTATCTTTGGAATTTGCAAGCTTCACTATTAAATGTAGAGGTATTGAACGGTTTTTTTTTTTTTTTATGGGTGGGGGGGATCCCTCTATTTCCTGGATCTGAATGCCTGTTTCCCTTCCCAGATTAGGAAAGTTTTCAGCTATGATTTGTTCAAATACATATTCTGGCCCTGTGTCCCTTTCGGCGCCCTCGGGAACCCCAATTAAACGTAGATTTTTCTTCCTCAGGCTGTCACTTATTTCCCTTAACCTATCCTCATGATCTTTTGTTGTCTCTTTTTTCCTCAGTTTTCCTCTTTGCCATCAACTTGTCTTCTATGTCACTCACTCGTTCTTCTACCTCATTAACCCTCATCATTAGGACCTTTAATTTGGATTGCATCTCATTTAACTGACTTATAATTTCTGCCTGATTGGATCTAAATTCTGCAGTCATGAAGTCTCTTGAGTCCTTTATGCTTTTTTCTAGAGCCACCAGTAGCTTTATAATTGTGCTTCTGTATTGGCTTTCTGACACTGAATTGTAATCCAAATTTTATAACTCTGTGGGCAAGAGGACTGTTTCTGATTTTTTCTTTTGAGTGAGGTTTTCCTTCTAGTCATTTTGCTCAGTGCAGAGTGGCCAAAAGCAAGTTGTATTGGGAAAAGGAGAAAGAGAGAGAAGAGAAAAAAGAAAAGAAAAAGAAAAAAAAAAAGAAGGAAAAAAAGAAGAGAAGAAAAAAAAGGGGGAGGGAAGCAAACAAATCAAAAAACAAAAAACAAGGGGGAGTATCCTCTGATTCTGTATACTGTAAATCCCTCGACCTCCCCTGGAACTTTCCAGTGCTGCTTGGTCAATAATTTGTTTTTCCCCTGTCGTTCTAGCTGGTCTTCTGGGGGAGGGGCCTGCTCAGCCCTCAGCCTGGTTCAGGGCTCGGTGATAGTAGTTTAACCTGTTTATCCCGTGAGGCCACTGTGAAGTTCAGTGGGGGTTATTTATCCTGAGAGGCCCCAGGAGGAACAACAGTAGCAGCGGCCAGCTCTCCAGGCCTGGATTCAGCTCCTGCAGTAACTATGGAGCTCTCAGTCTGCAGGGGCCTGGATGCTCTGGGGGCGGGGCCACTGATCTGCTCCGCTCCAGCCGCCCCAGAGGCTGGAGAGTCCTTGCTGTCCTGGGCCCTCCCAGCCTCTGCTTGGGGGGGGGAGGGGGGGGAGCGCCGGATCTTGGGCTGTGTCCCTGCAGCTCCCGGGTCTGCGCTGTTGGAATCGCGCGCCCAGCCTCGCAGTTCTGTCTGTGCAGAGCCTCTGCCCGAGCTGCCCCCGAGCTGCTCCCGGATCCTGCTCTGCCCGCTACAGCCCTTTTTCCCTGTGGCGCAGGTGCTCTGTTAGTGCCCCTGGGAGCCTGAGGGCATCCCCGCCCCTCCTGGGATCCTGCTCCAACTCCCTGCGAACGGGAAGATTGGTGAAACTCCTGCTTCTCCAGGACGGGGCTTTCCTGTATGGGGGCACTCCCCACGGCCTTAGCCAGGCTCCTCGCGGGGCCCCACCCCCTTGGATGCCTTTTGTTTCTTCCCCCCCATCTTCCTACCTTGACAGAAGCGTGAACTCTTCTCACTGTAGCATTCCAGCTGTTCTCTCTTTAAATCTCAAGTCGAATTTGTAGGTTTTCAGGATGATTTGAAAGTTATCTAGGCAATTTGATGGCGACAGGTGACTTGGGGATCCTACTCTTCTGCCACCTTGCCCCTCCCCCAAGATATCAGTTCTTCCAAGTTATTCTATGAATACAATGCAATCAAAACCTAAGCAAGTTATTTTGTAGATATCAACAAACTGATTCTAAAGTTTATATGCAGAGGCATAAGATCCAGAATAGTCAACACAATATTAAAGGAGAAGAGCAAACTTAAAGAACTGACACTACCCAACTTCAACACTTACTATTAATACAGTAATCAAGACAGTAGCAGTATTGGTGAAAGAATAGACAAACAGATCAATGGAACAAAGTAGCACAGAAATAGACTTCCATAAACAATAGTTAACTGATCTCTGGTAAAGAAACAGAGGCAAAACAATGGGGAAAAAGATGCATTTTCAACAAATGAGTAGTCTTTTTAAAAACTGTATATACACATGCAGAAAAACGCAAAACTGTAAAACTCTTAGGAGATAACACAGGAAAAATCAATATAATCATGGGTTTGGTGATGATTTTTTAGATACAACTCCAAAGGAATAATTCATGACAGAAAGAACTGATAAGAGGCACTTTATTAAAATTAAAATGAAAAACTTCAGCTCTGCAAAAGACAGTCAATAGGTTTCTTTTGTTTTTTAAGAGGTGTTTTTTTAAAAGCCACAGACTGAAAGAAAATATATGCAAAACAACATATATGATAAAAGACTATCACTCAAAATATACTCAGAATTCTTGTAACTCAGTAATAGAACATGAGCAACACAATTCAGAAATGGGCCAACGACCTTAACAGACATTTACTTCATCAAAGATAAAAATATGGCAAAAATGCATATGAAAAGTTGCTCCAAAACATAGGTTATCAGGGAAATGGAAATTAAAACAATGAGATATCACTATATAGCTATGAGTGGCCAATCCAGAACACTGACAACATCAAATACTGGCAATGATGCAGATCAAAGGGAATCAAATTTTTTGGTCTTGGGAAAATAGTGGAGCCACTCTGGAAGACAATCTGGAAGTTTCTTATAAAACTAAGTATATTCTTACAATAGAATTCACCAATCACACTCCTTGGTATTTACCCAAATAAACTTAAAAAATTATTTCCACGGAATGCCTGGGTGGCTCAGTGGTTGAGTGAGTGACTGCCTTTAGCTCAGGGCGTGATCCCAGAATTCCAGGGTCGAGCCCCACATCAAGCTTCTTGCAGGAAGCCTGTTTCTCCCTCTGCCTACATCTCTGCCTCTTTCTGTATGTCTCTCATGAATGGATAAATACAATCTTTTAAAAAAATATATTTTCATTCAGATGCTCCCCCATAGATCTTTACAACAGCTTTATTCATAATTTCATTATGACATTCATAATTTCATTATTATATTAAGTATTATAATATGTATTATAGGATCACCAAAGGAGAAGAAAATAAAGGGGGCAGAGATCTTATTTAGAGAAATAATGCTGAAAAAGTTCACAAATCTGTACAAATAAGTGAATATAAAAATTTAAAAAGGTCAATGTAATCCAACTAGATTTAACTCAAGGAGATCCACATAAAGATGCATTATAACCAATCTGCCAAAAGTCAAAGAAAGAGTCTTGAAAGTAGCAAGAGAAAAGCAACTTATTATATATAAGGGAAATTTCATAATTAGTAGATTTCTCAGCAGAAATCTTTTAGGCCAAAAGGGAGAGTGATATATTCAAAGTATTGAGAGAAAACAAAAGAAACAAACAAAAAAACTGTCAAGCAAAAAAATACTAAATGCAAAAGGAGAAATTAAGATTCCTAGATTAACAAAAACTGAGAAAGTTCATTACCATCAGACCTACTCTACAAGAAACGCTAACAGGAGTCCTTCAGGTTGAAATGAGAAGACACTAGTAAGAACATGAAGCCATACAAAAACATAAATTTCTCCATTAAAGATAAACACATAGGCAAAAATTAGAAACCTCTTATTTTAATATTGGTCACTTTTAACTTTTAAATATAGCTTAAGTTACAAAAACATTAAAAAATATAAATTTGAGCTCTTGATTTTACAATCTTTAAAGATGAAATTTGTGATATCAATAACAAAATGTGGGGGGATGATGCTGTAAAAGAGTAGGGTTTTGTAGGTGACTACAGTTAAACTGTTAACAGTTTAAAATAGAATGCAATAACCTTAAGATATTTTATATAAATTCAATGGTAACCACAAACAAAATACTTATACAATATATATAAAAAGAAATGAAAAGAGAATCAAAGCATGTCACTACAAAAACTATTAAAAACTAAAGTAAGGCAGTAAGAGGAAATGGAAGACAAAGAAGCTACAAAACAGAAAACAACAAACTCAGCAATAATAAGTCTTCTATCAACAATTAGTTTAAATGTAAATGGATTAAACTCCCCAACATAAAACACATACACTGGCTAAGTGGATTTTAAAAAGCCCAACCAAATGCCATTAATAAGAAACCCATTAGAAATGAAAACACATAAAGGCTGAAAGTGAAATGATGGAAAAGATATTCCATACAAAAGGTAAACCAAAGAGGGCAGTAGTCACCACATGAATATCAGATACACTAGATTTTAAGTCAAAACCTTAAAAAAGACAGAAAAGAAAATAACATGATTAAATAAAATAAGGTAACAAGTATAAATATTTATGTGCCAAATATCAGAACCCTTAGTATATGAAATAACTTTGACATAAAATAGAAAACAACAGAATAGCAGGAGACTTCAGTACCTCACTTTCAGCAATGAATACAACAACTAGAGAAAAAGAAATAGAGGGCTTCAACAATATAGACCAAAGAATCTAACAAATATATACACAGAATACTCCACTCAACCGCAGCAAAATACACATTCTTCTCAAGGACACATGTAATATTTTCCAGTAAACACCTTATGTTAAGCCACAAAACAAGTCTCAACAAATTTTAGAAGATTGTAATACTGCAAATTATCACTTCTAGATACTAGAAATCAATAGAAAGAAAACAGGAAAATCCACAAATACATGGAAACCTAACAATACATTTTTAAACAACACATTCTTAGATGAGTTAAAGTAGTCACAAGAAAAAGTAGTAAGTACCTTAAGACACATGAAAACAAAAAGCACAATATCACAAAACTTATGAACTGCATGCAGCACACAAGCAGTGTGAAGAGGGAAGCTTTGAGTTGTAAGTGCAAATTTAATAAAGATTAAAGATCTCAAACCAACAATTAAATTTACTTGAAAAAAGTTAGAAAAGGCAGGGGGAAAAAGCAACCAAACCAAAATCTATCAAAACTCAAATAATAAATATTAGAGCAGAGATAAATAGGAATTAAAAAAACAGCAGCAAAACATCAATGAAACTACAAGTTGAAATTCTTTATGATATCTCTAAAGTAGTGAAATTCAAAGAAACAAAAAGTAAATGGTAGTTACCAGAAACTGGATGATGGCGGAAATGAGAATTGTTGCTTAAAGGGTAGAGAGTTCCAGTTCTGCAGGAAAAAAAGTTCTGGAGATCCACTTCACAATATGCATACATAACACCACTAAGTTGTACACTTAAAAATGGTTAAAATGATGTACTTTATGTTATGTGTTTTTTAGCATGACATAGAAAGGAGTGAAAAAAATTATAGCAATTAATAAATTAACAATTTTCACAATAAAAAAGTCATATTAAGATATTTAGTATGATTTATCAGAACTGAGAATTTAAATGAAAACAAAACAAGTGAGACATGCTTAACACATGAATACACACATGCTAATATATGAGAAAATATTCTGAGAATTGAAGTTGATTTTATTCAGATAATTTTTCAGTTTATAATTTCTACAAACTCCTCCATACAGTGTTATATTTCCTATCATCATATATATTCATAGAATGAGAAGATTTTCAAAACACAGCTGCAAAATTATATGTGAAATGTATTTTTATGCTCACTACACTCTGTAAGTTAGGCTGCCCTGTTATTAATATCCTGTTGCTAACATAGATATTAAGTGACAGTGTTGGGACTACATTTTATGAATCTGATTCCTAGAATAACAGGAAGCATATTGCTATATTTCTCATATTTAAAGAGAATCTGAGTGTGCCTAAAAAAACCAGTGGACTGTCAACTGATTTTTATATATCTGAATCAATATATAGAATATTCACTACTCATAGAGCAGTTTTCAGGTATTTAATAACTTTATAATGAATTTGGAACATGATTTAAAAGCATTTCATTACACATGATTTTATCGAAAGTGTTCAATCTATGTATGTTTACTAACATTCTATAATTACATGCTACACTTTTGGAGTTGTTCTTTATGAAATCATTAAAGATTTTTTTTCATTCCAACCTCAAAATTTAAAGTCAATTCCATTTGTTCTGCAATTCTAATAATTTGTCTATGAATTTTGACATATAATAGCATTTGGCTAAAAGCCTATGATGCATAATCAGGATGTATCTAAAATACTCAGTTATAAAAAATAAATAAATAACAAAATACTCATAGTTACTTCCTAAAATAGAAAATAACACACAAAGCTAAAACTGAAAGGCAGCAGAGTATCGGAATTTAGGCATAATATACACTAGTCCTAAGGCTAATAGTAAATAGATTGAAGAAAGCATACCAAGATTTAAAGTATCCACAACCTCAAAACGCTAAACTTGTCTGGAGACAAGAAATGTGGTCCATTTGTTTCTTTTCTCACCACATATTCCCATATTTAGAATCCATTTTCTCTTGGAACCACAAAAAGAGACAGTGATTCTCTATTTAGACATATATCTACTAAAAATGACTATTGTTATATAACTATTATTTATTTTTGTGAATGGGAAATGCATGCACACAGTACACAATTCATACACACAGTAAAAATCCCCCTTTCCCAGACCTTAACCGGTCGATTCCCCTCAGCAGAAGCAGCTACATTACAAACAGTATCTTTGCATAATAAAACACTTAAATGTTATTTTTATAAGAAATATAATCAGTAATCTTTACTAATTTTTACATCCCTTTTTCACAAACAATGAGGACAACACTTTTCAGGAGACCTTCAAACTGTGGCTAATGGAAGGAAGTCACCTTCAAACCTGGCTTCTGAGTTACCCTGCAAAAGAAAAAAGAAAAACTTGATGGTATTTTATAGGGATTACATTGAATGTATAGATTACTCTAGGTAGCATAAACATTTTAACAATATTTGTTCTTCCAATCCATGAGCATAGAATGTTTTTCCATTTTTTTTGTGTGTGTGTCTTCCTCAATTTATTTCATGAGTGTTCTATAGTTTTCTGAATACATATCGCTTGCCTTTTTGGTTAGGTTTATTCCTAGGTAATTTAAAGTTTTTTGGTACAATTGTAAATGGGATTAATTTCTTAATTTCTCTTCTGTCTCATTGTTAATGTATAGAAATGCAACTGATTTCTGTGTATGATTTTACATTCTGCACTTTGCTGAATTCCTGTGAGTTCTAGCAATTATAGAGTGTACTCTTTTGGCTTTTGCACATAGAATATCATGTCTGTGAAGAGCGAGAGTTTGACTTCTTCTTTGCCAATTTGGATGCCTTTTATTACTTTTTCTTGTCTCATTGCTGAAGCTGGGACTTCTAGAGTACTATGCTGAACAGAGATGGCGAGAGTGGACATTCCTGCATGTTCCTGACCTTCCAGGAAAAGCTCTCAAGTTTTTCCCCATTGAGAATGATACTTACAATAGGCTTTTTGTACATGGCTTTTATGATATTGAGGTATGTTCCCACTATCCATACACTGAGAAGAGTTTTAATCAAGAAAGGATGCTGTACTTTGTCAAATACTTCTGCACCTATGGAGAGGATCATATGGTTCTTGTTATTTCTTTTAGCAATGTGATGTATCACAATGACTGATTTGCAGATGTTCAATCACCCTTGCAGCCCAGGAATAAATTCCACTTGGTCATGGTAAATAGCCCTTTTAATGTACAGTTGGATCCTACTGGTATCTTGGTGAAAATATTTGCATTCACATTCATCAGGGATATTGGTCTATAATTCTCCTTTTGGGGGGAACTTTGTCTGCTTTTGGAATTAAGGTAACACTGGCCTCATAGAACGAGTTTGGAAGTTTTCCTTCTATTTCCAAGACAGTTTCAGAAGAATAGGTATTAATTCTTTAAATGATTGGTAGAATGCCCTTGGGAAGCCACTCGGCCCTGCACTCTTATTTGTTGGGAGAGTTTTGATAATTGATTCAATTTCCTTGCTGGCTATGGGTCTGTTCAGGTTTTCTAATTCTTCAGTTTTGTTTTGATAGTTTATATGTTTCTAAGAATGCATTCATTTCTTCCAGAGTACCTAATTTGCTGGCATACAATTGCTCGTAATATGTTCTTATAATTGTGTTTCTTTGGTGTTTTTGTGATCTCTCCTCTTTCATTCATGATTTTATTTACTTGGGTCCTTTCTCTTTTCTTTTTGATAAGTTGGGCCAGAGGTTTATTGATCTTATTAGTTCTTTCAAAGAAGCAGTTCCTAGCTTCGTTGATCTTTGTCTACTGTTATTTTTTTTTCATTTCTGTATCACTGATTTCTGCTCTAATCTTTATTATATTATTTCTCATCTCCTGCTGGATTTAGGCTTTATTTACTGTTCTTTTGCTAGCTCCTTTAGGTGTAAGATTAGGTTGTGTATTTAAGACTTTTCTTGTTGCTTGAGGAAGGCCTGTATTGCCATATACTTCCCTCTCAGGACCACATTTGCTGCATTCCAAAGGTTCTGAATTGTCATGTTTTTACTTTCATTGGCTTCCATGAATTTTTCTTCTTTAATTTAATTTTAATTCTTCTTTAATTTCCTGCTTGACTCATTCATTCTTCAGTAGGATGCTCTTTAACCTCTATGTATTTGAGTTCTTTCCAAATTTTCTCTTGTGATTGAGTTCAAGTTTCAAAGCATTGGAGTCTGAAAATATGCAGGGGATGATCCCCATCATTTGGGACCAGCTGAGCCCTGATTTGTGACACAGTATGTGATCTATTCTAGAGAATGTCCCATTTGCACTTGAGAAAAATATGTATTCTGTTGCTTTAGGATGCAATGCTTTGAATATATCTGTGCAGTCCATGGGGTCCAGCGTGTCATTCAAAGCCCTTGTTTCCTTGTTGATCTTCTGTTTAGATGACCTGTCCAATTGCTATGAGTGGATGTTAAAGTCCCCTAATGTCATTGTATTATCATCAATGTATTTCTTTGTTATAAATTGGTTTATATAACTGGCTGCTCCCATGTTAGGGGCATAAATATTTATAATTGTTAGATCCTCTTGTTGGATATACCTTTTAATTATGATATGTCCTTCCTCATCTCATTATAGTCTTTGGTTTAAAATCTAATTTATCTGATATATGGAAGGCTACTTTTTTGATGTCCATTAGCATGGACATTTTCCAACCCCTCACTTTCAATATGGAGGTGTCTTAGGATCTAAAATGAGTCTCCTGGAGAGAGCATATGGATGGGTCTTTTTTATCCAATCTGATATGCTATGTCTTTTGATTGGAGCATTTAACCCACTTACATTCAGAATAACTACTGAAAGATACAAATTTAATGCCAAGGTATTGCCTGTAAAATCACTGTTTCTGTTATTGTCTCTGTCCTGGTCTATGTGACTTTTGGGCTCTCTCTTTGCTTAAAGGATCCTCTTTAATATTTCTTGCAGGGATGGTTTAATGATCACAAATTCTTTTAGTTTCTGTTTGTCCTGGAACCTTTTTATCCCTCCATTTTGAATGATAGCCTTGCTGGATAAAGTATTCTTGGATGAATATTTTTCAAATTTAGCGTGCTGAATATATCATGCCCATTCTTTCTGGCCTGCCAGGTCTCTGCGGCTAGGTCTGCTGCCATTCTAATGTTTCTACTCTTATAGGTTATGGACCACTTGTCCGATCTGCTTTTCTCTTTGTCTCTGACATTTGCAAGCTTCACTGTTAAATGTTAAGATATTGATCTATTTTTATTGATTTTGAGGGGCTTTCTCTGTGCCTCTTGGACTTGAATGCCACTTTCCTTCCTTGGACTAGGGAAGTTTTCAGCTATAATCTGTTTCAATATACCTTCTGCTCCTATTTCTCTTTCCTCTTCTTTTGGGATCCCAATTATTCTTATATTGTTTGTTTATGGTATCACTTATCTCTCAAATTTTTCCCCTCATGATTCAGTAGTTATTTCTCTTTTTCTCAGCTCCTTTATTTACCATAATTTTGTCTTCTATATCACTATTTCTCTCTTCTGTCTCATTTATTTTAGTAGTTAGAATCTCCATTTTTTTTGTTGTATCTCATTAATAGCCTTTTTTTTTAATTTCAACTTGATTAGATTTTAGTTCCTTTATTTCTCCAGAAAGGGATTCTCTAGGGTCGTCTATGCTTTATTCAAGCTCAGCTAGTATCTTTATAATTGTTATTCTGAACTCTACTTCTGACATCTTTCTTATATCCATACTGATTAGGTGCCTAGCAGTCAGTACTACCTCCTGTTTTCTTTTATTGGGGTGAGTTTTTCTGTCTTGTCATTCTTACAGAAGTGGACACTTTTCTATTTGCAGAACTGCAGCAGTTCTTATCTTAGATATCTGGTTGAGTTCACAGTATTCAGGGTGACTTAATAGCTATCCAGCTGAATTCCTGGGACCAGACAAAACTAGGGTCTCCTACCTACTCTCCTATTTATCTAATGCACAACCATCAATATCAGGAAGTTAGTACTAAGTTAGTGCTACCATCTAACACTTGGATTTAAGTTCCATTAAATGCTCCAATAATGAAATAAGCCAATTCAAGATCAAGCTTTGCTTTTGTTAGGGTTTTCATTAGTGTCATTTAGTTCATAACAGTTACTCAGAATTTTGAAAATGACAGGACTAGGAGAATGTCCCTTAATTTGAGTTTGTCTGATATTTCCTCAGGATTACAGTTTATTTTTTTTAAAGATTTTATTTATTTATTCATGAGAGACACACGGAGAGAGGCAGAGACACAGGCAGAGGCAGAAGCAGGCTCCATGGAGGGAACCCAACGTGGGATTCGATCCTGGGTCTCCAGGATCAGGCCCTAGGCTGAAGGCAGCGCTAAACCACCGAGCCACGAGGGCTGCCCAGGATTACAGTTTAGATTCATTTTATGCATTTTTAGCAGGAATATCACAGAAATAATGCAGTGTTCTTATTGAAATCTACTAAGTTTCACCTACTGTCCATTTTTTCCATCAAAGGTGGCATTAATTCTGATCAGTGGATTCAAGTAGACTTAGGTTTCAGCTCCATAAAGTTATGCTTCATCAGAGTAAATCAGTGTCTAGTAGGAGTTATATATGAGCTTCTTCAGCCTATCATTTCTAAAAGCAGTTAAGAAATATCAAAAGCCTTATTTTTCTAAAATGTATTTCCTTTGAGTTACGCCCAGTCCTAAAGTAAAATGAATTGATTCATTCACTCAATAAAAAATTATTAAGTGCTTCATATATGTCAAGCACTGTCCTAAGAATTAGTCTTTTTGTATGTGTTATAAAGAAATAAAGTATGAGTCTGTGTCTATGTGGGAAGAGCAGACATACATCATACCTGTCTCTTGGCTCAAGAGTGGAATATAGTTTCATAAAAGTAAGAGATATCTTCTTGGGGGATTGGAATCAGGGAGGCAAGGAAAGTATATGAGGCTTTGTCAGTGAGACAAGAGAAGGCATGGTGCTTCTATCTCCCAGTATCTTAGAAAGTAGGATATAAACACTAGGGTACTCCGCTGGACACAGTTCATTGAAAGGAGCCTTCACCCTACAGTTTTGCCTTTTTTAGGGCAAGTACAAAAAATGGTATAGTTACAACCTGCATTGCAGCTACCTCTAGGCCAAATTGTGTGAATTTAAGGTGATTGTTGCTGAAAAGTAATCTTTGGGAAAACTGGATACCTAGGAGCCCTTGGAGACTTGGGTAGCTTGTGATGATTCCAATTTCTCTGGTTAAGGTAGGGTTGTAAGATTTAGCAAATAAAAGCAAAAAAAGCCCAGTTAAATTTGAACTTCAGATCAATGACAAATATTTTAGTTAAATATGCATTGTGCAATATTAGTGGTATACCTATACTAAAATAGTATTTGTTGCTTTTTATGAAATTAAAATTTAACTGAACTTCCTGTGCTTTACCTGGCAACCATACTATAACCATAATACAGAGAAAGACACTGGGGCATAGGTGTAGCCTCACTGCTGCTAAGAGAAAGAAGAATCTCAATCCCTGCTACTTCATTATCTAGACAAAGCAGAAAAAAAAAAATCTTGGGTCACTTATGGACAGTTTTTCTTCCTTCACCATAGGAAGTAATAAGCTAATATGTCAGCATACTTGTCCCTCTCAAAAATACATGATACATAGGGTTTCATGTTTTTACCTTCTCAATTATATTTATCTTGATTCCCTTTCCATATAATTGTGTAAGAAATACAGCTATATTTTCATATAACTTACTGTATTTTTTTGGCTTGCTTCTGTTTTTACTTAAATGATTCTGCCAATATTAAAAAATAAATGTCAATGAATAAATTATTCGCTTTTTCTCAGGGTCATGGTTGTGTGTATTCCATAGTTGTGGTATACAAGTACACAATGATGAATATGGCTGACACATTTTTACCTGCCAGATACATTCTCTCCTCTTCCCCCAAACTCCCTTTACCTTGCTTTCTTGCCAACAGAATTCACTAATTTTTGCCTGCACTTCAGCTAGGTATACCATGTCCTCTAAAGTACAAATGGATAAACTTCATTAGGTATCCTAAGCAAGCTTCTCTCTCACCAATAAAGGTAAATTTTCAAGACAGTAACCTTATTTTCTTTGGAGGCAGTTTAGTAAATATGATGCCAAGATCTATGGTAGCTGTCCAATGGTCCTTGAGGCAAAAACAGAACTAAAGCCAACACCTGAGGGTGACTGGGAAGAATATAAAAACCCAGGGTTTTGATGACATCATTGTCCTGTTAAACTGACCAGACCTCAGGGGTTCTTGCTAACGGTAAATAATGTCCTTATTGTTTAAGTCATTGTCAGTTGGGTTGTTTGTTACTGGCTGCTGAAAGAATGCCATCTGGTTCTCATCATCATCTGTCCATGATGGTATTTACCAATACATTCATCATCCTGTCATGTTCTTAGTTGTCAGTGCATATGGGCTGACACTGAATCATCCCTCATTTCAATCCTCAAAGTCCCACTGAAGGAAATCATTCTTATGTGTCTACACAGAAAACTCTATAGCATTGTGTAAGATCATCTACTAAGGTTCTTCATAAAGTTATCCATTTTTTTCTTGGGTCCCTAACTTTTCCTTCTTCCCCTAGATCTACCTGAAAAACAAAGTATATGTTTTCTTGCTATTAGACTGTGCAAACATTCTGGTATATTTTTATCTCTCTTGGACGTGAATTATGGGAGAGGAAAACAAAGGCTTTTCAAAGAAAATTGCTTCCATCTACCCATTACCGCTTACATGATCCTCTCCTTCTCACTATAATTTGGGCACTTTCTTCCCCAGTCTGAAAGAGCATTGTACACTCTCTATTTCTCCCTGTAGCTCTCCAAAAGCCTATTGTTCATGTCCTGGGTTCTTCCTACTCTGCTCAGGACTAGTTACATAAAATTCAAAAGTTAGAAGAAACTGCTTCAGGCTAACATATTCTTTCCTGGAACAGTGAGCATTGAACACTTTATGTTCCATTGAAATGGATGAAGAACAAAAGAGATCAGAAGACATCAGAAAGTTTATTAATATTTTAAACTTATATACTCAACACCCACATGTTTATGTGTATAGAGTCATTCTCAACAATCTCCTTTGTTGTCTTTATTAAGTCCTGTGTATGTCTTGGCCAAAGAAAGGACACTTCTGGCATATTTCTGAAAAGATTTTGGAATTAGAAAGATATTCCTATCTATTGTCTAGGGTAAGCAAATCTGGTGATATATTTAATCATACTCAATATTGCTTTAAGGCTTCCTCAGTTTAGCTATCTTTAAGGCTAAATATATGCTATATTCTACTGAAGAGACTAATTCTAGATGCATTTTATAAGGAACTTGTTACAGAGGGTCTTCCGAGACCTGTCCCCAATATCTGATAACGGATGGCTAGAATTAAGAGAAATGTAATTCTTAAGTTTTACTAGTTAGAGGTAAAGTTCTTGAGGAAAAGGTCATCTTTTAGGAGAAGTGGGAGTGTGGGAATCGCTTAAATGGGCCTTTGATGATATAAATGAGAAATAAGATTCTTTTAATGAAAATAAGGATCTGAAACAATATCAAATTGCTCTGTATATTAATGTCTAGAATTGTTTTCCTCTGGGAAAAATTTCCTCTGCCAGGAAGATGATTATGATGTTGAAGTCTATTTTACAAAATTACACAAGGGGTAGAAGATTCTTCCCCACCCCCCTCACCTTACAGTAGAGTTGAGAGGCTGGGCTCCAACTAGGGAGGAAATGATTAAGGAATCTCATTAAGGTTCAAAGACACTGACTTCTATAACTAAACAGCAGTCAAAAGTCTAAGGAAAAGAAAGGCAATAGAAAATCTTGTGCAGTTCATGGATTCTAAGAAACATATTCAGTTTTATATTTTCATTGTTCTTAAAAAAAACTCCTGTATTGCATTCTATTTTGCACTCTTTAACTTCTCAGTAAAGTACAGCTGGACTTTAAGACTGGTCTTATCTGGGCAGCCCAGGTGGCTCAGCAATTTAGCGCCGCCTTCAGCCCAGGGCATGATCCTGGAGACCCAGGATCGAGTCCCATGTTGGGCTCCCTGCATGGAGCCTGCTTCTCCCTCTGCCTGTGTCTCTGCCTCTCTCTCTCTCTGTCTCTCATGAATAAATAAATAAAATCTTTAACAACAACAACAACAAAAAGACTGGTCTTATCTGTCTTATACTGGTCTTATCCAGTATAAGGATTGAAGAGTATATGGATAAGGAATATATCTATATTTTGAGAACAATAGCCAGAACAGTTACTGAATAATAAGCAGTGACTTGCAAGGGACAGCACAGCTTCCTATTGTTGCTGTTAGCTAAACTTATAAGTGAAAAACACTCAGGATTTATAAAACATGTAGGAATTCCTTGGGGAAGGTCACACATAAAAGATCATTCGTAGTGCTATCACATATAGTAAGGACTTCTATATCACCTAGTGCTATAGCATATACTGTGGATGGCTTAGTTGCCATCCATTTCCTTTCTACTTTTACAACAGAACTCTGATTTGATCAGGGAACCCACTGGCTTCCTAAATCTATGGGTTCCTCACAAGAAGCATAGTGACTCTATTCCTCCCTAGTACACCTCTAAAATATGTAGCAACTGGTATTACAAAGGCATCCACAGGCAGAGTGGAGGGCTACTTCAACATAGGAGTGGAAATTTGGAAGCCCCTTGCCACAAGGGGCTGATGGCTGGAGGTCTGAAGAACTGCCTATCAGAAGCTGCTGAGAATAGGGTTGTAGAAGTACTGGTTGGGCTTGAATCAACAGCTGTTTGGCAAGTAATCTGTGAAGGGAAATTTGTTGAGTGACCTCTTAGAAATCTTTAGTGATGAAAATTTAAAAATACATAATGACCACTTAACAAGTTCCCTATTTTCATGCCCCTATCCCCTGCAACCACCATTCTATACTCTGCTTCTATGAATTTGACTATTTTAGGTACCTCCTAAAAATGGAATCATGAATGGTCCTTTTGTGACTGACTTATTTCATTGGTATAAAGTTATAGCTATACATTCTAGAGATCTGCTGTACAACATAGTTAACAATATGGTATTGTCACTTAACCTTTTAAGAGAGTAGTTTCCATGCTAAATGTTCTTATCACCACCACCACCACCACAAGAAGAAGGAAAAAAAGAAGAAACAAAGAAGAAGAAACAAAGAATAAACAACACAAGAAGTATCTTTTGGAGGTGATGAATGTTTTTACTTTGACTGTGGTGATGATGTCACAGGTATATGCTTATGCCAAACTCATCAAAATGTACACATTAAATATGTGCAAGTATACCTCAAGACTGCGGGGGGGGGGGGAAAGAAACATAATAAAAGACACTTCCCAACACACACACGCACACACATACACACACACACAGAATAAATACAAACATATAAATGTGTATTTGGACACATTGGACATTGTTTTCTTTTATCGCCACAAACTGTGACAGCCATTTTGTAACTATTAGGGAAAAACAGCCAATAACAAAATTGATACCCTGAGAATAATATATTTATAGGAAGGAAAGAATTTAGATCCTTAATGAAGTAAATTGGGATGTGGACTTAAATAAATTTGTAGGTACTTGCCCTATCTTATGAATGTCTGTTATGTAATACTATGTATTTATATTTTTTTATCAAAGCCATTTTTTAAATATATACATATATAATTTATGTATATATTTCTAATCATTGTTACCTAAAATTTCTTCATTAATATAGTTGAAAATCTTGGAAAAAGATAAAAGAAGGTTAGAGAACTTCAAGATGTAGTGCTGGTCTATGGATGAGTTAAATGAGGCTTAGAGAATTTGTGAAACTGATTTAAGTTATAGCTAAAAGAACATACCTCACCAGTCTCAACAGTACCAAATCATAAATACAGTGGCAATTTTATGAACAATGATCAAGCATCACTATATTATAAATAAAAATAAGTACTTGACCTCTAACATGTAATGCATGAGTGAAAAGTTGTGTGATGACTGTATTTCATTTTTAGTCTATTTCAAAACCTAACTTTTATCCCTAATACTTTAGATTAAAATCACTCATAATTTTTTAAAAGATGCTATTTATTTATTCATAAGAGGCACACAAAGACAGAGACATAGGCAGAGGGAGAGGTAAGCTCCCTATAGAGAGCCTGATGAGAGACTTGATCCCAGGACCCTGGGATCACGACCTGAACCAAAGGCAGATGCTCAACCACTGAGCCACCCAGGTGCCCCTCACTCATAAATTTTTATATAAAAACAGAATAACTGATTACAGATACCATATACAATTACTGTCTATCAATTTACTAACAAAAACATGCAGAAATTATTCTGTAAAACAAGTAACAAAAACTAAATTATACTTTAATTAATAGAATAAATCACATTAAATGTTTTGAGCAAGTATTCTCAACTGCCTGTTATTTAGTTGATTCGATGAAAATATTTTTTCTTATTGATTATAGACTATCATATATACTCCTCTTTTAAAAATACATTCTTAATCTCCTATTTAAATTTTAATTTTTAAAACTTCATTAAATTTTAACAATATTTAATTTTTAAAAGGACAGACAGGATGGTTGTTATCCAGCTCCCTATTAGCCAATACAAGTCAGACCAAGAGCCAGTATGCTAAAACAAGGAGAATAAAATAAACAAATATAAGTGCTACATAATGCAATTATATGTGTAAGAATTCAAATAAATATTCACTGACAAGACAACATACAGAATTGTTATCTAATAAATTCACTTATAGATGCTTATGCATAAATGATAAACACCTTACAAATACATATTTACATGTGTAAAATGCTACAGAATAATGACTGTAGCTTTTTCTTCTCCAATCTTCTCTTACCAACTTTATTAAATTACAACAAATGCTCCTGACCTCAAAGCTAAGAAAAATTTGGGCAGCACGGGTGGCTCACCGGTTTAGCGCCGCCTTCAGCCCAGGTCGTGATCCTGGAGACCCGGGATCGAGTCGCACGTCGGGCTCCCCGCATGGAGCCTGCTTCTCCCTCTGCCTGTGTCTCTGCCTCTCTCTGTGTGTGTCTCTCATGAATAAATAAATAAAATCTTTTAAAAAAAGTAAAAGGAAAGAAAAATTTGAAGTGATAAACGTTTAATAGTTATATGCATCCTTCTGACTCCTCCAAGTGTACCGCTTCTCATAGAAAAGCATTCAAACACAGGCCTGATGATAGTGGATATTTTGCGGGTCAGCTAAGTCTCTGGTTTTTATAATTTCAGCTATGTAATACTAGGCCTTTATTTTTTCTTTCTTCTGATTAAAGCTGCTATGGGTATGTTTTCCCTTTTATTCTGCTGCCTAGAATTTCCTAGTAGCTGTTTGATAGTCTGTCCTCGAGAATACAGATAGAATAAGAAACTGCATTGCAAAGCAGTGTTGAAATTCCCAGAAATTATCCTTTACTGGGTGTCTCCGTTGGTTGGCAGTCCAACCAACCGTGAGAGTCTAGGTTTCTCTCACGGGTCCCAGGATCGCAGCCCCCAGATGGCTCCCTGCTAAGCAGCCAGTGGCCTTGAAGATATTCTCCCTCTGCCCACCCTCTTGAGAAAAATGAGCTCTTATCAATCAATCGAAAAGAAAGAAAAGAAAGAAAAGAAACAAAAAAAAAGAAAGAAAGAAAGAAAGAAAGAAAGAAAGAAGCCAGAGATCGATAGATGCCAGAGCATTTTGTTCTTGTTAACAAGGACTGCCCTGAGAGAAGCTGTTTAACCAGAGCCTGATCTTGTGAGGTTTTACCACAGCTCTAATACCCTGCGGAAACGGACATATGCAATTCCAGGCCCTTCCATCACTCCACAGGGAAGAAGTCCTCATCTGCAGCCCACTGCGGCCTCTGTCCCCACTTAAGGGTCTTAAAAACAGAAAAGCACCTAACGAAGTTAATAATTCAGAGATTCGGGCTAAAAGTCTGAGGCGTGGGGATCCCCGGGGGGCTCAGCGGTTTCGCGCCTGCCCTTTGGCTCAGGACGGGATCCCAGAGAGCCGGGATCGAGTCCCACATCCGGCTCCTTGCGCGGAGCCTGCTTCTCCCTCTGCCTGTGTCTCTGCCCCTCTCTCTCTCTCTCTCTCTCTCTCTCTCTCTCTCTGTCTCTCATGAATAAATACATAAAAATCTTAACAACAACAACAACAACAAAAACCAACTCAGACGTAATCACTGGACAACAGAAAGCCCCTCCTGCCTCCGCTCCTCACCTCTGGGTACCGGGCAGCTGGGAGAGGACCGGCTGGAACGCGCGGAACCACAGGCGCCTCAGAGGCCGGAGACCCGGAAACCCTGCAGTTTCCCGCCGGAAACCCTGTGCAGTCCCTGTTCTACTACCGTGGAAACCCGATCTCGCGAGATGCTGAGAGATCTGCGGGGCCTCGCAAGGAACAGTGAGTGAGCAGTACCTGTGTGTGCAGTGGCTGCCGGGAAAACCGTCCTCTCCAGGTCAGTAGTGAGGTATCTGCCTCACAGCGTCTGTCAGGCACACCCTAATCCTTGTAGATGCCTCGCCCTGTCGCCTTCAGTGTCACACTGTAGCGGCACGTAGCCCCAGGGTGCTTGCTGCCAAGACGGTGGCGCAAAGGCAAAGGCCGGGGCCGGGAGCTATTGCCTGAGGCCAGAATGGGAGGCGTGAACAGGCACAGGCCCAAGTCTGGCCTTCCTGGAGAACTGAGGGCCCAGTGAAAGGACACAGGTTTTTTGTTTTTGTTTTTGTTTTTAATTTTTATTTATTTATGATAGTCACAGAGAGAGAGAGAGGCGCAGAGACACAGGCAGAGGGAGAAGCAGGCTCCATGCACCGGGAGCCCGATGTAGGATTCGATCCCGGGTCTCCAGGATCGCGCCCTGGGCCAAAGGCAGGCGCCAAACCGCTGCGCCACCCAGGGATCCCGGACACAGGGTTTTTTTTTTTTTTTTTTTTTTTTTTTAATTTTTATTTATTTATGATAGTCACAGAGAGAGAGAGAGAGAGAGAGGCAGAGGGAGAAGCAGGCTCCATGCACCGGGAGCCCGACGTGGGATTCGATCCCGGGTCTCCAGGATCGCGCCCTGGGCCAAAGGCAGGCGCCAAACCGCTGCGCCACCCAGGGATCCCCCGGACACAGGGTTTTGAATCAGAAACTCGGGGCCCCTTCCCCCATCCTCCCAGGTCCAAAGCCTCGACGATCTAAACACAACATTCCGTTGCACATTCTCGGGCCAGTTGTTCCCACCGCCGCCGCAGCAGCTCCAGGTTGTCGAGAATTCAACCCGGGAGACTATCTCTGCCTCTTCCTCACATCTTGCCACTGGAAGAACAACCTTACGGCATTGCTGACTCTTTCTGACCAAGCCTGACCGTCAGCACCCTGCTGTAGTGTAGCTGGCCCCTTCTCCCACACCCCTACCTACATCAGAAAATGTTCTCTTTCCGTAAGGGAGGCTCACAGGCTGGGGCTGGGGCCTAGTCTGGTGAGGAGGAGTGGAGGAAGGGTGCTCACAGAAGGGCAAACAAGGTGCAGCTGGAGCCTGAGGCTGCATTATGTGGCTTGGCTGGGGGGGGGTGGCAAGAGGGGGCGCATTCCTTTGACCTAGTATATCATGCCTGAGTCAAGAAAGAAGCACAAGACCTGCTAAAAGGCAAAACAACATAGTTTGAGGAGACAGAGAAAGCATCAGAAGCAAATACAGGTATGGCAAGGATGATGGAATTGTCAAGTCAGAAATTTATAACAACTATAATTATATAAATATGCTAATAGCTGTAATGCATGAAGCATAGGGCAGGTAAGAACAGATGGGCAAGGTGAGCAGAAAGATAGAAACTACCAAGAAAGTAGCAAAAGAAAATGCTAGAGGTCAAAATCATTGTAACAGACATGAAGAATGCTTTTGATAGGCTTACTAGGAGACTGGCTGAGGGAAGAATTGGTGAACTTGAGGTGGCATTGAGGTTCACAATAGAAATTTCCAAAACCGAAAAGCAGATTTAAAAAAAAGACTAAAAAATAAATAAATAGAATAGCCAAGAACCATGGGACAACTGTACACTGTATGGCATACACATATGGGAATAAAATAAGAAGAAGAAAGAAACAGACAAAATATTTGAAACAATACTGGCTGAGAATTTTCCCAGTCATTCAGACAACACTCCATAGATCCAGGAAGCTCAAAAAATGCCAAGCAAGTTAAGTGCAAAGAAACACACACACACATACACACACACACACACCTAGGCATACCATTTTCAAAAAAAAACAAAAATCGAAGATAAAAAGAACCTTGAAGGAAGCCAGTAGAAGAAAAACACTTTACCTATAGAGGAACAAAGATAAGAATTACATATCACTTTCCTGCATGATTGGTGTGAGCAAGATGAGAGATAAGTAAAATATTTAAAGTGTTGAGAGAACGACATAGACTTGTGTACATTGAAAAATTATCCTTATTCACAAAGGAAGAACATTGAAGAAGGAATCAGTGAAAATAAAATAAAAACTTTTATTTTTAATTGGTCTAACAGGTAATGGTTTGTTCAAAATAATAGCAACAATGTATGTGCTCATTTATTATATATTTTTAGAATATACACATGTATGCTTATGTATTAAGTGAAATAAATGACAGCAATGATAACAAGGAATGAAAGAGAGGAATTAGGATTCTTTTGTATTATAAAGTACTCATTTGTGCAGTGGTATAGTGTTATTTGAAAGTGGACTTGTGTATTAGTCGGGGTTTTCCAGAAACAGAACCAAAAGTGTATACAAAGAAGATAGATAATATAGGTTAAGTGATAGGTAGGTAGATAGCTAGCTAGGTTAGCTAGCTAGCTCACGCATCTATGGAGGCTGAGAAGTTCCACAATCTGTTGTCTGAAACCTGGAAAACCTGGAGCCAGAGGTTTAATTTACTCCAAGTTTGAAGACCTGAGAACCAGAGGGTTCATACTGGTGTAACTCCCAGTCCAAGGCTGAAAGCCTCAGAAAAGGGGGGCTGCTGATGTAAATTCCAAATCTCAAGGCCCAAGAGCAAGAAGCTCCAAAGCCAGAGGGTAGGAGAAGATAAGCATCAGACTTAAGTAGAGAGAGCAAGAATGTACCCTTCCTTTACTTTTTTTTTTGTTTTATTCAGGCCCTCAACCAATAGGTTGATACCCATGCACATTGGTAAGTGTGGATCTTCTTTACTCAGTCTAATGATAAAGTGCTAATCTCCTCCAGAAACACTGTCACAGACACACCCCAAAATAATATTTTACCAGCTTAATGAGCATCCCTTGGCTCATCAAATTAACACAAAGTTAATTATCAAATTTGGATTAGTTGCTAATGTTTATAGCCATGTATATTGCACACATTGTAAATAGACATTACAACCACAAAACAAGTAAAACAAAAAAAGGATGCAAAGAAAGCATTTGATGAAACATAATACCCATTTATTGTAAAAATTCTGAACAACTAGGAATAAAGGAGAATTTTCTTAACTTGATAAAGAACATATACAAAAACCTATATAGCTCACTTTTTAATTGTAAATCAGAAGCTTTCCCACTGAGATCAGGTATAAGCTAATCATGTTCCCTTTCAACACTTCTTTTCAACATCTTACTGGAATTCTTAGCTAAAACTGTGATAGGGTTTGGAGGAAGGAAGGGAGAAACAGAAGCATAAAATACTTTCAGAGTAGTAAAACTACTCTGTACATACACTACAATGATGGGTACATATCATGATAAACCAATGTAATTTGTTCAAACCAACAGAATGTACAACACCAAAAGTAAACCTTAATGTAAACGTGAACTTTAGATGATATGGTGTAGGTTTATCAATTGTAACAATGTTCCACTCTGGTAGAAGTGTCAATAATGGGGAAAGTTGTGTGTACCTATATATGTGATGTCTTTGTACCTTCCACTCTATTTTGATGATACCTTAAATGTGCTCTAAAATATAAACACTATGGCCGAGTTCAAAAAGGGTGTTGCCTGTGTTCTTCTCTAGGATTTTGATGGAATCTTGTCTCACATTTAGATCTTTCATCCATTTTGAGTTTATCTTCGTGTATGGTGAAAGAGAGTGGTCTAGTTTCATTCTTCTGCATGTGGATGTCCAATTTTCCCAGCACCATTTATTGAAGAGACTGTCTTTCTTCCAATGGATAGTCTTTCCTCCTTTATCGAATATTAGTTGCCCATAAAGTTCAGGATCCACTTCTGGATTCTCTCTTCTGTTCCACTGATCTATGTGTCTGTTTTTGTGCCAGTACCACACTGTCTTGATGACCACAGCTTTGTAGTACAACCTGAAATCTGGCATTGTGATGCCCCCAGATATGGTTTTCTTTTTTAAAATTCCCCTGGCTATTCGGGGTCTTTTCTGATTCCACACAAATCTTAAAATAATTTGTTCTAACTCTCTGAAGAAAGTCCATGGTATTTTGATAGGGATTGCATTAAACGTGTATATTGCCCTGGGTAACATTGACATTTTCACAATATTAATTCTGCCAATCCATGAGCATGGAATATTTTTCCATCTCTTTGTGTCCTCCTCAATTTCTTTCAGAAGTGTTCTATAGTTTTGAGGGTATAGATCCTTTACATCTTTGGTTAGGTTTATTCCTAGGTATCTTATGCTTTTGGGTGCAATTGTAAATGGGATTGACTCCTTAATTTCTCTTTCTTCAGTCTCATTGTTAGTGTATAGAAATGCCACTGACTTCTGGGCATTGATTTTGTATCCTGCCACGCTACCGAATTGCTGTATGAGTTCTAGCAATCTTGGGGTGGAGACTTTTGGGTTTTCTATGTAGAGTATCATGTCATCGGCGAAGAGGGAGAGTTTGACTTCTTCTTTGCCAATTTGAATGCCTTTAATGTCTTTTTGTTGTCTGATTGCTGAGGCTAGGACTTCCAGTACTATGTTGAACAGCAGTGGTGAGAGTGGACATCCCTGTCTTGTTCCTGATCTTAGGGGAAAGGCTCCTAGTGCTTCCCCATTGAGAATGATATTTGCTGTGGGCTTTTCATAGATGGCTTTTAAGATGTCGAGGAATGTTCCCTCTATCCCTACACTCTGAAGAGTTTTGATCAGGAATGGATGCTGTATTTTGTCAAATGCTTTCTCTGCATCCAATGAGAGGATCATATGGTTCTTAGTTTTTCTCTTGCTGATATGATGAATCACATTGATTGTTTTACGGATGTTGAACTCGGCCATAGTAACTTCTTGCAAGATACATCCACGAAGGCAAAAGAAACAAAAGCAAAAATGAACTATTGGGACTTCATCAAGATAAGAAGCTTTTGCACAGCAAAGGATACAGTCAACAAAACTCAAAGACAACCTACAGAATGGGAGAAGATATTTGCAAATGACATATCAGATAAAGGGCTAGTTTCCAAGATCTATAAAGAACTTATTAAACTCAACACCAAAGAAATAAACAATCCAATCATGAAATGGGCAAAAGACATGAACAGAAATCTCACAGAGGAAGACATAGACATGGCCAACATGCACATGAGAAAATGTTCTGCATCACTTGCCATCAGGGAAATACAAATCAAAACTACAATGAGATACCACCTCACACCAGTGAGAATGGGGAAAATTAACAAGGCAGGAAACAACAAATGTTGGAGAGGATGCGGAGAAAAGGGAACCCTCATACACTGTTGGTGGGAATGTGAACTGGTGCAGCCACTCTGGAAAACTGTGTGGAGGTTCCTCAAACAGTTAAAAATATACCTGCCCTACGACCCAGCAATTGCACTGTTGGGGATTTACCCCAAAGATACAAATGCAATGAAACGCTGGGACACCTGCACCCCGATGTTTATAGCAGCAATGGCCACGATAGCCAAACTGTGGAAGGAGCCTCGGTGTCCAACGAAAGATGAATGGATAAAGAAGATGTGGTTTATGTATACAATGGAATATTACTCAGCTATTAGAAATGACAAATACCCACCATTTGCTTCAACGTGGATGGAACTGGAGGGTATTATGCTGAGTGAAGTAAGTCAGTCGGAGAAGGACAAACATTATATGTTCTCATTCATTTGGGGAATATAAATAATAGTGAAAGGGAATATAAGGGAAGGGAGAAGAAATGTGTGGGAAATATCAGAAAGGGAGACAGAACGTAAAGACTGCTAACTCTGAGAAACGAACTAGGGGTGGTAGAAGGGGAGGAGGGCGGGGGGTGGGAGTGAATGGGTGACGGGCACTGGGTGTTATTCTGTATGTTAGTAAATTGAACACCAATAAAAAATAAATTAAAAAAAATAAATAAAATATAAACACTATTTAAGAAAAAAAATGTAAAAAGAGGCCAAAAATTGCAATGCCCCTGAGGACAATTACTTTTACTTTAGTGTTGTACTTATTCCTGGAGCTTATAGAGAACCATAACACATAGTAGGCATTCAGTAGCTATTTGTGGAATGAACAACCCAGTGACTAAATAAGTATTTTTCCCCTGGCTTCCGCTTAGATTTCAGCAAGCCTAAAAATTAATGGAAATTCTAAAATGAACTATTGAGTCTCTCCCAGTAGCATCTTCATTGTATACCCAAAAGCATTTAATTATCACATCCTTTTCTTAGTGTGTTTATAGCTGTGTGATTACAAGAAGTTTAGGGTTCTTTGTTGCTGTTTTAGTTAGTGTGTGCATGAATAAGGTTGTATAAATTATAAGAATAAAATATATAACTATTGTTTTACCAAAGGAAATAAATGCAAATATAATGCAGTGATTCTGTGATTTACAAATATATTGTCACTGTAATATGAAGATAAATGCACATGTTGCATAATGATTTGCTATAAAACATTTTAAGAACAGCATCAAACAAAAAAGAAGCTGATCTCTGTAATGTCAGGCTGCATCACATTATGCAGTATCAACAACACTAGAACATTCAAAATAGCATATTATGTGGCTTGTCTTATTTATAAAATATTCAAAGACATTTGGTTTCTTTAGAATGCAAGTAATCACTCCAACTTCCTAATGAGCAAGAATGGAGCTGTCTCTGGCTCCTAATACTAAGTAGCTAGATTTACCAGTTTTCCTGAAACTGTCCCAAGGTTTAGCAATGTGTCCTAATCTCTAACCCCAAATAAAGTGTTTCATTAGATTATGATTGAAAATAGTGCAATTTAAGGAGTAGCAATCAGATCTGGTCTCAGAAATGTAGGAAAGAATATGTATGACATGGGTCATTAAAGGGGAAAATACCTTTCAGAAAGTGTCAATTAGCAAAAGCTTAAATATTTACCCTTATTAAAAGTATATATGCTGAATTTTTTTATTAAAATAATAACTCATATTGAATATGGCAAGAACAAAAAGATACGGAGACAATAAAATTTATTTCCACTCAAGTGTAACTATTCTTGATAGTTGGAAAGACAAATACCATATGATTTCACTCATATGCGGAATTTAAGAAATAAAACAGATGAAAATAGGGGAAGAGAAGGAAAAAGAAAATAAGAGGAAAACAGGGAGGCAAACCATAAGAGACTCAACTATAGGAAACAAACTGAGGGTTGCTAGAGGGAAGAGAAATAGGGGTATGGGGTAACTGAGTGATGGGCATTAAAGAGGGCACGTTATGTAATGAGCACTGGGTGCTCGTTGTATGCAACTGATGAATCACTGAACTCTACCTCTAAAGCTAATAATACAATATGTTATTTAAATTGATTTTTAAATAAAAAGTTTAAAAAAAACTTTGATAGTTGGGTAAATATCCCTCCAATTATGTGTACAGAGGGGAGAAGAATTAGAAAGAATTAGAAGGTACACACAGTCTTGTAAGCTTTTTTTTTTTTTTTGTAATAGTCTTTTACCATTAACAACATACTATAACACTTTTTCCGTATCATTAAATTTTATTTCTTACTTAAGCATTATGTAATCCTCTGCTAATTTCTCATAATTATGCTATGGTTTTGAGGAAGTAATCTATAATAGTATGAGGTTATGGAAAAGTATGGGGTTGTGTAAAAGGGGAAACAAGATGCTTAGAATCAACCTCATCTTACCTAGAGATCTACATTTTTATCTTAGGGTCTTTCCCATCAAATTTAAATATTTCATTACTGAGATTGGAAATTTTTTGTCTCCCATCCCTATCCTCAACAGCATTCATTAGAATTCTTACACTTCAAATCTGTTGAGAGTATAATCAATTCAAATTAGGAACACTGTGACTCTTTTTGAGAAAACACTTGTAATCATTACCACCAGACTATATTTTTCACATACTGGAGCACTGGCTGAAATGAAGGATCACATCTTTCCCTCTCCCCTCTCTTCTGTCCTCTCTGTACCTTCCTGCCCATCGTTTCCTTTTTTCTGTTCTTGTGGATGGTAGTAGGAAACAAAGAATCATCAGTCTCAGTAATTAAATATTTAAATTTAGTGGGGAAAAAAATCCTAAAATGAAAATGTTAAAACATATAGGTAAGGTGGAGTTAGATGTAAACATTCCTGATTTAATTAACAAGACAATGGGCCTTGTTAGAAAAATTTAAAAATAAAATTAAAACAAGATAAAACAAAATAAAACTATATTTTCCAGCCTCCCTTGCCACTGCAACATTTTCTAAGGTATCAGCGGAAGTCCACTGAAACATTTGGATGTGTTTTACGTTCTCATATACTCATCATCCTTTTTTTCCTTGTTGTTTGCTTGTTAGTGTCTTATTACAGCCTGTAATACAAGGCTGAAGGTCAACTTGAGACAGGTGACTATGAGAATTATAGCAGTCACTATGAATGGTGGAGCATGGAGATTGAAGAAGTCTGTGAAAACGGTAACCTCCTGAAGCTAATGAAGGACTTCCTAACTCTGATATTCTTTCTATATTAAAAACAAAAACATTTCTCAAGCCACTTTTACCTGTTATCTACTTTGTGCAGCTGAAGACAATCCATAACTGATATTTTCTCTTTCCAAACTCACTGTTTTTTAGAATCTTATTCCATAGATAAAAAGAAATAAATAAAACTCCCATACATTATCATAATTCTTTCCAAATAATCCCTTATTGTTGTCTTACTGAAATTCAGATGGAAACAAGTCTCATCTTTTTTGCAGCTTTCTTAAGGAACTATTTTTTATTTTCCTTCATCCCTCATCTTTTGGCATCTGAGATAATCCGAGATTAGAGGAACACTCTCCTCCTACCTCATGGCTCCTTCTGCACAGTGATGCATCTAGCCATATGTAAAAACATCTTCTGTCCTTTAAGATCATGCAATTTGACTATTCCCACAACATGCATTCTGATTTCTGCTTTCTTATGATTCCTTCTGTCTGCCCCTGATTGGCCTCCAACGTTTAAATAATTCGAATGACTACAATATTCACACAGATGACTATTACTGAGATTCTTAAATTCTCATTACATACAAATGTTCATGCTCACTTAATTTCAACCACTTACTCCCAACTATGCAAACTGATTTTCAGCAGCCTCTATAAGGGTTCATCTCTGAAATTTTAAATTGAAGATTTCTCACTCTGACCAGAACCCCTCTTCTGTATCACACTAAACATAAACACTCCATACTTTTGACCGTTCTCATATGTCTCCTTAAACCTTCTCTTCTACTTTTTCCTGTGCTCATCCTTATAACCGAGTATTAAAACTATTCTCATATTGATACCGTTACTTCTGTTCTTCTCCTTATCCTTTTGTGCTATCTCCTAAAAATAAAAAAACAACCCAACCTTGAATCAGTAAAATGGTTTGATCCCTCCTATCTTCAGAACACTTGGTGGTCCAAAAACTAAAGTACTTCACTCTGTCAGCTTTGCTGCTACTAATTCATAATCTAAAAAACTCAGTTGGGCCCGAAATGCTGTCTGCAATTCTTATGCATAACCGATATCACATGGCTCTTTCATATCTTGAAAGGCAATCGAAGCCATTAATTCTGCCAGATGAGAGAATAAACTATCTCAAAGGAAGCAGGTTTATCTGAATATATATTGATATAATGGTTTTTCAGATTATCTGAATATATATGAATATAATGGTTTTTCAGATAAAATTATTTTAAAAATAGAAAATTGTGCTGGTATGTAAATATGTAGCTAATTTAGAAAACTACATATCACCTGTTGTACCTGAAATATGTAGGTTTCATTCAGCAGAACTGAAATATGTGTGGAGGTGTGTGTATCATTCTAGGGAGTTTATATTCTATTAGAAATTATAGGTAAAAAAATTGTAAACAGCAAAATTTGCACTGATACGGCTTTATGCAAAGTAAAAATACTTCTAATTTGAAAGCATTTATAATATACAAAAGGCATTTCTAGTTGAAAAAACTGGAAGCTAAACATCAAAGAGAATCATATTTTAGGTAGTCAGTAGTCATGTGTGTTTACAAAAATAGTGTACATTGGGACACCTGGGTGGCTCAGCAGTTGAGTGTCTGCCTTCGGCTCAGGGATCTGAGATCAAGTCCCACATTGGGCTCCCCACATAAAGCCTGCTTCTCCCTCTGCCTATATCTCTGCCTCTCTGTGTCTCTCATGAATAAATAAACAAAACCTTTTAAAAAAAAGTATACATAATATACATATTGTTTTACTTCCTATTTTTTCCATATGAACATATCATAACCCTATTTTCACACTCAATTATTCTTTACCATCATTTTAATGATATGGCATTATTCCATATCAATGTCTGAAAGTTAAACATTCTACTATTGATTTTAATTGGTGCCAGCTTACAAATATTAGGAACAATGTTCAATATATATCTTGCACAAATAGCTTTGTGCAGTTTATTACTTTTTAGAATTAAGTTTATTCTACTTTTTAAAAATTTAATAATAATATTCTGGCTTGAACTAACATATTCTATAACATGGATTAGAAGACTCAGCATTAAGATATCAGTTCTTCTGAAATAGAGTTATAGCATAAATCTGATCTCAGTCACAATCCAAGCTGGATTGTTTTCTAGAAATTGAGAAGATGATTTTGAAATTTTTTTGAATGGATAAAGGATCAAGAATAGCTAAAGCAATTTAGAGAAATGTACACAACATGTTGAAGGAATCCAAGACTTTTTAAAAAGATTTTTATTTCTTTATTGGAGAAAGAAAGAGCACAAGCAGGAGGAGCAGCAGAGGGAGAGGGAGAAGCAGGCTACTCATTGAGCAGGAAGCCTGATTCGCGTCTCTGTCCCAGGACCCCAGAATCATGACTTCATTCAAAGGCAGACCCAGCTGACTGAGCCACAAGGTACCCTAGGAATCCAAGGTTTAATATAAGGCTACAGTAATCCATACGGTGTGGTCTCCCAGAAAGATAAACAAATTGATCAGTGGAGCACTATAGAGAGTACAGAAATAAATGTACATATAGATGGTCAAGTAATCTTCAAGAATGCCAAGCAACTCACTGGGGAATAGAAAATCTGTTCACCAAATGGTGCTGGAATATCAATATGGGGAGGAAAAAAGCCTTCTACTTCACACCATGCACAAAAATAAAAAATCCTCTTTAGATGAATCAGAGTCATAAATGTAAAAACCAAAAATGTAATGTTTTAGAAGAGAAGGAGAAAGTATCTCTATGACTTTGGCATAGCTAAATACTTCTCAAACCAATCAAAGAAAGAGATAACTATTAAAGAAAAAAAAAGGATGGATTAGACTTAATCAAAAATTACAAAATTTTTCCTCATTAAAAAAAAATCGCTAACAAAATCCATAGATAGGGCAGCCCCGGTGGCGCAGCGGTTTAGCGCCGCCTGCAGCCCAGGGTGTGATCTGGAGACCCAGGATCGAGTCCCATGTCAGGCTCTCTGCATGGAGCCTGCTTCTCCCTCTGCCTGTCTCTCTCTCTCTCTCTCTCTCTCTCTGCATCTCTATGAATAAATAAATAAAATCTTTAAAAAAAATCCATAGATATTCTAAAGACTCAAAAAGTACTTATAGCCAAAACATACTAAGAACTATTGAAACTCAATTATAAAAGACAAGTCAATAAAAATGAGCAAAACATTTCACAAAATATATGAAAATGGTGAAGAATTTGAGAAATTGTTCAACACCATTAAGTCATCAGGGAAATAAAAACGCTTAAATCATAATGAGGCAATGAAATACACCCACGTACTAAATCAATTTAAAAAATGATAACTCCAAATATTAGAAAAGTCCATGACCCTCATACATTGGTGGTGGAAGTATAAAATGGTACAACTACTTTGGAGAATTGGTCTCTTAAAAACTTTAACATGTATCTACCTTGTAACTCAGGTATTCCACTCTTAGGTGCTTACCCAAAAACATGAAAACAGTACAACATAGCAGCATTCCAGATAATAGCCAAAAAAATGGTTAACAACATAAGGAGTTGCATAAACTGTGATATGTACATTCAATTAGAAATAATCAGCTGTAAAAAACTGACAAGCTCCTCAAACATACAACAGCATTATCGAACATTAAATGTGCTGAGTGCTAGAAGCCAGATACCAAAGGATGTACACACAAAGTCACACAAAATAACCTGTGTGGGTCCACTTATATGTAACTCCTAACTTTGCTAATAGACTTGGACTTTCTATTCTATTTATTAAAATGATTCAAACAACAATTTAAATGCTTAGAATATTTCACATCCACATTCTTCAACAACAATGTTGGCCTTTGTTTCTAACAGTAATAGCAAACATTGGCGATTATGATATTTTCCAGCAAAATTGGTGAGTTTAGTGGTGGTAGCAGAAGCATTCTGACAAGATTCGTCCATCTTTGATATAGCATACTTCTGTAAACATAAAAATGTTCAGCATTGTCTTCTCACATGGTTTCCTGCAAAAATTCTTGCAGCCGTTCTAGATTTCACAAAATTATATTAATCCTGGGTATGATTTCAATTCTGGGTCTTTTTTTTTTTTTTTTTTTTTTAAGAATTATAAGCTTTCCAGAAGCTCAGCAAAAGATTGCTTCTCCAGTCTCTGTAACCCAGATGGGCATTCAGAGGAATCAGTGATAATGCAATTTGAAGTAGTGGGAGAAAACAGCTTTGAGCAAGCAACTGACAATGTCTACTGTAGCAGTCAACACTGTCACTCAATTTAATTAAAAGTTTCTAACTGTGATCGTGTTTAGAAAGGCCTACTTGAGATTTTAATGAAAATCTCTTCAATGTTTCAAACCTAAATATGACAGTATATGTTGATTTCGAATGAATATGTATTTTTATTATATTAAAGAAAGAGATCAAACAAGGTAAAATTCTTGGAGTTTCTCAGACTTCTAGAGAAGGTTTGATTGCCAAGGTGATCACCTTATTATGAGTTTTTTTTTTTTTATGAGTTTTAATCTTAGTGGTGAAATCTATCAAATGATCTACTCTACATCCATTAAAAGAGTATATATTAATACTCTTATTTGCGTTATGCTAATTAACCTACTAATACTTATGTCTTATAGTTTTTATAGTATCTTGTAGATAAATCATTAATATTAGTGTTTTAGCACTTCTACTTCTAAATATGTTTAAGTTCCTTTTATTTTTGATGCAAGCTTTTCGATATCAATATGATAACTTCTTAAAAAGAATTGGGACACCATCCATCCTTTTCTGTAAACCAAAGAAGTTTAAATCCCCAGAGAATAATTTGTTGTGTAAGGCTTGAAATATATTGATTTTTATCATGACTGAGCCCATCCTGTTGTGGATAGCTCCTTGCCAATTTTCCCCCAAGTATATCACTTCTGTGTTTTTCTCTTAAACTAATTAAAATAATAGATATTTTTCAACACTGATAGGACTAAAAGTGTGCTCAGTAAAATGGATAGAAAATATCTACATTAAAGACCATCAATTGAAATTTCAGAATTCAAGTTTCAAAGATTTATAAAATTTTATAATTTTATAACATTTTCAAATCTTCTAGGGAAAGAAAAAAAAATAACAAGAACCAAAATTAGTCCAAACAAAGGTTCAATACAGAGAATGAAATTTCACTTTCTGAATGTTGATACTGTTCCTAAATCAGAGCCAATTATTATACTATGCATTTTATACCTACTTAAAATAGAATCACCATTAGAATAAATGGCGACACTTTAAAACAAGCAAGTCTCAGATATTTCAACACATAAACACATAAGAATGTTCTCAAGAAGCTGCAAATAAAGCAACAGAGAAAGTCCTGAGATCCTGAAAACCAGCGATCTACATTATAAAGGCTGAGGAGATTCCCAATGCAGTGATGAAGGGATATCACAAACCTGATTTCTCTGCTGAAGACCTGGAGAGCAATCAGTCCTGATTGCAGTAAAAGGACTAATATTGATCCTTTGTCCAAGTGATTTGCCTATCTTTCATAGCCTATTGCCACAAAGTTCCTAGAGTGCTCTTTCTTAAAGGTAAATTTAACCATTTCCCTTTATGTATAACTTCTTTCAGCAACATCTTCTCTTTCTAGTGGTGCATTTTAAATAGTTTGACATAGCTTTATCTGTTTCCATCTTCTCACACTCTGCACTCCAAAATGAACTTTTTTTAAAAGGTTTTATTTATTTATTTATGAGAGACACAGTGAGAGAGAGGCAGAGACATAGGCAGACTGAAAAGCAGGCTCCCTGCAGGGAGCCTGATATAGGACTCCATCGTAGGACCCCAGGATCTCGTCCTGAGCAGAAGGCAGAGGCTCAACCACAGAGCCACCCAGGTGTCCCCTCAATTAACTGTTAGATGTTTTTCCACAGGTTCTGGATTTCTCTTACCCCTGAGACTCCTCAAGTCCTTAACCCCTTATTCAGGACCATTATCTTTTTGTTCCTCCATACCAGGTTTCCTGTGTAGATAATTCTCTGTTGGTAACTATTTTTAACGTTATTTCTTCTGGATTATTGTCCTGACTCCCTATACTACATGCAGAGTTTATGCCACTTCTCATAGTATAGGTCTTAGTTTTGATCTTTTTGGATTCTACAATGATATTTATTAAGGACAAAGAACAATTTGTTAACTATCTGGATAGATGCTCTATGGCGTGTGCCATTTTAGAGCTAAAATTCAAAGCAATAGGTCTAAGGATGCGTAAAGATGTTCAATAGCATATAAAAATAGGATATATAACTACAATGTAGCTGCTATTGGGAGGGCACCTCAATATTTGGCAAAGTATCACTGACTTCTTACCAGGATGCCCCATTTGGGTTCACCACCCCAATGTTCAACACTAAATTCAGTTTTAAAAATGAAAATGAAGTACTGCTAATATTTATATTCAGATTGCCATATGCTACATGTTATTCTAAATGTTTTACATTTATTACCTTATTTAACCTTTATAATAATCCTAGTATAATTATTTTCTGTATTTTACAGGTAACTGCTTGTAAAGAGCTAGTGTGTAGTAGGACAAGCTTTTGGAACTCAGTTAACTTACTCTAGAGTTGTGCAAATAACTACTGAATTATGCTAGTTTATATAGGTAAATAATATAGCAGACATTTACACGTAAAACATGTTACTTACAGAGTCACAGAGAAGCCAGTAAGAGTCAAGCCTATATATAATTTCATGAATTTAGTCAGTGAATATTCTGGTTTCCAGTAGAACTTTAAGACAGTGAAAGCCCAATAGACATGCAGATTATTTCAACTATGAAAGACCTACTTTTAAAAGCATAGTAATATATGCCACCCATTTTAAAAATGTATTTTTAATATATTTAAAATACATTCTTATATTTTAAAAGTAGACATTCAGGAAATGGAAAAACATAAAGGAAAATACAATTTGCCTTTCATGAACTACAGACAAATTAAATTATTTGCAGCCTATTCTGAGTCTTGTTTTCCTAGTATTCTAAGAAAATGCACTTAAGTTACAGATAACTGCTTTGGGCCTATATCTTTTAATTTATTTTATTATATGGGTATTATTATTTGTGTTCATTAAAATTCACTGAACCCTGAAGTTGTTGTAAGAAAACATAAACCAGAGGCAATGGTATTCTCATACTATTTCTATACATCTCTGAAAAAAAATATTCTAAAGAAATATCATTTACGTAAATGATATTTTAAATTGTGCTTACAGGCTTTGTTTAATGAGCAAAATAATAAAATAATTTAAATATATTTTGTTGATATATTTTAATCATGTTTGTATGTGCCATTTTATTCATTGTAAGTCACTTATTTAGATATGGGTCCAAATTATATTTCATTTGGAAAAAAGAATAACAGTGCTCTGGCTTAGATGACACATATGAGTTATGTGCAATTTATCTGTTTCCTGTCTGCTACAATGCATGATGCTTGACCATAACACAGCAATAACTGTACACAGAGATGGTTTCTCTTAAAACTTTTTGGGTAAGAAGAGAACATGTGGTGGAAATTCAATAGATCCATCTTACTGAAATAAAGGCATTTGAATGAGAACAAAATCGAAACATCTATCTAGTACAATTATCCCTAGCATCTTCCATATATATGTGTGTATGTATGTGTGTGTACATATACACATTTGTATATGTTTCTGTATGTGTGCATACATACGTTATAGGTAACCATAGACAAAATACTGTTTTAGGAACTATAGAACTACCCAGAAGGAGAAAATATCTTTTCCTGATTTGCATACTTATACATAATAAGAATGGAAAATAATAACCTCCTTTCATACTGCTGCCCAGTCTATAAGTATTCAGTTATTCTGTCAACTGAGAAGTTCTAGTCCGAAATGAAGCTCCCCCTCCTCAAAACTAAGTGACCTCATGAACTCTGATGCTGAAAACTCAAGTTGTCTTATTCACATATCTTGTATCCATGCTTGATAATGGGAAACCTGCAGACCTCTCATGAAAACCATTATTCTAATAACAAGGCCGGATAATAAGACAATAGAAAGAGGGTATTTGACCCTCTATAAGTGGCAAATAAGAAAGCCTTTATTGTAAGAGCTCTTCTGATTCTAATGGAAAGTCACTAAGGCTAAAAGTTCAAATCCCTTTTTTCCTATTTACTCACTTTATGATTATGATCAATTTCATTTAAAATGGCTTTCTTAAGTCTAGTTCTAAAATGGTACATAATTACTACTGAGCCACTCACAGAGATCGAGTTACCATTTGGTTCTAAGTTAATTATTTTAAACTACTAAGGTTAATTTTTACACTATTTGCTGCCTCACCTTTGCAGTTGCAAAAAAAATTGCTTAAAAATATTCTACTCTCATAAAAGAATTAGTATGCTTCCAAAGATGTTGATTTTTTTCATGGCATAATTCATATTTTCAGAAACTCTGATTCTATTATATAAATATGAAGTGTTCACCCAGTGACCTGAAAAGCTAACGTGTCTCTAATGGAAACATCAGGCCCAGCATATGTGTAGAACAAATGTCTGTGACGTAGACACATCTGATAATTTCTGTCATGAACAGGTAACATATATACTTGAGTAATTCAATCATTGTGTTCAGTGTTTAGCACTGAATATCAAGAATAAATGGATTGACTAGGAATGAGCCCACTCTGCTAGCCATATATAGAAATGTCTTGGGTGTCACAGATCACACATATTTCAGAAAATATTCTGCTTCTCCCAGAAACCGATATTTCAAAATGATAAATATCTTTCTATGGACCTAGAGGAGTTATATGAACATTCAGGAATAGCTGCTTTCTAAACTTGTCAAATATTTTCTGTTAAAATAATTTAAATCAATATGAAATTTGTGGTAAGCATGTGCAAACTAGTGGTTATTATTAAAATAATGTTTTATTCAGTAATGTTGCTTAAGGGATACAGGTTATAATTCATGTAGCATTTGACTACAATAACATATTTTTGTGTGAACATTATTAAATTTTTATTTACTATCACTTTTAATATTACAAATCTCAGTATTCCAAAATTGATTTAACAATTTTGAAAATAGAATTTTGAAACAATAAATACAATAGTTTCAATAGCAATGTTAAGATTTTTAGATTGCAAATTGAAGTTAATAAGCAATTTTTTGTTTCAAATTATGTAATATAAAATAAGCAAATATTCCTCAAAAGTTTCCTCAAAGGTGAAATTAGCTTATAGGTTGTCCCATCTAAAAACAATCTAATGGACCTCAAAATGCTTTTTTTTTTTTTGAACTTGAATAGTCAAGCATAATACATAAGCATGGCAATTGCTGAGTATGTCCAAGATGATTGAAATTTGCTTTTATGAACACAACTTACTGACCTTTGAGAAAATTTTTGATGAGATTCTACTGGCCTATAATAGCATGAAAAGAAAACATTTTCCTTTTACACTTCTCAAAGTTTACAATATGGAAAAAATAATTTGTATAAATGAATTAATTTAGCTGTATCTTTGTTAATTTACCACATAATGTAAGCAAAATCTTAACAAACAGCCTCCAAAACCCTATAAAATCAAACTTACATATGAATAGGCCAAACATATCTTATTAACCTGTGATTAAATCAAATCTTGGTCTACAAGAAAATACAAGTTTGAAGATACACCTATATTGTTGATTAGGCAAATGCTTTCAATTTGCTCTTCCAAAGAAAATGCAAAATGAATACTTATTAGTGTACAACATGTAAAACAACCAATCTGAAATTCAAATATTCCATTTCTATGCATGTCCAAGTTTGCTTCCATTTTCTGTGCATATTTTCATGTGCAACCATATGCTTAAAGACAATCTCCAATACCCAGATGACAATTTACCTTTTTAAAATATCCTTTAAATCTCTTTTAATCCTCACTTCTCATATGAAGCATATTAAATGAGTTAAGATGATTAGAATTAACTCATCTTTACTGTGGAATTTAGATTGCTGCATTTGTCACCATGTTCTTTTTCTTGAATACTTTGACATTATTTCCCAGCATGCTTAAATCTTATTGCTTGAATAAGACCTTCCCATAACTTCCCAGCAAGAATTAATCTTTTGCTCCCCTCTCCTTTCAAATATATTTTTTTAAACTTTAATTATAGTTCTTATTGGATTAGGTCTCACTGATTTTAAGCCCCTAGACTGAAGGAAACTTTCATTTAGACATATTTGGTTCCTCCAGGAATAGTTATGCATAATAAATGTGTAGTAAATACTTACTGAATTGTGTTGCAAATTAAGATACTGCTTGTCTGGAAAGTCTTATGAAAAGAATAATACATTATAATCACTTTGATACATCAATATTTCAGCTACACTAGACAAAAATAATACATAAATGAAGAAAAAACAAATAATGTCCTCATTGTCCATAAAGTAAAAAAAAAAAAAAGTTATCACTATATGTAAATATATTTATTTATTTTAATGATTTATTTATTTATTTGAGAAAAAGAGTGTGTACATGAGTGTTGGGGGGGAGCGGCAGGGGCAGAGAATCTTCAAGTAGACTCCCTGCTGAGTGCAGAGCCTGAAACATGCGGCTCACTTTCACAATCCATGAGATAAATGACCTGATCCCAAACTGAGAGTCCATTGCTCAACTGACTGAGTCACCCAGGCATCCCTACCTAAATGTATGGTCTATTTTAAGAAAGGGTGGTATTGTCTAGAAAGTGTTTTTCAACCTCAACATTTTTGTGTTAGATAATTCCTTATTGTTGGGGGATGTTCTGTGAATTTAAGAATATTTATCAGTAAATACCCATAACATCCCCCAAATTGTGGCAATCAAATGTTTCCAGATGTTGCCAAATATCCTCAGAGGCCAAAATTATCTGTGGTAGAAAACTTCTTGTTTTGGGAGGGGGAAAAGAATCATAATATATTATCATCACTCTCAAAGTTGAGCTTTTTGACCACAAAAATTTCTCTTGAGTTTATTAAATGACTGGATTTAACAGTGGATTTTTGTCTAAAGGAAGTAAAAAAGAAAGGAAATGGAGACTTATCTTTATTTCTGATCACAGAGATTATCAGGAGGAGAATTTAGAAGTAGTGAGGGTTCATTGACTGGGCACTCTGCCTTTGGCTCAGGGCATGATCCCAGAATCCCAGGACCGAGTTCCACATTGGGCTTCCTGCATGGAGCCTGCTTCTCCCTCTGCCTATGTCTCTGCCTTTCTCTCTCTGTGTTTCCCATCAATAAATAATTAAAATATTTTTTAAAAAATAGAAATAATGAGCTAAATCCCAGCCTGACTTCTCTCTGAGTTTTGTTCCAAAGGAAACAGACTTGCTAGATGGGTTGGAGCATTTCTACAGACAGAAGGTTTTCCCCACCAAAATGTTTGAGATTTTGGAAAAAGACCACCTTACAAACTGTTCATACTAATCTGTACTTGGCCACATCAAATTAAACTTGCTGGTGTAGAGTGGATAGGCAGTAAGGTCAGAATTTAGCTATTTCAAGTCACCATTCTTGTTTGTTGTCTATAAAACATTGAATTTCCTACATTTCCCATGTAGAGAGTAGCTATACAGGAACCCAGTGGGTATATCATGAAGACTGTCTAAAACAGAAAGGACTAATTATCAGTCAATTGATTTCCTAAAAGACCTCTAGGATAAAAAAATAATAATTTTTGATCAAGCATAGTTAAGTTCATTAGACTCCTGGTAGTAAGGGAAAATACTATCTTAATGGAATCTTACTAATATTTCAGAAGAAGTTATCTGTCAGAATATTTTGTTTGGGATTGGCCAGATATCATTACATAATATCTTTGAATTGCTAAAAAAAACCTAGAGATGAAGGTCTTAAAATTGTGATACACCAACTGTTAAGTCATCTTACATAAGCTATTTTAGATGATACACAATCTTATTGTCCAATAGCAATAATCTCCTAGAGAACGTAGCTAAGTTCCTTTCATTATTCTGAGTATTGTTTAAAATAAGAAAAGGGAAATTATATTGGTTTCACTTCTCATGCCAAATGACAGGCAAGCAAAGAAACATGTGGCCTGTCAGTGAGAGTGAAGAAAGAAAGGGTCAAGTCACATAGATAGGGAATTAGGAAATTTCTGGGGAAAGGGAGATGTGGACCTGAAACATATCATCCTTAGACTTAAGCTATAAGGGACAAACAAAATTTATGCACATGAGAGGCACCTGAATGGCTTAGTGGTTGAGATTCTGCTTTCGGCTCAGGTCGTGATCCTGGGGTCCTGGGATCGAGTCCTGCATTAGTCCCCGTCAGGAGCCTATTTCTCCTTCTGCCTATGTCTCTGCCTCTCTCTATCATCAATAAATAAATAAAGTGTTTTTAAAAAAAAATTATGTGCATGGAATCTGCCACCCATCCAAGAATCAGTTCAGATGTTAGGACAGAGAGACCAGGGTACAGAGGACATTGTATGGATCTGGGCATTTATTTCTCTTTAATCCCTACAAGACCTTTTAAGACCAAGCAACAGTTTTGAGTGAGAGTGAGGAGGGGAGGATACAGAGAAATCCAGTAACTTTACCTAAAGAACTTTTTAAATTACTGTACCATACAGAACTTACAGGACAACATTTTATTTTCCACAAATAATTCATCTAATTAATATTAAAAAGGTGTATATTTTTGTTTATCCATGTACAGTGTGACTGCTATGTTATACATTTCAACTAATGACTGCCATTCAAGTTTGGAGAAGGAAATGTCCATGTGACCTACCTGGAGTTACTGGGGAAAGCTCTACATCTACACAAAAGAATAACAGAATACTTAAAGTACTCTAAATTTTAAATTCATAGGGGGAAAAACTATAAGACTTTCCTAGAAAAAGGAAAACATAAGCAAGGTATGAAAATGAAGACCACAATTAGCCATTTTAACATTCAGGTCTAGTCAGGAACGAAAGAAATGCTAGATATTCCAACTGGAAGGATTTAACCCAGGGAATTTAAAACAGGGAATTGTGTACTAATACACTGAAGAGAGCAAAAGAGGAAGGGCAGGGGGGCAGGGGAAAGTGGTGGCTCAGGGGTAAAAAGGAGAAATGGATTGCAAGTACAAAATAAAGAAACTTTCCACTGATGGTCTTTAGTCCAGAAACAGGTTTTCAATTTTCTGTTGAAGGCACAGCTGCTGGTGGCGGTCCTAGGACCACCAGGAGGCTCCACTAAGACATGTGGTTGTGCCCCAAGTACCTATCTAAGCAGATTACGTGATTTACACAAAACAGATGTGTTAATATATTACTTTTTAAAAACTAATCCTCAGTTGTCTATATTCATTCCCTGTTTCAGATTCTTCTCTTGACATTTTCTCTTATCCCATTCAATCACTCATTAACCTGGACCCTTTCAACAAAGCTTTTCTAATCAAAATCACCAGTGAGCTCAATGTTGCAAAATTCAATAATAAATTTTCAGTCTTCACCTTACTTGACCTTTGGCAGTGTTAATTATTTCCTCCTCTTGAAACCCTTTTTTTCACAGGGCTTCTGAGAAACCACATTTTTCTGGTATTTTTTCTGACCTCCTGGACCATTTCTTTTAATCTCGTTGACCTTAAAATTTTGGCGTGCTCAATAGCTCAGCCCTCAAGCCTCTTTTCTCCTCTATTTACATCCATCTTATTTGTGATCTCCTCTAGTCTAATGATTTTAAATGCCATTACTTTTCTCCTACCTACCAAGGTTTATATCACTGGTCTGCATCTTGCCTCTGAAACAGTCCCATACATTCAATTGCCTATTTGATTAATGTGCTTGGTTGGATAAGAGACATTTAAAATGTGACACATTCAAAACTGATCCTTAATGCTACTCTACCCAGTCTTAATCTCATTAAATGATGACTGTTCTTCAAATTTCTCAGAAAAAAAAAAAAAAAAAAAAACCTTGGATTTTCCCTTTACTCCTCTTCTGCCCCAGGTAACATTGCCTTCATCTTCAAAACATAACCAAAATTTGACAACTTATCTGTTCCCCACTATCATCATAGTCAAGCCATCATTTCCACGTGGACTGTTTCTATAGTACCTTTACTGGTCCCCTGCATCCAATGGTTTTCTCTTGTTAATCTGTATTGGATGCAGGGGTCCCAAGCAAAAATTTAGAAGGGTAGAGGGAAAATTTCTTTCCCTCTCCTACAATTCCCACTCATACTTGGGGCACAGTATTTTGATCTCATGGCCTCCTTATTTTAGTGAACATACAGATTTTATAATTCCAGGTCAGACAAGTTAACTTATTTTATTTGAATGGCAGATTTGTTTGGAAAAATTAAGAAACAGCAAAAGGTTTGGGAAATGTGCAATTTTAAAATACAGTACATGGCATGAAAAAAAATCTAGTATAAGTGGCAAATAACATGAAATCAAACAGTTAATAATGAAAGGTAAGATTTTCTTTAATACATTTCACTTTACCATTTGACAAATCCATATATAAAAGGCACTAAAGAGGAAATCATCTGTATATGTGAATAAGGTAAATTTATAGATTTATGTGACATGTTTGGACAAGCACCCAAGCCATTTTATAATTTACAGTGAAAAGGGCTTTTGGTTGCAGCTGCAAAATGGGATGTACGCCTGTATAGAGCGAAATTTAACCATCTTGTTTCAGGATGGAAATAAACTTCAACTATTCTGATAATTTTATCTGAAATGTAAAACAAACAAAACCCAATTTTACTTTTCCCATATCTATTTTTAATTCCTTATTGAGGTGACAGAGACTAACAAACTATCTAAATAATGCTCGGCTGTTAACTTTTTTTAATATGCCAAATCAGTTTAATTACAGTTTCTATAAATAATCTATGCAAAATACTTCCCAGAACAGAATGCACTTTTCCTTCTGTGTGTGGCACATTTTAATACTTAAAAGCATTAGAACAGATGTTAGGTGCCTGCTAAACTTGTTTTCAGTTTTCTTTTATTTATATGTTAATGAGAATTTAATTACTTCATGAATACTTAAACAACCTGAGGGTGCCTGATATCATTAGCTTGAACATGACAAGCACCTCAAGTGACCACATGGGAAGACAAAAATTGCTTTTAGTTTACTTGAAGACAGAAAGATGAATTCATTTCACCCCCTGCTATGTTTTACCTGACACACAAAACTGGGAAAGCATAGACTCAATCTTGCTTCAACACGACTGAAAGGATTTCGGCAAAGCACTCAAGAGCATAAATTCTTCCTATTTGGTTTTGCTTCGATGTCTTTTTAATAACTACTCTCGCTATACTGTGCTTTAAAGTCTTATTTCACTAAAAAGTGCTCTGTTAAAGCAAATCACTCTATTTTATGTATTATTTCTACAGCAATCTTAGCGGAATTGGGAACATTTAAGCATTATTTATGGCATTGAAAAATATTCTCAATTTAAGTTCAATCAAAAGGGTTTATTTGGCTGAATTGTAAGAAAGCTTGTAATACAGATAACATTTGTAAATTTTATTATTTCTCGTACCACAAGTGGTAAGTTAAATATAATTGTGCTAATAGCATTTATGATGAAATGTTATATACTTAAATAATGAAAATTATATATAGTGATCATATATTCATTTTTAAATATGCAAATTTTATACCAAAACACTATAAACACTAAACGCTTTCCTTTAGAAAATGGAAAATCATTAATCGACTCACAAATATACCTTCTATCAACTACATAATATCTGGAATGCATGAGGAATTATGAGGAGATATATGAAGATTGCATTACGAAAATGCAATATTAAAAAAAAAACACAGAAGAAATTAGTAGAGTGTTGCAAAGCAAAGGACCATTTCCTAAAACTGTTGGATAGATGTGATTAGATTTGTTACAGTTGACCCAATGTCCTTTGTAGATTTGAATAATTGCCAGAATTTGCAGCCAAGGAATATTTGAAGACATTTCATAAAATGTTGTTTATATTTCTTTCTCTCTCATTTTTTATGAGTAAAGGTCATAACTTATATAAAAAGATCATTTCCCATAAAAATATTAGAACAGTATTTTCCAAAATATTTTCCCAGAATAGGTTTTATTTTAAAAATAGAAAAAGAAAACTTTAAACCTAGGCTGGAATTAAAAAAATAAACAAGCAAGCAAACAACAATAGGAAGAGTTAAAGAGTTCCTCTAAAAGACGGAATTTATTAGAGCTTTTAAAAGACTAATGTAAATTGTGCCTTATGATGGGGTGGGTTGAGTCCTGGGGCCTTTTCAACCCTGGGCTGGTTCTATCTAGTTCCTAGCATAAGCTTCCCACTGCCTTCAGCTGAAGCCTCTGTGACACACAAGTAGCATCATACTTGGCATGTGCTGTGATGTGGCAACACTGGTGTTCCTGGCCTTCAATCTCTAGTAGATCTCAGAGTTATCTGATCAAAATTCCTCTTGAGATTAGTCTGCCAAAAACACTTTGGAAATAGTAGCTGAGGATAATTTCTTTTGCATTTCTCTAATGTGTGGAAAGGTAAGCATATTTATAACTCAATGTAATATTTTTTAACCTCACAACAGAATAACATTGCATTATATAATATACATACGATAATATATAATTATATATATATATATATATATACACACACACACAAATTGAATTTTACAAGAACAACATATTGCATGGAAATATTTTTAGTGGGGAATAAAAATCAAGTAACGTATTATCAGTTTAAGTCTTTATTCAACAAAGACCCACATGAGAAGACTCCGAAGAAGGGAGGGAATGGTTTATAGGGCTTTAACAGAAGGAAGATGTCATACAAATTTCACAGAATGGAAGAAATGGTTCTTGCTGATTGCCAGCCATTGTTTGGATAATTTGGGTTTAATTAGGAGGGGCAGAGGGGAACAACTGGAAATGGCAAGAACATGCCATGGCCCCAGTGGAGGGAATTCTCACGTGTCTGTATGACAATTCACAAGGTGACTATTCTACTGGGCATTTTGAGAGATGAATCAAAAGATTTTAATTAGTAATGTAAAGAGCATCCTTTTTATTTCACCAAAAGTAGTCACTTTACTTAATACTCACTGGATTTTCCAGAAAATAATTTTTTGAGCCTCTTTTTGAAAATTTCATGGTTTAACATTTAATTTTACAAATTAAATTATCACAAATTGGTAGCTGTTATCAACAAGATCCACACACTGGCAAAGATGTAATTGAGTTTAGAATAAGGAAGACAAAAACAAGACAAAAATATATTTCTCAAAGTTTAAACACAAAAATTGTTTTTTCAGTGTTGGTTTTTGTCTAATATACCTTTACTCTTAAAATTAATATTTCAGATTATTAAAATTTTAAAGGGTGAGTAAATGGGCTGACTTTGCACCATATTACCAATGAAAAATTTATAACGGACACTTGTTAAAATAATGAATAAGAATTTATTTAAGACTATTACAAGGGGGAGAAGATTGAACTCATCTCTAAAACAAAGGCAAGTGTCTTGCATCCCTAGAATTAGTTAGTGGAAAAGTACTGGAGAACATTACTGGATAGGTTGGTGAATGTGATTAAGCCATCAGTGCTGGCTAATTGGTGCTCATTGAAGTTAGGCTCCCACCCTCCCACAGAGGCTGGCAAATAGGCATGGTTCTTTCCCTGACGATTACATTTCAAAAGGATGGCTCCCAGATCCTTGAGAAAGACACTCTAGGCTTGTAGAAGATTTACATCTCAAAGGGGAAGAGAGGATTTGCAATTGCAAGTTTTCTAAGAAAAGGGAGATCAAATGCTTACAATTGGGAAGAAACCTAAAGTTTAGTCAAGCTGAAAGGACATTTAAAGCTGTCTTTCCTAGTACTATCAAATCATTGCATATCATTGTATAAAATATTGATTAAAATTAACTGGAAAGAAATAGAGAAATGGGAAACAAGCAGTACTGTATTTCTTTATGTGCAAAGCCCACTTTTTAAAAAAAGATTTTATTTATTCATGAGAGACACACACACAGAGAGAGAGAGAGAGAGAGAGAGAGAGAGGAACAGACACAGGCAGAGGGAGAAGCAGGCTCCATGCAGGGAGCCTGACGTGGGACTCCATCCCGGGTCTCAAGATCACGTCCTAGGCTGAAGGTGGCGCTAAACCGCTGAGTCACCCGGGCTGCCCCCACTTTATTTTTTGATAGGAATCTTTAATTTCTGAAAATACTATAAGCATTTAGAAACTTTGGTACAGTGCAAATAATTAGATAAGTAGCAAATCTAAAAGATCCAAATAGAGGAAAAATAATATATATTTAGGATAGATGACACTTATGCCCAACATCACACCAATGGTAGTTTATTTTCTTCAAAAGGAAAAAAACGAAATGTCTTATTTCTTAGCTATAAATTCCCCATCCAGTTCCCCATAAGATAATTGAATTGGGTAAAGCGACTATGTATAACTAACATGCTTTCATGTAAGGGTGTACTTAAATAATTTTCCAATCATCTATAAACATGGTTGTTAAATAGTTGCTTTGCATGAAGGTTCATACAGAGTTTGCATGCCTTTTACAATAAGGCATTGTGGGTCTAAACAATTCCAAGTTGTAATAGTATTCTACTTCATTTTAACTCTTTAAAAAATGCTATATATTTTTTAAGATTTTATTTATTTATTCATGAGACACACAGAGAGAGGTGGAGACAAAGGCAGACAGAGAAGCAGGACTAGATCCCAGGACCCCTGGATCACACCCTGAGCTCAACCACTGAGCCACCCAGGTGCCCCCCAACAATGCAATATTAAGTCTGTCTTAGTTTAGGCTGTGGTAAAAGAGTAACATAGATTCAGTGGCTTATAAACAACACACATTTATTTCTCAGTCTGGAAACTGGGAAGCCCAAGATCAAAGCCTAGGCAGAATCAGTGTTTGGTGAGTTCATAGACAGCTGTCTTCTTGATGTGTCCCCACAGGGCAAAAGGGGCAAGGGAGCTCTCCGGGGTCTCTTTTATAAGGACATTAGTTCCATTCATGGGGTGTCCACACTCATGACCCAACCACCCCAAAGGCCCCACCCCCAAATACTATCATACTGGGGATTAGATTGGAACATAAGAACTTGAGGGAGACATATTCAGTCTATAGCTTTCTGCTTCTGCCCCACAATTCACATCCTTCTCACATGCAAGATAAGTTTATTCCATCCAACTATCCCCAAAGTTCCAGCATCAACTTTAAAGTCTAAGTCCAAAGTCTCACCTTAATAACTTTGAGTTTTAACTATAAACTGGTTATTTTAGGAATTATTACAATTTTTTTTTTCAAGTTAGACTGTTGTGCCAAAGATTGCGAATCTGAGAAACCACCAAGGAGCCGACACCGATGCAAGCGCATGAGGGTTTATTAGCAAGCTCGAGCTTGGGTCCAAGTATACCCGACACAGCGGAGCAGGGACTTGGACCCCGAAGTGGGTTACAGCTGGGTTTTTTATAGGCTGGTCTAGGTCTAGGTCTAGGCTGGTCTTCATCCCATCCTTTCAGAAGGGATGGAAGAATTTCTCAAGTTCTGTTTACATTCTGATATGGGGCTTTCAAGGGCATTGAGCTCTGTTCTCACTCTAAGATGGGACTTTCTACCACGGGTGTGGGCTCTGTTGTCTTTCTGATATGGGATTACCTGCCGAGGACATTGAGGACATTCTGCAGTTTTCCCCGTAAAGTTCAGTTCTTATTCACAAGGACCTAAGATGGCTGTACTTGTGCTAATGCTAAACTTTAGGTGGGATGGCCTTAATTTTTCTCCACAAGACTTCAGTGGGTGCCATATTACTTTGTAAGAATCGTAATAGAATAAGGGGCACCTGAGTGGCTCAGTCACTTTAACAGCTGACTCAGCTCGGGTCACTATCTCAGAGAGGTGAGATTAATCCCTGCATTGGGCTCCACACTCAGCAGAGTCTGCTTAAGAGTCTGTCTCTTCCTCTTCATCTGCCCATTGCCCCTCTCATACTTTCTCTTTCTCTCTAAAATAACTCCTTAAAAAAAGAAGAAGAAAGAAGAAGAAGGAGGAGGAGGAGGAGGTTGACAATAGAATGAAAACATTTGTTAGAAGTGATTGCCAGAAATATCATCCAACTCCTTTATGTTTTTCAAGTAAAAAGTGTCAGCAACCCATGTGGGTAATTACTTAAAGTTAGGAGCAACAGAAGTCTTCCCACAAACTGGTACATTGACCAATCTAATCAGGAAATATGGAAAAATATATCAATGATGATATTTCAAATTTAAATTTTGATGAGGACCATCAGATTCAATGAGATGACTCATGTAACCTAGTGAAGTCATTATAGAAACCGTGATTATATTATTCTATAAAGGCAGCTTCATATTATCAATGGACTATAAGTTATCAAAACAAAAAATTGCAATTGGAAAACTCTTAGAAAGTGACTGAATGCACTGACATGCTTTTTCTTTGCTGATTGTTCAAAACAGAAACATTAGTTTTCTGTATTAATTGTACATGCTTAAGCACCTAAAGTACAGATTTTAAGATTGAATTAACATTAAGTAAACATTAAGCTTTTATTAATATAAAAACATAACTTTTTGAGATTTGATATGACCATAAAGCCATATATTGGGATCTGAATAGTTGAGCAATGATGCAAAGAATTTCGGAGGCTAAACATTGCTAGGAAAATAAGTCCATTAAGAATCTATTAAAATCACAGTTGGCCTATGATAAGCAAAATTTCAATGGGATATATTTCATATTCATATAAATATTTCAATTCTATGTGTACTGATGTACTTATGACAATTTATTTTCTAAAATCTTCTTTCTCCAGGAAATGTCTGAATTTTGTTTGATGGTTTTGTAAAATTCTAATTACTTTGCTTCACAATTTCATAGCCATCCAACTGGTTCTCTTGGTCGTGTCTGATGCTCTGTGGCTCAACACTGTCTCATCCTGATACCTAATTCCATTCCTATGTCCAGCATAAGCAGACTATCAATTAAAAATGCAAATTATGCAGGTATTTGTTCTTTGAAGTCTCATGGAGAAAGAAATCAGGTCATAAGTAACTCACTAAGTTGATAAATTTTATTTTTTTTAATTTTTTTTAAGATTTATTTATTTATTTATTCATGATAGACATAGAGAGCGAGGCAGAGACACAGGAGGAGGGAGAAGCAGGCTCCATGCCGGGAGCCCCAACGTGGGACTTGATCCAGGGACTCCAGGTCACGCCCTGGGCCAAAGGCAGCCACTAAACCGCTGAGCCACCCAGGGATCCCCAGTTGATAAATTTTAAATTAAAAAAAGAACCTTTTTCATCTTTTTGGTTTTTCAAGTTTACTGTAGTCACTTAGAGGAGTTGTGAATATGTATACTCATCCCTTTAGTATCTTCTTATTTAATACATAAATGGATAAAAACAATGGGGTAATAAAAGCGAGTTACCAGATTTATTTTAGGTTCCAAATGAAGTGAGTTCTTTTTAGTATATAGGTTCATAAACTCTTCAAAAGTCAATCATACTTACACAGTTTTTGGGCTTTCAATATGTTGTCTTACTGTTCTTTTGCTAAAGAACTGAAGCAAATGGACTTGCCATCTTCCTACCTATTTCTCTGAATTATCTATTATATCTCACAGTCCCATATATTTTCAAGACATTTGTATCAGTCAAGGTTTTCCAGAAAACCAGAACCGATAGCATGTGGATATCGATGGAAAAAAAATTTATCATAAAGAGTTAGCTCATGAGATTATAGAGGCTAGGAAGTCCAAAATCTGCAATGTGGGTTGGCAGGCTTGAGACACAGAGTGAGCTAATGGTGCAGTTCCTGTCCTAAGGTAGGCCAGATAAAGTCTGAAGGTAGTCTATTATTCATTCTTGCTCTAGGAGGCTGCTCTTTTTGTTCTATTCAGGCCTTCAATTGATTGGAGAGGCCCACCCACATTATGCAAGTAATCTGTTTACTCAAAGTTCACTGATTTAAATATTAATCTTATCCCCAAATCCCTCCAAATTGACAGTAAAATTAATCAGCACAAAATTTAAATGGCATTTATTTATTTTGCATCTTGTATTATGCTAGGTATTGGAATTTTTCAATGTAAATACTATTAATTGTCTGTATTCTTATTATGCCATCATCTGAAAATATCTGGAAAATCTTTCTCTAATTTTTGAAGGTATGTTTTGTGTGAGGAACTGTGAAGTGTCTGAGATTTTTCTCTATTTGTAAACAAAATAGTAGTCAAAGTATAAGCATATTTGCATGATTTTTGTGAGATCTAATTCTCACAGAATGACAGAAAGAGGTTCAGATAACACTGGAGACACAGTGGATAGCATTACAGAAAACCCCTGAGCATAGGGAATCTCAGTCTCTTATAATGGGTAGTTAACATGCCTGCCCTTTGCTCTGGAGGGAGATATTATCTTTTCAATTCTAGATTGCATGCATGCCTCCTATTTGATATGGAGGGAAGCACTATTCCACAAATGCTATACAAACCTGCCCTTTTTTCCGGGGAGGAAACATTATCTCCTTTTTACAAGGCTGTTTGTTACAGAAACATCCTTAAAAAGGTAGTTCAGTTCTGTTTTTCGCTTTGACATGTAAATAGCTTGGGAATGATCACTTCCATTATCATAGCAAGAAAATAGTAAACTGAAAATTCAACAATGCTTTTTGGAGGTTCATCAAAGAATTGATGTCACAGGGCAAACTTACCCCCCATAAACTAGAATACAGAAAATTGTAGCTTAGCGGAAACAAAACCACTAGCAGGAGCCAGGAACTGGTAGAAAAATCCAAATTGTAATTGATAAACTACTGGAGGCTAAATGGGGAGTAGTTTGGGAATTAAAGATTTCTGGAGGCCCAGTCTTAGGTGGGCCACACACTTTCATAGCTTTATCCCCTGAAGCTCTAACATATTCTTACGTTGAAAACCAAAGAGAAATCTCCTTATGCAGCAGCAGGAGGAAAGGTAACATTCTGAAATATAACCAGATAATTTTGTCCATCAGCCCTCAAGAGAAACTATCTGCCTAAAATAGAAGAACTTTAGTCTGCCCAAGTCTTCCTCACCTAAAAAGAAAAATAAAAGCTAAGGAGCACTTGTTAAATTCACATCTCTGGGAATACACCCCCTACAACACTGAGAATTAATCATAGAATGGTAGAGTGCTTCTCCCCTACATTTCACCACCGCATTGACAAGGCTTCTGTATAATAGCAGAGGATACAGCTGATAGAACCACAAGGTTGAGACTCTATTTAAGAAAGAGTTTCTAGGGCAGCCTGGGTGGCTCAGCTGTTTAGCGCCACCTTCCACCCAGGGCCTGATCCTGGAGTCCCGGGATGGAATCCCAGGTTGGGCTCCCTGCATGAAGTCTGCTTCTCCCTCTGCCTGTGTCTTTGCCTCTCTCTCTCTCTCTCTCTCTCCCCCCCTCTCTCTCTCATAAAATAAATAAAATCTTTAAAACAAAAGTTTCTAGAGAATCCCCAACACAAGAGAGACAAAAATAGGAACACTGGAGAAGTTTAAAGCTCCAGACATCTACAATTACATCAAAGACTAAACACAGTGTCACTAATATCCCAATAAATATAAACCCTCATGAGAAAGGTTTATTTATCTCAGTTTCTGTTCCTGCCTATGTCTCTGCCTCTTTCTCTGCATCCCTAATGAATAAATAAAAATTTTTAAAAATCTACTACCCATAGGTATATCATATCAAAATTGCAGGAAAACAATAAAGAAAAAATCTAAAAGGAAACCAGAAGGAAGACATACCTTACCTATAGAGGACAGAATATAAATGACATTCAGTTGCTCATCAGAAATGAACAAACAAAACCAAACACCATAATACTTAAATGAAGAACATTGGAGGATTAACCTACAATTTCAAGACATATTTTATAGCTCTAGTAACCAAAACAGCATGGCACTGTTGAACAGATAAATAGATCAATTGGTCAATGAAACAAAATAAGGGGCCCAGAAATAGAGTCACAAATATAGTTAACTGAACTTTGACAAAGGAGAAAGGTACTACAATGGAGAAAAAAACAAAAACAAAAACAAAACGGTATTTTTAATGAACTGTGATAAACTAATTGGACATCTATATGCAAAAAAAAAAAAAAAAAAAAAAACCCAGAATTTAAACATAGACCTTATATTTGCACAAAATTTATCTCAAAATGTATCATAGACTTAAATATAAAAAAGAAAATTATATTATTTCTGGAAGATAATATAGTAGAAAATCTATGTGAACTTGTTCCTACTAAAAGCATGATCCATGAAAGAAAAAGTTAAGTTGCACTTCATTAAAATTGATAACTTCTCCTGTGCAAATGACATTGTTACGAAAGTGAGGGAAAAAAAGCTATGCCCTGGAGGGAGTATGTGCAAAACACATAATCGGTAAAACACTTATATTTAAAATATACTAAATAACACTTAAAACTCAGCCATAAGAATATCAACAATCTAATTTAAAAATGGGGAAAAGATCTGAATAGATAACTCCCCAGAGAAGATATACAGATGGCAAATAAGCATTTAAAGACACCCAAATTCATATGTTATTAGGAGATTTTAAATTAAAACAAAAATGAGATTCTATTATACAACTATTGGAATCACTAAAATTAAATAAAAAACTGACAATAACTAATGCTATCAAGAATGAAGAACAGTAAGAGCACTCATTCAATGCTGGTAGGAATGCAGCAGTACTGTCACTTTGGAAGACATTTTGGAAGTTTCCAACATAGTTAATCATACTCTCACCATGTGATCCAGCAATGATTTACCTTGGAATTTACCCAAGCAAAGTGAAAATTTATGTCCACACACAAAAATATTGCATACAAATATTCAGAGCAGCTTTATTCATAATTATCCTTCAGAAAGTGACCAGATAAACAAATATTTCCATACAATGGAATTTTACTCAGCTATAAAAGTAAGTGAGCTATCAAGCCACAATAAAAATAAATAAATAAAAAAAACCATGGAAAAACAGTAAGTGCATATTACTAGGTGAAAGAAGCAAGTCTGAAAAGGTTACTTTGGGCTGTTTTTTCTCACAACACTTCTGATACAAAATCTGTGGGTTTTTCTGATCTCAACCGATTCTCTAATTCTGCAGACACCAAGTGGGTATTCTGTAATTCAGTTCAATTCTGACTCTAATTGCCTGGAGTTAGCACAAGACCGTTCCCACTTTAGAAGCCAGTTGAACTATATGTTGGCAAATCAAACTTAAATAAAAACAAATGTTAAAAAAAAAAAAAAGAAAGAAACCAGTTGAAGTTTCAGGTTGCCACCTGTACTTCTAAGCAACTGGTGATAAATTCAGGAAGTTTCCACAAATCCCTGTGTGTATTTGATAATTTGCTAGAACGCCTCACAAAACTCAAGAAAACACTTTATATACTATTACTGGTTTGCTATAAAGGAATAGCCAAATTGATCTGCATAGTGCAAGCATAGTGAAAAGGACACAAAACTTCCCATACCCTCTCTGGGAGTGTTACTCTCCCAATACCTCAATAATGTTTACCACCCCATAAGCTCCCATCCTTCAGGAGTTTATCTGGAGGTTCCCTTACATAAGCATTATTGATTAAATCATTGGTCCTTGGTCATTGAACTCAAGCTCCAGTCCCACTCTCCTTCCTGGAGATCCAGGGTGATGAAGTTTCAACTCTTTAATCACATAGTTCTTTCCTCAAGCAATCAGCACCAATCCTGAAGCTATCTAAGGAGTCCACCCAAAGTCACCTTATTAACTCAGGTAGGGTTGAAAGGAACTTGTTAGGAATAACAAAAGATGATCCCATAATCCCTATCACACAGGAAATTCCAGGAGTTTTTAAAGCTCTGTATCAGGAAAAGAGCACAAAGACTAAATGTATATTTCTTATTATCATTGCTATATACTGTATGATCCACATGACAGTCAGAAAAAGGCAAAAACTACAGAGAAAGAAAAAGATCAGTGGTTCCCAGGGGCTTTGGGAAGTGGGAGAGGAATGAAAAGGTAGAGCACAGAGATTTTTAAGGCATTGAAACTATTCTGCATGATACTCTAATGGTGGATACATGACATTATGCATTTGCCAAAACCCATCGAATTGCACAACACAAAGGATGAACTCTAACATAAATCATGGACTTTAGCTAATAATAATGCACCAATATTGGTTCATTATTTTAACAAATTATCACACTAGTGCAAAATGTTACTAGCAGAGGAAACTCAGATGAGGAAGTGGAGGTATGTAGAAGATATGTAGTATCTTCTCAACTTTCTATAAACCTAAAATGGCTCTAAAAAAATGAAGTCTATTATTTAAAAAAAAAAAAAAGTAAAAAAATGAGGATAATACAACTATCCTGAAAGATAATCCAGGAAAAAGGGCGGTTGAGTGCCTCTCTTGCAAGATGTACAAAAACATGAAATTCCCATGGTGAACTGTGTCTGATCATTTGGGATAACATAGGGTGTCCAAAATTTACTTTGCATGCCCCAGGTGAGTATTTAGGTGAGATAAGCAATTATCTTCCAAATTAGCTGAAACTGAGCTTCCCTAAAAGGCCTATGTAAATGCTAATTGTGAGAATTCTGGAATTGTGAAAAGAATTGGCTTCAAAAAGATAAATCTATTAAAAGGTTTCCAAATTTCACACTCCAAATTACAGGTTGGTGATGGAGCTCTTTTTTACAAGGACAAAACTCGTGTATGGCCTATCTGCGTAGGAACAAGATTTATTCATGGGAGAATGCTTTCCAATTCCCCTGAGCATTACTCAGTGGGCAGATATTTTAAAAAGAGTGAAAATGGCTGGTATTCTAAAAGGAAGTGATATCTTCAGTTAAGCAGCAGTGGAATGCAACATGGTTAAAAAAAGATTAGATATGGGTGTTGAACATCAAAATTGACTCGTCCTGACGTCTAAGTGTATGAAAGCCTCTAGCCTGCATTGGCAGTACTTTCATTTCTATTCTTTCAAGGGTTGTGGCATTTAAATTCCTTCAAGTTCAGTGGTAAAACCACAGCTGTCCATCATCCCTTTTTCACTTGCTTCTGTTGAGAACACCCTGACACAGCACAAAATTTGGGGGGTAGAGCTAGGTAAAGCAAAAACAAAAGCTAAAACAAAAACAAAAACAACAACAAAACACCTTTTAGACTTATCTCCATAGCATTTTTTAAAAACTATTTTATTTATTAACTCATGAGAGACACGCGGAGAGAGGCAGACACAGGCAGAGGGAGAAGCAGGTTCCCTGCGGGGAGCCCAATGCAGGGAATCTATCCCAGATCTCGGATCACAACCTGAGCCAAAGGCAGACATTCAACCACTGAGCCACCCAAGCATCCCATCCATAGCACTGACATAGTTTCCCCCCCCCCCCTCATTGCTGCTTGCCAGCCCTTATCTCTTCCTTTTTATTTATTCTTGGACCTGTTTGAGAAAGGGAAAAAATACTTCTAGGGAAATGCCAGCAAAGTACTAAAATTTGGCCAACTACTAATCTAGATAGAGACTAAGAGATCATGCCAAATTCCCAGTGGAGTTGTGCAGAGATACTGATGATGTCCTGAGAGAAGTTCATGTTGAATATGTCAAGGGAAACCCATAAGATTTTATATAAGAGGATAATTTTAGCTTTATCTTGAAGGAAGAATAAGCATTTGTCAGACAGAGACAACGAAAGGACACATTTCAGCCAGATATCACTTTGTTCAAAGATACGGAGTAACAAGAGCATAGGGGACTGTGAAAAGTTCTTGTGGTGGAAGGATAGATTTGAGGCAGGTTTGTGAAAAAACGTGAATAGAGAGAGAGTCATGTATAGAATTGGGAAAGAACCCTCTCTGTCATAATAAGGAAATGGAACTTCATCCTATAGTGAAAGGTTTTCAAGTAAAGTGCTACATGAAGGAAAAGATGTTATGAATATGTTTTTAAAGGAGAACTAAGTTTGAAAATGCACCTGAAACATAGGAATGCAGACGTTGGAATTCTGGTAAAAGGCCATGGTGCCTTGACGGAAGGTTTTAGCAGTAAAACTGGAAAAAAGAGTCAGGCTTTGACCTATATATTTCTGAGTTAAAATCAACATTACTCCATTCAATCCATATGACTTCTAAGATATGTCGTGTGTGTGTGTGTGTGTGTGTGTGTGTTTAAGATTTATTTATTTATTTAAGAGAAAGAGAGAACAAACAAGGAGGGGCATGGGCAGAGGGAGAGGGAAAGAATCTCCAGCAGACTCCCCACTGAGTGTGGAGCCCTATGCAGAGCTGAATCCTGTGACTCTGAGATCATGACCTGAGCTGAAACCAAGAGCAATCCCTTAATTGACTTGATTCTGATACAGATACACTCAGGCATCCTGATATATCTTTATCTTGTAAAAAATGTTTTAACTTTCATCTTAAAGATAAAACTGAGACTGAGAGAGAAATGTAACTAGGAGAAATATATATATAGGTCATAAGTGTAGCATTTCAAACTAAGTTATAAATATCAAGTCCAAGTTCATTACACTGGAATTAAAGAAACTAGGAATCAATCACATGGTTTGACAATGCATTTTTTTCCTGATTTACAAGTGTACTTTAAGATTATTAAATAATATATTTTTAAACATTTACTAATGAAAATAATACACATACAGAAATATTTATTTCTTCCCTCCGCCTCTTAGAAAGCGAAACAAAGGACCACTCAGTGATTTCACACAAAATTAATACCATTGTAAGCAACACAGTTTGAGAAATAGGACAACACTCTTCTACTTTGCAGCCTATCCTAATCATTATCCCTTCTTACACTTTACCTCCCTCCCTTCCCAGGAAGCCACTATCTTGCTGTTTATGGTAAAAACTTTGCTGTTTTTTTTTTATGTTTTATTTATTTATTCATGAGCGACAGAGAGAGAGAGAGAGGCCGAGACACAGGCTGAGGGAGAAGCAGGCTCCATGCAGAGAGCCTGATCTGGGACTCGATCCCAGGTCTCCAGGATCATGCCCTGGGCTGAAGGCGGCGCTAAACCGCTGAGCCACCCAGGCTGCCCAACTTTGCTATTTTTCTTTGTACTTTCACCACTTGAAAATGAATCTGAATGTTCTATAATATTATGATTTTTTCAATCTTAATTTGATATTAATAAAATGGTACATTTTGTATTCCTTTGTGTTGTTTTCTTTGCTTAATATTACATATGTGCGGTTCATCCACATTTTGATATATATTTGTACTTCATACATTTTCATTTTCAGTAGAATGTAGTTGTATGGCTATACCATTATTTATGTATCTTTTCAACTGTTGGTACAGGTGTATATTGTTTGCCTTTGAGGTTATTGTAGAATATACCATCATGAATATTCCTATAAATGTTCGCCAATGCGCATATAATGTATTTGTGTAGAAGATATGCCTAGGAATGGAATTAATTGTTCATAGTGTGCATATATTCAATTTTGCCAGATAATGCTAAAGCACTCTGCTGAGTGATTATTGTTAGCAGCAATACAAAGAGGTCCAGTTGCTCCTCATCCCTGATAGCAGTTGAGATAGTCAGTGTTTTCCATCTGAGCTATTTTGATGAAAGAGGAATCTATTTGTTCTACTTTACATTTTCCTGCTAGTGAGATTGAATGAATTTTGTAAATAGACAGATCATACTATACAGATATCTCTTTTGTTGTTGTTGTTGTTGTTGTTGTTTTGTAAAGCACCTTTTTAGAATTTTTGCTCATTTTTTTTTAGTCAGTTGTTTTTTTTTTACTTCTTGATTTTGTACAAGTTTGTTATGTTGTCCGGATGCCAGCTTTCATCAGCAATATTTTAATCAGTGTTAAAATATCTACTCTGACATTGTGGCTTGAATTTTCACTTGATCTCTTTTTAAGATTTTATTTATTTATTTGAGAGAGAGGAAGGAGCAGGGGGAGAGATGGAGGGAAAATAGGAAGGAAAGAATCTCAAGCAGTTTCCCTGCTGAGCAAGGAACCCAACTTGGGGCTCTGGGGTTCCATCTCTCCACCCTGAGATCATGACCTGAGCCAAAAACAAGAGTCAGCCACTCAACCCATTGAGCCACCCAGGCACCCCTTCCCTTGATTATTTTTGAATAATCAAAACTGCCAAAGTAGAGTATCACCAAATTTATTATCATTTTATGTATTATTATTTGATTATCACAGATTAGATACTATTTTAAACTCTTTCCATACTATAACTTCACTAAAATTTTCTCCTATATGATTATCTAAAAGCTTTTATATTACAGCTTTCTGATATACATCTAAAATCCACTCAAACTTAGCTTATTCTTCTTCAATATAAAATGATGTAGGGTTGATTTTTTTTTTTATTTCAATATGGATTACCAGTTGACTTGGTACCACTTAATGAGAAGTTTATACTTTCCCTACTAATTTGCAGGGTTTGTTTTTTATGAATCAGGTTTCTACATATGAGGGATGATATTTCTGAACTCCTTTTTCACAGATTTTCTTATTCTTATACCTACAATATACTGATAAACTGATCAGTTTATTATTTTAACTTTATAATAAGGCTCAATATCTACTAGAATAAGTCCTCCTAGCTATTTTTTCAGTATTACCTTATCTTTATTATTTTCATTTTTCTATATTTTTACATCTTGTAGTGTTCCACAAAGAATCTATTGATATATTGATCCAGCTTATAATATTTAGTCTTTGAATTTATCAGCATGTCATATTTCTTCCTTTGTTTTGATTCTTTTATTTTCTCAATGTTCCATAATATTCTATATGCAGAAGAATAAAATTTTTATTTCTAAGTATTTGACATTTTTATTATATCATAAAAGGTATTTATAAAATTCCATTGTGGCAAGAAAGCATATCTCATAATACTTAAATCTAGTACATTGAGAATTGTATTGTGGCCAGAATGTGGATTATCTTGCTATATTCTGCTGTTGTTTGTTGGGAAAACTATTAAATGTAAATTAAGACAAGTTGGTTGATAGTGCTTTTGAAATCCATATTTACTGATTTTCTGTCTACCTCTATTAATTATTGAGAAAGGATATTGAATTAGTTATAATGGTAGATTTGTCCATTTCTCCTTGAAACTATGCATTTCACTTTATGATCTTTATTATATACATAAATAATTTTGATGTATTATGATTCTTGATGAATTGACTCCCTTTGACTATAAACTTTTTTATCTTCAGTGATATTCTTTCCTCTGAAATCTAATTTTCCTAATATTAATACAGCTATCCCAGCTTTTTAGTGCAAGCATAAAATATATTTTCCAATTCTTTTTACTTTACTTCATTTGAGCCTTTTTATTTAAAGTTTGTTTCTTATGGGAAGCATTTGATTTGGGCTTGATTTTACCCAATATGATAATATCTTTCTTTTAGTTGGGGTATTTAGACTATTTAAATTTAATGTGATTAGTGATGTGGTTAGATTTTAATCTATCAGCTTGCTATATAGTTTTATTTGTCCATCTGTTCTTTGTTCCCTTTTTCCTCTTTTTGTGCTTTCCTTTGGATTGCATATTTATTTTTTTATGACTCCATTTGATCCCTTCAGTTGGGTTATTGGATAATAAGCGTGGATAGTTGCTTCAGTGTATATGTTACACCCTTAACCTACGACAGTCTCCTTTAAAGAGATATTATAACACATTATGCATAAAAAGATCATACAGGAGTATATGTTTATTTCTCCCATTCTAGCTTTTGTGTTTTTGTAGTCATATAATTTACTTTTAGAGTCATCATAATCTTTATGCTATATTCTTACTTTTGTTTATATAGTCCAATTCTTATAAGGGGGTTTAATTAATAAGAAAAATACATTATGTCTTTATTAAGTAGTTACTATTTTCTATGTTTCTTACTCCTATATAACAAGAGTACTACCATGTACTCTTTTTTTTTTTCATGCTTGAAGTAGTTCTTACAATATTTTTTAGAATGTAGGTATGCTGTTTATAAAGTATTTCTGCTTCTGTGGGTCTTAAGAGTTCTTATTTCACTTGTGTTTATAAAAGATATTTTTTCTGGCTATAGAACCCCAAGGTTGCCAGTCTTTTGCTTTTAGTACTTTAAAAGTGTTGTTTTACAATATTTTGCTTATTGTTTTGTTTTGTTTTGTTTGCTTATTGTTTTGAATAAGAAATCAGATGTTCTAATTACTTATTTTATTCCATTGTACAAAATCTGGCATCTTCTTCTGACTGCTTTTAAGATATTCTTTTTACTACCAATTTTGAGAAATGTGATTATGATGTCTTGAAGTTTTCTTCATGTCTGTGGATCTTGAGTTTCACTGAGTTTCTTATTTTTGTGAATTTTTAAATTATGTTTGGAAACTTTTAGCAATTAATTTTTAAAATATTTTTCTGTAACTCCTCTTCTTTCCTTTGGTGACTCAAAATATACATATATTGGGCTTCTTCAATTTATCTCATCGCTCACTGATATTCCAATTTTTTTTCTCTCTTTTCTCTGTTTCACTTTGGGTTGTTTATATTGCCATGTCTTCAAGACTAAAATTTATCAAGATTTTTTCTTCAGTGTCTCTTCTACTTGTGATATGTTTCAGCGTGGTTTTTTATTTCACATAGTGTAGTGTTATTTCTAGAAATTATATTTTTGTCTTTTTTCAGCTTTCACTTATATATTTGATCATAGGTAATTCAGTTATATTAACTATTCTAAATAACTTATCTGCTGATTTTAATATATGTATCATATCTGGGTCAGTTTCAGTGGATTGATTCTTCTCTTCATTATGTGGAGCATTTGCCTGGCTCCTATATGCCTATTAGTTTTTAACTGGATACCAGGCATTGTGATTTTACCCTATTAGGGCCTGGATATTTTTTTCAAAGATTTATTTATTTTATTTTTAGAGAGAGAGAGAGCTGGGGGGAGGGGCAGAGGGAGAGAGAGGAAGACTCTCTGGCAGAATCTGTGCGGAGCATGGAGCCCTGAGTCAGGGCTGAGATCATGACCCTGAGATCATGACCTGAGCTGAAATCAAGAGTGGTGGCTTAACCAACAGAACCACCCAGGTGCCCTTGGAGCTGAATATTTTTAATTCCTGTAAATATTATTGCTTTATCTTTTGTACATGGTTTACTTACATGGAAACAGTTCAATTCTCTTTGGTTTTGCTTTTAAGATTCATTAAATGGAGCCAAAAAGAGTGCTTAGTGTAGGGATAGTTATTCCCTACCACTTGTAGAAGGATCTTCTGTTTACTCTAACCAGTGCTCCATGAATAATATATTCTAGTTGGGAATGGGCACTTCTCCCAGCTCTGTGTGAACTACAGGCTTTTTTCCCCTCTCAATTTTGTAGATGATTTCTTCCTTGGCTTTGTGTACTTTCCTTATATACAAGTGTTAGTGTTCACAAATGGTAGGCTTTCTGTGGCACTTTGGAGTTCTCTCTCTGACTTTGTTCTGCAAAATCCAGCTTCCTTGGTTTCACTATCCTGTCACTTCCATCAGCCCAGAACTCTAGCGAGGCTGTAATTTAAGGCCATTGTTGATTTCATCTTGTCCTGTCTGATGAAAATAATTTTAATATTTTTCTTTCTCCTCTCCCCTCCTCTCTTCTCCTCTCCTCTCCTCTCCTCTCCTCTCCTCTCCTCTCCTCTTCTCTTCCCTCCCTTTCTCTTCTCCTCTCTTTTTTCTCTTTGGTTTTTCCAGGAAAAATGTATTCTGTATGACATCATTTTGTTTGGAAGCAGAACTTTTCTACTTATTTTATTTTTTGGATTCTATAGTTTCCATGTATTTTTTTTTTTTTTTTGCCATGATCTCCAGTTCTCTACCAAAATTCTCATTTTTTTTAACTTCTTTGATCATTGGATATATAATTTGAAATTTGTGATTGTTTGCTTAATTTGTTTCATTGTGGGTCTTCTTTTATATAGCTCTTTCTTTTTATTACCTCCGCTTTTCACTCATATTTTGTTGTCGCCTTATATGCATGGTTATTTCTAACTGTGTGCCAGATGTTTCATTTACAAAATTATTTGTAGAAATTTGGAAGGAGGGCTAAAATCTTCTTTTATGAAAATCACTGTCATTTCCTAGGAATTAAGCATTTCATATATGTAACAATACAGGTGGTTGAGTGGATTGCCAATATCTTTCACAGCAGTCACAAGAGAAAAAAAAATCTCTATAATTTGTATGTAATGATATCATCTCTTAACCAGTCATTGTGGTTTGGCAAGTATTTGTTCTAATTGACCGACATTGATTCACATATCTGAGCCTGGATACCAAGAATATTCACCAAATCTTTGACTAAGCTTATAGAGGTGAGGTATCCTGAAGAAAATTGTAGTACATCAGAAAAGGATAATATGAATACTAGGTGTGAAAATGAAAGATGTTGATTGATATGTATGATTCTCATGATTTACTGATCTATTGCATAGATTCTGATCTATAATTTTTGGCTTCTTATCTCACCAAAATCCTTGCTATTCTCTTATTTACATCTCATGCCTCTTTCATAGTATAAGATTTATCTTTCCCTTCACAAACTGTGATGTTTCATATCCACTTGACTTTATATCTTCTCTCCCCTCTGCCTCAGATATTCTTTTGCTTTGTCCATCTAAAAAGCCTATACTTATCCTTCAAATGTCTTTTCAAACATGGCCTTTGTGATGTCTCATTTCATTCTGTAAAAAGACTTAGGAACACTCTCTGAGAGTCTCCTACTGTGTAACTTATATGTAATTGAGTTGTTTGCTTCTCTTCCTACTCTATTTTATCTTTTAGACTGCAATTTTTTTAGACTGCAAATTGTTATGTATTTTTTTCTTACAAATTTATGACAAATGTCAAGAACATTGTTGATTCTAAATACTGTCTCTTAAATAAATAAATGTTGAATGTCTTGGCTGAAGGATTGTGGAAACATTTGACTTAAATATTGTCAAAATATGACCTAAAATATGTCTTAAAAATTACATTTGTGATAAAAATCATTCTTAAGAGTATAAAAACTAAGGAAGAAGAGAATTGACAAGATAGGAGCTACAAATGGTTATTTTTAAACTCACTCTTGTGGGTGGTCAGGGAAAGCTTATTTTGAAGAAAAGTAAGAAGTAAATATGAAAATTGATATGAGTATGTGAGACTATGTGGTTCTAGAGGGAAAGAATGAGAAATTCAGAACATAACTCCTGATTTTCTGATGAGGTCTGGCTGTTTGTCCCTTGGGTCTGTAAGACACTTTGTTGGCTTATAGTAAAACTCTTTTTTGCTCAAATATATTGATTGACTTTATATTACTTGAAACTAAAAGGGCATTAACTTAGACCATATATGGTGTGTTCTTTCTTTCTAACTAGGCTTGACTTACTTTTGTTTGCATTTCATTCACATTTCCCCTAGGCCTTGAGTAGGGCTTTTAAGCAAAAGCAATATGAATTTTAATTTTATACTCTTATTTCAAGAAATATTATAATAATTATTGAGGACTCTTTAACTATATCTGAGAAGTAGGTAGGAAATTCTTCCTAATAGGTTAAGCTAGGCAACTTTGAGTGTCTTAAAGTGGAAACAACTGAATTACTTCTTTTTTTTTTTTAAGATTTTATTTATTTATTCATGATAGTCACACAGAGAGAGAGAGAGGCAGAGACACAGGCAGAGGGAGAAGCAGGCTCCATGCAGGGAGCCCGACGTGGGATTCAATCCCGGGTCTCCAGGATCGTGCCCCGGGCCAAAGGCAGGCACCCGCTGCGCCACCCAGGGATCCCTGAATTACTTCTTGATTTAGACACAGTCCTCTTGTTATTCTGGTAAAGTTCAGACCAATTGTATTTTATGAATAATTTTTTTCATTTGCAGTCTTTTTACCCTGATCGGTGTTCTCAGAATGTGGTGGACAAATCAGTTGGATCAGGGCCATGTTATAGGGAGGATTACAAAATGCAAGTCTTTTGTCTGACCATACTTGCCAGATCAGAATCCTTGAATGTGGGATCAAGACTGCACTTATAATGAGTACTACAGGTGATTATTATATAGTGTGGAATATATAGATATACTATACAGTACATATTTTAAATAAAGAGTAAATATATAGACTTTATGTTAAAATCTAATTTAGGATGTTCACTTCAAATATCCATTTTTTCTTTTATTTCTTTAAAAGAACAGATCACTATTTTTTATTTTTTTCTAGTAATAAGTGTTATAGAAATTAATAACATCAGTGTTATAATACCATCAAAATTGAAATATATTTCTGAGAAAGGAGATATTTGTGTTTTCTTCAAAACTACCTTTATGTTCAGCACAGATTTTGTGCAAATACCTTGCTCCCTGTTTTTCTGCAGAGGTTTTATAGTTGTGTCTTTAATATTCAGAATGGGTTCCTTATAACTATTTATTTAGGTGTGCTTCTCTGTTCAGTTGGCTTACACTTTGCATCAGAATCACTTGGACTTCTTTATAGGAATGCATGTTTTGTTGAGTCTCATGAATAAAAAACCTTTTGGATTTGATACCTTGGATTTAAAAAAAAAATAACCTATATAGTTTATACTTACACATGTTACAGTTTGGGAATCTTTAATGTGAAGTATATAACTATAAAATATTTTACTACTTTAAAAGTTGACATATTAATATTTCCCAATTATAATTCCTATTATATATTTATTAATTTCAGCTGAGTACAAGTTGAATTGATGGAATAGCATTCATTTGAAGGAATTAAATCAAGATGTTCTAAAGATGGTCAAACTAAAATAAATGAATTTTTTAATTTTTAAATATTTTGTTTATTTATTCAGGAGAGACACAGAGAGAGGCAGAGGCACAGGCAGAGGGAGAAGCGGGCTCCATGCAGAAGCCTGATGTGGGTATTGATCCTGGGACTCCAGGATCATGCCCTGGACTGAAGACAGATGCTTAACCACTGAGCCGCCAAAATAAATGAATTTAATAAGACACAACACAACATATAACTTCATTGGAGGAATTTTATTTTTTTTATTTTTTTTTATTTTTTTTTACCCTTTTTAAAAAAAATTTTTATTTATTATTTATGATAGTCACAGAGAGAGAGAGAGAGAGGCAGAGACACAGGCAGAGGGAGAAGCAGGCTCCATGCACTGGGAGCCCGATGTGGGATTCGAATCCGGGTCTCCAGGATCACGCCCTGGGCCAAAGGCAGGCACCAAACCGCTGCGCCACCCAGGGATCCCTCATTGGAGGAATTTTAGACTTAAATAGGTCCTGTAAAGTTTTATCAAATAAGAAGTACCCTTCAATGCACTTGACCTTTAATAACCAAAGTCGTCTTAAATTCAGTAAAACTAGCGGCTGTTTTATATTCCTCAACAAAGAAAAATGTCCATTTTATTTAAAGCAAATAAAATTGAACAGATCCCAAAACAATTGTATGCCACAAACCATTTAAACTATAAGGAAATAATACTGTAATGAATTTTCAAAAGAGTAGGGACAATATCCACACTTTGCAGCAGGTGAATGAGAAATAGTTATATTAACAGTGTCCCAGACTTGAAACATAGCTCATTATACACACCTGCCAACAGCTACATTAAACATTTAATAACAGTAGGATACACCTTACCCTCACAAGTGATAAATGAGGACATTTTAGCATTTTCCTTTTTCTGTGGTGATTTTTGTCTTACCTTGCTAAAAAAGAAAAAGAAAATCTGAAGTTACTACCTTTTTAATCTTCAAAACAGCATTATTAGTTAAGGCAGAATTATTTTTTCACACTTCCAAAGATATATATTTCCCTAAATTAAGTGATTACATATACACAATTTTCATTTTAAGTTTATCTTTGGTATTAAGGACATTTTGTCTTATTTTTAATGGGAAAATTTAGAAGGCTGTTTTTTTAAGAAAAGGCACATTTTTATTCCTGAAACAATTCTAGAATGTTAGAATATTAAGTTATATATATATATATATATATATGCCAAATTCTAAATATCCCCTTCCCCTTCCAATCCAATAAATACAATGCAAAATGTTAACAATTGAGTGTTAATAATAACTCTCCTTTCTGGGTTCAATTCATATGCACCTCACACTTTGACACATTATTCATTGCCCTGAAAAGGAAACAGAAAAGAGCAAGCAAGCCAAATAGTGAAGGGCCAAAGAATCACTTCTCTGGCAAGAAAAAACATTAAAAAGTGTGTAGTAGAGATACCTCAGCCTCCTCATATTTCTTTTCATTGTATAACAGCTCTGTTGTAGTAGAAGAGAATGCTAAGTACCCAGTGCTGAATTTTAAAAGAACTACGTGGCTAAATATACTTAAATCTTTCAACACAATGGCAAAGAACACACAGCACCCTCATTCTAGTGTCAATTTTTTTTTTAATTTTCATGAATTCAAGATAAATTTCTTCTGAAATGTACAAGTACAGATGATTTCTCTCATCCCACTCATATGTAAGAATTAAATGTGATTCTGAGTTGTCTATTAAGGATACTTTATTTTCTTTTTCTCAAACTGGTTGCTTATAGACAATTATTTTGTCTTTATCCATCTAAAGAATTGTGAACCAAGGTTTTAATACCTCTCATGGAACCTGGTAGTCTATTTTCTAGGATTGGGATGTATAACGGTCACATATTTTTGGTGGCAAATACAATATTCTCCCCCTTTTTTCCTAACTACAATGCTGTCTGCTTTGAAAGAGCAGACCTCTTTTTTGTCATATTAAAATGACTTTACAGTCTAGTACTCTATAGATTAGAACAGAAATCTCTTTTCTATTTCTTATCACATTCAACTACTCTTAAATGAGTCTTACAGCCTGAGTCCATGACCAATGAATTACATAGTACAGAGATCAGCAGACTGTAGCTTGTGGGCCAAATCTTGCTGGTAAAAAAAATTTCTTGTAAAATAAATTTTTTTGAACACAGCCACACCCATTTGCTTGTGTACTCTTTATGGATGCTTTAGCTCTACAAACAGCAAATTTGAGTAGTTGTGAAGACACTATCTGGCTTGAAAAAAGCTAAAATATCTATTACTTGACTTTTTATTGAGGTATAATCGACTTATAACATCATACCAGTTTCAGGTGGAGAGCAATGATTTGAAATTTGTATATATTATGATGTAATCATCGCAGCAAGTTAACATTCTTTACCACACATAGTTACAAAATTATTTTTCTTGTGATTAGAACTTTTAAGATTTACTCTCTTAGCAGCTTTCAAATATGCAACACAGTATTATTAACTATAGCTGTCATAATGTACATTGCATCTTCATGGCATTTATTTTATAACTAGAAGTTTGTACCTATCCTATCTGACTTTTTTTGGTATATTTTTTTATTGGAGTTCGATTTCCCAGCATATAGTATAATACCCAGTACTCATCCCATCAAGTGTCCTCGTCAGTGCCCGTCATCCAGTCACCCCAAACCACCTCCAACCTCCCCTTCCACTACCCCTTGTTCGTTTCCCAGAGTTAGGAGTCTCTATTGTTTTTCCACCCTCTCTAATATTTCCCACTCATTTTCTCTCCTTTCCCTTTTAATCCCTCTCACTATTTTTTATATTCCCTGAATGCGTGAAACCATATAATGTTTGTCCTCCAATTGACTTACTTCACTCAGCATAATACTTTCCAGTTCTATCCACCTTGAAGCAAATAGTGGGTATTCATGGTTTCTAATGGCCGAGTAATATTCCATTGTATACATAGACCTCATCTTCTTTATCCATTCATCTTTTGATGGACCCCAAGGTTCCTTCCACAGTTTGGCTATTGTGGACATTGCTGCTATAAACATCGGGGTGCAGGTGTCTCAGTTTTTCAATGCATCTGTATCTTTGGGGTAAATTCTCAGCAGTGCAATTGCTGGGTCATAGGGCAGCTCTATTTTTAACTCTTTGAGGACCCTCCACACAGTTTTCCAGAGTGGCTGCACCAGTTCACATTCCCACCAACAGCGCAAGAAAGTTCCCCTTTCTCCACATCCTCTCCAACATGTGTTGTTCCTGTCTTGTTTATTTTCACCATTCTCACTGGTGTGAAGTAGTATCTCATTGTGGGTTTAATTTGTATTGCCCTGATGGCAAGTAATGCAGAGCATTTTTCATGTGTTTGTTGGCCATGTCTATGTCTTCCTCTGTGAAATTTCTGTTCATGTTTTGCCCATTTCATGATTGGATTGTTTGTTTCTTTGCTGTTGAGTTTAATAAGTTATTTATAGATCTTGGATACTAGCCCTTCATCTGATATGTCATTTGAAAATATCTTCTCCCATTCTGTAGGTTGTCTTTTAGTTTTTGTTGACTTTTTATCTTGATTAAGTCCCAATAATTTTTGCTTTTGTTTCCCTCGCCTTCATAGATGTATCTTGCAAGAAGTTGCTGTGGCCAAGTTCAAAAAGGGTGTTGCCTGTGTTCTCCTCTAGGATTTTGATGGATTCTTGTCTCACATTTAGATCTTGCATCCATTGTGAGTTTATCTTTGTGTCTGGTGTAAGAGAATGGTCTAGTTTCATTCTTCTGCACGTGGCTGTCCAATTTTCCCAGCACCATTTATTGAAGAGACTGTCCTTTTTCCAGTGGATGTTCTTTCCTGCTTTGTCGAATATTAGTTAACCATAGAGTTGAGGGTGCATTTCTGGATTCTCTATTCTGTTCCATTGATCTATGTGTCTGTTTTTGTGCCAGTACCACACTGTCTTGATGATCACAGCTTTGTAGTACAACTTAAAATCCGGCATTGTGATGGCTATTTGGGGGCTTTTCTGATTCCACACAAATCTTAAGATTATTTGTTCCAACTCTCTGAAAAAAAGTCCATGGTATTTTGATAGGGATTGCATTGAATGTGTAAATTGCCCTGGGTACCTATCTGACTTTTTATAGAAATAGTTTCTCAATATCTCACACAGATTTTCTGCCAGTGATATATATCTATTGTCACATTATAGTACTCAGGTGTAGTTCTCTAAAAATTATAAATATATATGAATAAGTTTGAGATTACTGGACCACAAGTCAGAAAATGTGTGTTTGCAGGAAAGTCACAACTTGTCAACTTGTCATCTCATTTGACTTTATTAAAGCTTTGGAAATATTTGTACATAGGAAACACTTCATGGAAATCTAACATATAAAAATGGAGCTTTTCTTATTGAAGTAGAAGTGGGAACCTCAATTCAGACCACTTGGCTTCCCATTTACCCTTTTGTAACTCTTGAGCAGACACAGAGAACAAACATGCAGCTACATATTCTAGTCCTCTACTTACACATCCCATACCCAGCTCAAAATCTACAAGCAAGTTATTTCCTCAATGATGTCTCCCCTTCATCAATCCCCTACTTTGGTGAGAAGCATAATCATCCACTACAATATGGCTTACACCATAACATTGTTGTCTTCCTTGACTCCTGCCTGTCTTATTTCCCGCATAAAATTTGGTATAAAAATGCCCTGTTAATTATAGATCTTTAAATTTCTCCAATAATATCTTTTTGCTTATTTCTCCTAACAAGACCCTGGATAGGCCTTTATCATCTTATATCTGAGTTTCAGCAAAAACTTCATAAGTGGTCTTTCTACTTACAATCATTTTTCTCCAATTCATTTTGTAACTTGATGTAAAATTTTATCTTTTAAAATGAAGATGATCATATCACAATCCAATACAAATTAGTTCAATGGGAACACCTTGCCTTTAAAATAAAAATCAAATCCCATAATATGATACATAAAGTCCTTCAGTATTTGCTTCTACATTGTTTTTTATCCTCATTTTATGTCACACTTTTCTTTCCAGACTTAAACTAATTTTATTTCATTTTAGTTTAGTTTAGTTTGTTATTTTTTAATAATATAGAGCTTTGAAGCTTTTTTAAAGATTTTATTTATTTGAGAGAGTGGGAGAGTGGGAGGCAGTACAGAGAGAGAGAGAAAGAGAATCCTTGAGTAGGCTCCCTGATGAGTGCAGAGTCCCATGTGGAGTTCAATCCCAATACCCTGAGATCCTGACCTGAACCAAAATCAAGAGTTGGATGCCTAATCAAATGAGCCACCCAGGTGCTCCAAACTCACTTTATATATACTAAGCTATAGGGTCATATGCTTGAAAAGAACCCTAGAAAACTTGAACACCAAAAGTTTATTTTTTTCTAAGATGATTGAAACTATATGCCAATTTGCATTTCATGAACACTGTAACATGATAAATACAACTCTAATCAGGAAGTTCCCATATATATCACTCAATAAATATATTTTTTGTCTTATATCTTGAATGATATCTTGAATTTTGCCCAAAATGATAGAGGTAATAAAATCCCTGATTCTTTCATTTGGGCAACTAATTAGATTTCATGATTAGGAAAGGACAAAAAAAGAGATAACTTGTATATGAAGTTATCTGAAGATATGAAGTAATGAAGATCATGGCAGTCGTAGCTGACAGAGACTTTATGAGGGGAGACTAATTTATGGCGAAAGAGATGGCATGTTTGGGACACTCAAGCAGAAGCCACTTGTGGCATTATATAATATTAGGTTTATAAAGGGTTTCAATGGTAATCTAGTTTAATTTCATTTTTATTTGGTGGAGAAAAAGAGGACTAAAATGTTATGGGACTTGACTAAAGCTTCAGCAAGTTAGCACTTGACTCATTTCTCAAGCTCTCAGTGTTTTTGTCAAGAGTCAAGAGTTGGGTGCAATTAGAACTTCAGGTGGAATTTGAAACCACAGACAAATATTTGAGAGTCTTTAAGAATTTGAGGTCTGGGGCAGCCCGGGTGGCTCAGTGGTTTAGTGTCTGCCTTCAGCCCAGGGTGTGATCCTGGAGACCGGGGATCAAGTCCTATGTCAGGCTCCATGCAGGGAGCCTGCTCCTTCCTCTGCTTGTGTCTCTGCCTCTCTCTCTCTCTCTCTCTCTCTCTCTCCCCCCTCTGTCTCTCAATAATAAATAAATAAAATCTTAAAAAAAAAAAAGAATTTGAGGTGTGGAAATGGCTGAACATCTTTGTTAAATTAATAGAAAGAAGGAGGTTTGGAATATCGCATTATGTTTCTTTGAATTCCTTGAGGCTAAAGTTTATTTCTAATTATTTCTCATTATTGACAGACTAACCGACCAATTGGTGAGGGGATGAATAAGAACAGAAAGAAAAGAAATCAAATAAAGGTTAGTTGAGGGTTATAGATGTGAAGAGTAGAAAGTTTGTTGAGTGAAGGTTTATGGACAGTGTTAGTGTTGCAGAGAGTAAAATGGAAAGAAGTGAAAAAATGTAGAATTTTCTGATTAGCAAATTAATAATGAACTTGTTAATCAGAAAAAATCAACTGATGAGGGGGAAATTCATTGCAATATTAGTCTGGTCTTATAAAACAAAGAGCTCTTGAAAACACTTTCTGCTTGTAGACAGTGGCAGAATTTTAATTTATAAGACTAAGAAAATGCAACTGATGAGCTAATTGATAAGAAAATGAGAAATCTGTTATACCTAAAATTCTATTCTCATTAAGACTTATCTATCATTAAATATTCTACCTATGTATCATGTATATAATTTATATAAATAAATGTCCATATGAGCATTTCATTTTGAGCATTTATTTTTAAAGCAATTGTTTTTAGTTTCAGCCTTGGGCAAGAACATTTTAATGAATTAGGTCCTTGAGAATAGCAAATGTGTTTTAACACAGAGCCAAGAACAAATTAACCCCTCATTAAAAATTTATCAACCTAAAAAATAAATAAGTGAAACCAGCCCCCTGAAAATTGATACTATATTTTCTGATACAAGTCTTTTCAGAAATCACCCAAATCATGAATTGTAACCAGCCAATTCAATCTTGTCATAATTAGTGGGAAAATTTCAGGATAATATATTTTTTAAAAGCCTTAATAAGTTGAAAACTGTGCCTTTATCTAAATATGGGTTAAAAGAAATTACACATAAGTAAGAATAGTTAAGCATAATTTAATATGAACTCTTAGTTGGTCAAAAGCTAGAGAAAGTTAACATAATTGTGAAGGAAATATACAATAATTGAATGGTGGGTGATCTTAAGAATCAGAAACTCATAAAACAAAGGCTGCTGGAAAATTATTCAGGTAACTTTCATTACCTTTATTGTATTATGCAGCTGTAGTGTTGTGTTTGTGGCTTATAGTATTTCTTCCTAGGGGAGGAATACTATATTCTTTTGGAGGTCAAATGTCATTTGAATCAAAGTTGAAAATTAAATCTGAGGTACATAGATGATGAATATTATTATTACATAATTATAAGGTATTCATCTAACGGTGGAATTAAGAGTTACAAAACATTTCTTGAACAGGGAGATACTATTCAATATTTAATATTGTGAATTATCATGATATACTTATGAATATTATTTATGAATGTTAAACAATAATAAAATAAGTCTCTTTATATTTTGTTTCCTCAGTAAAGCTGTAATCCTACTCCTAAATACAAAATATGCATAGTGGAATACATTGGAAATAAATTGGTGGTATTTGTCTTGCTGTGTACATGATAATATCCATTCCAAATCCCTGTGTATCACTTTTTACTATGCCATGGATCTGAGTAGCAAATTATTTGGCTGAACAAAAAGGGGCAAGCACAAAGCAACAGCTTAACTGTAAAACAGTTTGGCAGCAAAATGTAGTTCGACAATTTGTTATAGACAGATCATTAGGTTAATATGAAGTTGTGTGAGGAGGATGGCTAAGGGGAGGTTTATATATCTAGAAATATTAAAAAGCAATTTGCACCAGGCACACATCCTCACCCTGGACTGCCTTTGAACATGTTTACAATCCACTAAGAAAATCTGATGTACATTTTATTTCAGAATTGAGTAGAACAGGTGTTAGGGCAGCCAGGAGTGGAAAGACTGAAGGGATGTGAAGCTGCTAGTCGAACTTGAATAGAATATATCAGCCAGTCTATTAAATATTTATATTAACTCATGTAATAGTTTACTATTTTTTGATGCAAAATATCTCACCAACTTTTGAATTCCATAAAGGAAGCTAAGTTCCATTTTCTGTCAATATGTTTTTATGGCTCTCCTCTTTTCTTTCCACATTTCAAATTGCTTAGAAAAAAAATAAAATTAAATATAAATTTTCTATTTCATTATATTTCTGATTAAGATTAGATTTATTGGTCAAGGGATCCCTGGGTGGCACAGCAGTTTAGCGCCTGCCTTTGGCCCAGGGCGCGATCCCAGAGACCCAGGATCGAGTCCCACGTCGGGCTCCCGGTGCATGAAGCCTGCTTCTCCCTCTGCCTGTGTCTCTGCCTCTCTCTCTCTCTCTCTCTCTCTCTCACTGTGTGCCTATCATGAATAAATAAAATAAAAAAAAAGATTTATTGGTCAAAACTGTAACTCTGAATATACAATAGACGAGTTTGCCTATAAAAACTGCTATATGGATATATGACATCATAAATAAGCAAATGATATGAAAGTTTAAATATGCTGAATAGAACATATGCCTTTGGTTTTGTTTTCAGAAATCTCATGAAATGATTCTGAATATGTGGCTCCCTGTGGGACTTGCAACATCCAGAGATGCCCATCCTTTTTCCCATTCTGTCTCACTCTTCATTCATCCATTATTGATTAGTTTCTCTGCTTGGACGTTGCATTAAGTTATAGATCCAATCTACTTCTGTTTCCTTTTATCCAAATTTCTTGAAAGAGTAGTACACACATGCTCTTTCCCTTCTTTACTTCCCAGGAACTCATCTGCCAACTAAATTGAGTTTTCATCAATTTAATATGTTTGACGGCAATATCCTAATATTGTAAATCACATGCTATTTGTCAGGATTTTTTTCTTGCTCACTTAATAAATCTCTACTCCTCTGGCTTTTTTTTTTTTTTGCCACACTATCTTCGTTCTCCTCAGATGTCTTTGGTTAATCCCTCATTTTATCTTGATGAGATTCTTTTTTCTCTCATGACCCATTAAATAATGTTATTACTCAGAATTTTATTTTTAGCTCACTGTTCTTAGCAATATATTTTCTCAGGTGATCTCACCCATTCTCATTTTGTTTCAACCACCGCCTACACTCTACTGATTTCTCAATTCAGTACTCAAGGCCATTACTATTTCCTGAACCACAAACCATGGATTTGATTGGCTTCTAGATATCTATATCTGAATTTTCCATGTGCATCTTATAATCGACATTTATTAACTTAATTTTCACATTTTATTCTTAACTTGTCCCTACTCTACATCTTGATTGGAGATGCCTCCATCAATCCAGTTACTCAAGAGAAAACTGACATTTATGTTAAACTCTTCCCACTATTATATTCACAGTGTTCAATCAAACTCAAAAATTTTCAAAATTCATAGCACATATATAGCTCTTTCCATGTCCTATATCAGAATACTTACTTTTCTTAATTGCATAACTAAAAAGTCTCAATTTTCTTTGTTGCCTGCATTATGGTTCTTATCATAGATTTTCTTCATAATTACTGAATTAGCTACCTCAAAAACAAATATGATCCCAACACATTCCAGGTAAAATTCTGCAATTATTCCTTATCTCGTATCAAATTTCACCTCCTTAAGCTGACAGAGACTGTCCTTCAAGTTTTGCCTTCTGACAAGTGCCCACATTGTCAGTCTCACCTCCCTGCTCATGGTCTTGAACCCTAATCAACTCCTATGACAATTTCTATGCCATCTTTTTAATCTATAAGTCTTTGTTAAGGCTATTTCCTCACAACATCTATCTGACTTTATCTGACTCATACCTGTTTTTCCTTATGGCTCAAACAGTATATCCTCTCATAAGCCTTTTTTTACTTTTTCACAATATTCTGTATATCATAGTTCTGTATTAAGGCAGCAGAAACATCAAGAATGAGTGGATATTTGGTATATCTTGGGGTTTTTTTTTTTTAATGTACAGTGTAAGTGACTGAACTCTGTGTGCAGGAAGTGTTTGCTGCTATAGACGCACTTAGTATAATCTTGAAAGCAGCAGTGATGTTACCAAAGCAGTGTCCGAGGGGACAATGACTGTGTCACTTAATCCTCAGTCCAGATTACCTTCCATCCTTCTGCCGAGTACTAGTTTGGGATAACTTTTTCCAAATTCAACAACAACTACTACAAAAATTAGCAAGATCTCATAGTGAATGAACACACTCACGCTTGACTACTATTACATGTAGTAAAACCAATCTAGTGTCTATTGCAGGTGCTGACTCAGGCTGTTGCTAAGGAAATTGTCAATGCCTCATTGCAACCACCAGACTTTTCATTTCTATGACAGACATACAATTAAGAGATCTTTTTATGCAAAAAGATCTTTGTTTGAGACAAAAAGAATGATTTTAAACATATTAAAAAAAAGAGCTGTTTTTAATTGATGGGCTAGAAAGTCCACTATGATAAAGAAATAGTACCTGATCAAATTTTTTTCCATATAAATTTAATAGAAAAACTAAGGAGAATGTAAAAGAAGGAATATATATCCTACATGAGGTTATGTGGGGTTTTTTTTTTTCATGTAAAATGTATGAGTGATCAGTGAATGACAATATTACAGAAGTGGAATTTTTTGTGACCACAGCAGCTAAAATGGAAAAACAAACTAAAACAAATGACAAAAAATAAGCAGGAAAAAAAAATACATTTGGCAATACATTTCTTCCTAATCTAAATTAGTGAAAATTATTGTAACTGTATTTTTTCCCAAAAAAACAAATCTAGTCATTTAATCCATAATAATTGCTAATTTCCATTAAAAAGCATGTCATAGGAATAAGTGTATTGGTTACATGATCAAAAATCAGACAAATGTTCCTTTTCCATTTAGACCTAAACTCTGAATTTTAAAATTTTAAATGATTAATAAATATTACAAGGATTTGGGGGTCTTTTGGTCTGTTTTAGTTTTATTTTCATAATATGGAAAAGTTTGTCTCAAGTGAAGTTGATGCTAAATCAGTTATTTATATTCTTATGTAACCAAAATATGATGAAAGAAACAAAAGAGACCAAAAAAGACGGTGACATCTTTCTATTTTGTTAGGCGTTTATTTAAAACTTCATTTTCTTGGCTTTAAGAATCAAACAAAATTCTTGTTTAGTTTAATAGGATTCAATTACACATCAAGCACAAGTTTCTCTGAATTTTACAGTAAAAAGAATCAACAAGACATTTTTCATCTAACTGCTATGTATTTGAAAAGATTAATTAAATGCTAAGACAAAATTACATGGAGCAAAATGTAAAGAAAGACTCTATCTTGTACTCTTGGAGCAAATTAATTTCAGTTCTATCGTCAAAGACTAATGAAAATGTAAGTAATGGATTTTATTGGCACTCTTTCTAAGAGTCAAGCACTCAGACACATTAAATTATTTGTATAAATCACTCCTTATTTGAGGGGCGAATACTATTTAAGAATAAAAACCTCTTATATCTTATGTTGTGCTTGATGCAAGAGGTTGATAAAGATCATATCTTCTTTAATTTCATAAGAAGTTTCTATTACTGTTCTCTAGTCAATAGGACATGATCTATCAATTACCTCTAGCTAGGCTCCCAAAACAGAGCCCTATCCATTTGAAAAAAAAAGACAAAACATTATTGATAAATCCAATCTTTTTGGAAGAATTTTTTAAACTTGAAATTGACCAATGAGTCTGTTCTCAAACTACAGTTCAGTTTGTATAAAAATTTTGTGTTTCCTGACTGATGACCAACTTCACTATTTTCTCTCTCTCAGCAGCTGACACTATCTCCTAGGAAGTTTTCCCAATGAAGTCATGACATTAATTTTGGACTTGAAACTCCTGGTCATGTATCCTCAAAATTAAATGCATTATTTTTTTAATCCTAGCTCAGATCATCTTATTTTAACTTGATAATTTCTGCTGCTATGATCAGTTTCTACTTTAATTTGTTATTGTTGACAATATCCATAAACTTGTCTTTCCAAGTCAGTTTTGCCTCAGTACAAGTATTCCAAAGCTAAAGATAGTTTTTAAGTTGCAAGATGATGTAGAACTCGTCAGAAAAATAAATCCTGGGCAGCCCTGGTGGCTCAGGTTTAGCGCCGCCTTCAGCCCAGGGTGTGATCCTGGAGACACGGGATCGAGTCCCACGTCGGGCTCCCTGCAGGGAGCCTGCTTCTCCCTCTGCCTGTGTCTCTGCCTCTCTCTTTCTCTCTGTGTCTCTCATGAATAAATAAATAAAATCTTAAAAAAAAAAAAGAAAAAGAAATCCTTCCTCTGTTTCTGGTCCTCTGTATCATTTATCATTGTTACTACTGCCATGGTTATTTATTCAAGTGTACATCAACCCTAACCACAATCCTCTTACTACCATTCATTGTTTAGCATCAATTAAACTTGTAGAGATAAATGAAAATCATAGAAAACTATTGATGGATTACATATTATTTATTTAGTGTCTGCTAAATTAGAAATAATATTCTACATGCTAGAATACAGATATATCTAAATCGATGAAGTGGGTTTTTTTTTCATATATTTTCCATTAAGTTCTTAAACCCAATAACTCATTTTTATTTGAAGATGAAACAAATAATACTTTTAATACAATAAAGTCTTTGAAATGGTCAGATTTATAAATATTAGCATATTCCTGATGTTGACTTGTACAAGAACAAGAAGCATATATTTATTGATTTTTCATCAACAGAAATGCAGGTTTTCAGGCAGCAATCAGGCTAGGAATCTGGGGAGTTATTCAGCCCAGTAACTGAAAATCTGAATTTCCCCAGTTTCACCTATTTTTGCCTATTACCTACCAGCCGACTGATATAGGTTTATTAGTATGACTGAGTCAGTGTACTTGCTTTGATCTCTGCTTCTAACCTTCTAATAATTTCCCCATATAGAGTTTACTCATTGAGGAGTAAATTGTTAATTGGCATTAAACAATGTAAAAATTATTTCACTGACAACACCATCTATATTATCGTTAACTCCAAAGCTGCAATTTAAAGGTCACTGTACCACAGTAATAAAGTGTAAAAGAAGATGATATCAATTTGTATTGTTTGAAATTGAATTGAAATTGCTTTATTGTTTATTTAATATAATCAAGCTTTCACTACTAGAGTGGATGGATTTTAAACTACATAAATGCTTGAGTTTCAACAAATAAAATGTAAAATGTAAAGCTCTGAACATTTAAGGAGAGAAAGAATCAAGCAGGGAAAAAAAGGTAGGTATAATCCAAGAACAAATTTAGATGTGTAAATAAGAAACAAGTAATATATAATCCCAATTAAGTTAGCTAAGATTAATAGCTAATGCTGAGGCTCATTTATATCTGGCTATCCACCCTGCTGGAAAGATAGTTAGAGCTAGTTCATCTTGCAACTCCTATACAATCCTTGTGATCATTTTCCATCATACTGAAAAATCCTTCCTTGTCAAAACATTGATGTAAACGTGGTAGCCCTAAGCAAAATTGCGAAGCAGGTAAAACATTTTAGGTACTTGGTTACAACTTGTAACAGTCTTTCTCCTTGAACTACATGTACCTTTCCTCTCTAAACAGATTCCTTTCCTTAGGTAACTGTCAATTAATTCAATTTAATGATGTAGAACTGTGGTTCTCAAACTTTACTTGCATCACTTTGGGTTGAGGCCACTGTATTTACACTTCTATAAGTTCTCAAGTGATGGTGCTGCTTGTTGGGGAGCCTGCTGGTCAGTATACCGGTAACATAATTAGTGAAGCAACAGGACCTAGCACTCTTGAAAACGTTGCAATATGCAAAGTGTAAAGGAGCTCATAAAAATGGTGTCTAAGGGACACCTGGGTGGCTCAGTGGTTGAGCATCTGCCTTTGGCTCAGGGTGTGATCCCGTGTCTGGGAATTAAGTCCCAGATAGAGTCCCACAACAATTCCCATAGCAAGTCCCACATTGGACTCCCTGCAAGGAGCCTGCTTCTCTCTCTGTCTACGTTTCTGCCTCTCTCTCTGTGCCTCTCCCTTCAAAGGAAAATCAAATTATGTGATTTTTCCCTTTTTTATACAATTTTAGTTGATACTAAAAATGAAAGGTAGAAAGAGGACTGTGGTTAAGGCTGGTATGAACTTGAATAAACAAGCATGGCAGCAATAGCCTTAAATGATGGGACAGAGGAATCAAATTCTTGACACTCAGAAGGGTAGTGATCAGGAAAGAACTATACCAGGATGATGTAGTGGTGATAGGCCTGTTTTGTTTAGTTATTGCAGAAAGTCGCAGTGAAAAGTATTGACCACATGCTATTTCGGAAAGCTAAGTATATCTGTGGTAAAACTACTCAAATTCTTGAAGAAAATATATCTTCACATTTGTACTGATATTTTTTTATATGGAGCATAGTTTGTACACTCCCACTAATTTCCCTGAGTCTTTTCAGATGAAGTAGTCAAACATTTTGCTTTTTGCCAATTTGATAGAGAAAAGTGGTTTTGATTTTAGTTTTAAGTTACCTTTCCATGAGTGAAATTGACTATCTTTCCATATGGTTAAGATTTACTTAAAATTATTCATTTTTGTTATAGTCCTTGTATATTTCTAGTCATGTCTTTTTCTCAGTTATCTGGTGAGTTTTAGGATATTTCATTTTCATAAACTCTTTATAGAGGACGATCTGTTGGTAATCTTTGATTTTATTTTTAAACATTTTTGTTTACTTTATCAGTACTTTTAAGTGCTTCAGAGTTTTCAGTCACACTAAGAAAGAAATTATTTTATAAATTATAAAGATTATTTTATAAATACATTGCCATTTTTTCTAATACTACTATTATGTCAGATATATTCTTTTTAATCAAATTCTTTCCTTTGAAAGAAGAGGGACTGAGGATGGGACGTTTCATGAATAGGCTGATCAGATAATTATCTGCAACAGGTCCCATTTGAAAGTGCAAGATAAGAAAAAAGGAAGAAAGAAAGGAAGAAAGAAAGAAAGAAAGAAGAACGAAAGAAAGAAAAGAAAGAAAAGAAAAGAAAGAAGAAAGAAAAGAAAGAAAGAAAGAAAGAAAGAAAGAAAGAAAGAAAGAAAGAAAGAAAGAAAGAAAAAGAAAGAAAGAAAGAAAACTGGTGGAAATTGAGATTATAAATGTAAGGAATGAATATCCTAATTATAAGCACCCCAAACCATTGAAAAGGAGTATGTTTCTATAAGCCAGAGTCCCCTCTTAGGCTTTGATGATCTTGGATCAGAGCTCAGTGCCACTCAATAGTTAATGGGAATTATATAAAAATAGGGAGAAAAAAATCCCCAAAACAGCTAATGTGGCTCTGCATCATATGCTAAGTATGACCACAATGGTTTCTGTGTCTTTGTTTCCCTTCCATATGTTCAAATTGGTAAATTAAAGATGTTGTGAGATCTCTCTTTGTTGGATTTGACATGAGCTTCTAGAACCTAATTTGCAGGTACAAAACTAGACACTGTTTCTTTTTCCTGTATTCATGTTATAAAGAACTTACTTTATCTCAAGGCCATAATCATGTCTCTGAATCAATAGGGAAATTGTCTCTTATAAGGCCTTTTGGAGAAGACAAATGTTTAAAGACAACATCTTGCTATATTCATGAATTCAAAAAGTATAAAAAAATTGCAAGTGTGAAATCATTACTTAAAGTGGCTCATCCAGTATGGAGAACATTTAGAATAGTAAACTATTTCTACTGACAGCCTATTAAAAACCACAGCATCCTAAATTTCTTACCTAGATATTAGGAAATCTAGAGTACATCATAATTTGACCACACTTCTTTTGGAATATGAGGCCGGTTTAAGGTCAACATGTGAATATTCATGCCATTCATACTTCTGTGAATGAAAGACTCTATTCCTCTTTCATTTTTATTATTTTTGTCTGCAAAATGTTTTGTAGCTTTTATTACCAAAATTATAATTGCACAGCTTCTTTCTTGCCAAATGGTACCACAGTGCATTTTAGAATATCCATTTCATACTAAACAATTCTACTTGCAACTTAAAGTTTTTTAAAATTCTGACTCTTCTGACTCTTGCCTCTGCTAAAAAAAAATCTTGTTCAGTTCCTAGATACTGTTTTCACTTAAATCCTATCTAATAAGTTCACTTACTTTCCCAAGTCTCATGGATAGGTGGCTAGCATTCACCTAGCTCCTCATTAAAATGTTTAAACTCTTTAACACCTGTGTAAAATAACTCCCTCATTTGAGGCTCATGATAGGCGGCTCAAGTATCCACTATGCTAGTTATTGCTGTAATCTACTGACATTTTAACAATACTCCCAGAATTAATTGAAATACTTGGCACCCAGCTCATTATTTCTGTTTTACTTAAAGTTATACTATTCTCTTTGTTGATGTATTGCTCATGTCAATGACCAATACAGCACCAGAATCTAAGAATTTCTGATTATCTTCTACCCCATATGTCTTTCTCTATATTTCTTGGTAGCTTTCTATATCCAAAGGCGCCACCTTAGATGTTGCCACAATCTGCAAATGCTCTGTGTTAATTAAAACTTAGTTCACCTCTAGCATTTCTCTTTCTAATCATACACTCTTCATTTTCTAGCTGGTCCTTATTTCACTTTCACTACATCTGTTTAACACTTATGTTACTAAAGTCCTTCCATTTATTTAAAGTCCACAAGACACAAATAACTCTGATTTTATTCTCTCTCCCTGTCTCTGTCTCTCTGTCTCTGTCTCTCTCTTTATTAACTCAGCAAGGACCCTGAGATGGATCTGTTCTCATCTCTTTGAACCCAATCCTATATGTGTTATCCACAGTATTAAAAAAAAAAAAATCACTAGTAAACAGGCCCCAGAATTATCTACAATTCTCCCAAGCCCTAAACGATGTATGGTTTATTTTTAAGGAAGATTGATTTTCTTCCCAAAATTAAAATAAACTATTGGGGCACCTGGGTGGCAATCAGTTAAGCATTCAACCCTTGATTTTGGCTCAGGTCATGATCTCATGGTCCTGGGATCCAGCCCTGAATCAGGCCATGCTCAGTAGGGAGTTGGCTTGAGATTCTCTCTCTCTTCTCTCTCTGTCCCTCCCTTCCCCACTCAGGTTCACGTGCTCTCTCTCTCTCTAATAAATAAATAAATCTTAAAAAAATAAAATAAGCTGTTTTGTTTTGACTCCTAAACAAGAAGCCATGAAGAATATAAATCTTTGTAGGTTATTAACAATTAGATGCTTTTATTTTAATTTTTAATTGAATTTAAGTTTTGATTTGGGGTGTGTGTATATGAAATTGTAATGAAAAAATTTAACAGATTTTTTTAAAGTAAAAATAATACAATATAATATTATGATCCTTCAAGCAAACCTATCTATGAACTGCTGTAGCAACATAACAGGAGGGATGTTTCCTGATTGGTACACCAGAAGAAATCTTCATAGGATAGCTTCAATTTTTCTTGGAACATGAATGTTGAGAGAATAATTAAAATCTATGTAAGAGAAAACTATAAATGTAATCAGAGAAGAAATGAAAACAAGACAATTTCTGGAATGGCGAATACTGCCAAGTAGGTTCTTTGCAAAGTTAATAGCCACAGATGGCTAGCAGGCAGCCTACAGCTTACCCAAAAAAGTGACTGTTTTCAGATGGATTTTTCATTCTATTATTCATCACTAATCTCTCCTTTTTACTTTAACTTCTTGACCCCTTTAAGGCCTTGAGGGAGAAGGCTCTGAGGAGGTTTGCAGATAAATTAGTGGAGGACAGGTGGCTACTAAAGATGTGGCTCCAAGTAATGGTTGGAGTTAAATTCAACAAAGCCTTAAACATGCCTCTAGCTTTTATCCTACAAGAAATAGAGATATGAGGAAATACTATACCTGGTTTACCAGATGCTCTATGACCAATACCCAGAGAGATTGTAACCTTTTTGATCTGTGTACTATTTATATAATATTGAAGTCTAAAATAGCATTAGGTGTCTAGGCTGGCATGTCACATACTTGGCTGACACAGAGCACAGAGGACATGAAGATTCTTGGGTATTTCTTATTTTAAAACTTGATTATTTTTATCATTATATATTTTTGTAGTTTTGATTTATTTACATGGAAATTTAATTTTATCCTCATTCCATTTCATCTTGATGTTCATTTTAACAAAGACTAATTAATTCAGTCAGCTTAATTAATTTATTCATTATTTTTCATAACCATCTACTAAAACCTAAGGAGAACTATAGACACTGGTCTTTGGGGATTATAACTTTTTCACCCTTCCAAATTTGTGACTTTTATCTTTTCCTCTGATTGCAATTGACAGTAGACCTTTCGCATTATTGTAATCTTGGTAACTACACCTTCTAAATTCTCCTGCATATTCTTAACTATAGAAAAACTAAGTAATGTTCTTAGAATCCAACTCAAATCTTCTTTCTTTATTTTTTTAAATTCCAGTATAGTTAACATACGGCGTTATATTAATTTCAAATGTACAATATAGTGATTCAACAATCCTATATATTGCTCTGTGCTCTCTTAACCACCTTCAACTGTTTCACCCATCTCTCCACCCACCTTCCCTCTAGTAACCATCTACTTGTTCTCTGTAGTTGAGTCTGATTTTTGGTTTCTCTCTCTCTTTTTCCCTTTGTTCGTTTTAACTCAAAACCTTCTTATTACTCTTTCAGGTTGTAATGCCTTATAGTTGTTTTTAAGGATAGTGTAGCCTTAAAATATCTTCTAGCCTCAGAGCTACCTATGTGACATTTTGACATCAAACTGCTCTACTTTACAACCACTGAATGTACGTTTTTTTTTTCCTATCTATGTGTCTTTGATTCTTGTTCTGCCCTCCATTTATAGTCATTGTTATCCTCTTCATATTTCAGTTCCTGTTCATAATCAACCACCTCATGAACTTTCTACTTAACTATTCAAAATAGAAGTGATTTCACCCTACTTTGAAATATATATCTTTTATATATATGCAGATATAAATACTGTGAATATTATACATACAGTTTTACACAAAGATTTTACTGATTATTTTTAACATTCAATTTTATATAGGGAGATATTATTATACATATAAGTAAAAATTTAAATATTTCTTTAAATAAAAAAAATGGGAAAGCTCTCAAAAACACAATTGTTTCCATGATCAATGTGTGATGATAACTCTTAAGAAGCAGAAAGCATTTTCTAATGCCATAATTCAGGAGTCTGACCTGGCCAGCATTATGTTTGATAATATAATCAATGATGTGAGTCACATCATAGAAAATACCTCATTCACTGGTGACAAAATTCCAAGAGGAATATCAAATATATGGGACGATATTTGCAATGAAGGATCAAATCTAATAAGGGAAAAGAAAATGAGGCACAAGACGAGAGAGTATTAAAAATAATAGAGTAGAATTTCATTCTCCAGTCATCTTGCACTTAATGACATCCTATCATTTTTCTAACATGCCAAACTTGCTCCCTCTTCATAACTTTTGGACTAGTTTCCTTGCCCGGAATATGATAACCCAAACCTCTATATGTTTCTTTGTCATTCTCTTGAGGCCATTGCTCAACTATCTTCTTATCACTGTGGTTCCTATAATGGCATTTGCAGCCACCGTGTCTGTTGTTCTCTATCCCTTTGATTTTCTCTTTTTTTTTTTTTCTGTAGCACTTTTCATTCTCTAGCACAGTACATAATTCATTCAGTTTCACTTTATTGTGTTGCCTCCATAGCACCCGCCACACATACATACACTAAATATGCTTCGTAAGAGCAGAACTTTTGATGTTTTCTCCTTCACTTTAGATTGCTAGATTCCTAGTTTCAGGACAATGCAAGGTAAGAATAACTCCTTAAAAATGTTTATTGTATGAATTAATTAATTAGAGTACTAAAATAAAATGGTATAGATCTATTCTACCCAATGCTATTTAGGTCAGAATTAGTATGTTATAAATTCTGAGTTTTGTGTTTTGAGAAAATCAGATTCAGAATAGCCATATGGATGGTGAAGTGCCTTTTGTCAAGTGAAGAAGAACTGGAGGATTTTATTATCTTTAATGGGGAAAGGATCCAATACTAAGTATATAATAGATATCCTCAAATATCCGCAAAGATGTATAAAATGTTCTATATGTCTCTAAGGGTTGTATAACAAATGGAAGTAAAATAAATAATTGAATTTCTGCTCAATATAATAAAGAACATTCCAACATTCAGAGCTGTCCACAAGAAGAAAGAGGTGCATCAGGAATTAGGGTGGCGTTTTAAGCATTATTTGCATCACTTCTTCCCAGGGGTGTTATAAAAGTGATTGAAGAAAGGATTAGAGATTAAACTAGAAAATACAAAGACATTAGATTGCAATACACAGAAAATTTTATGAAAAATAAATTTAAAATATCGAAGAAGTAGAACCTAGAGGTAAAATCTTTAGACCCAGTGACAAGGAAAAAGGTTGATTTCAAAGTTTTGTGATTTGAGCTTGTAGAATATCAAAATATATATTATTATGATGATCATCATCATTGAGATAAATTACAACATAATATTAAACAGAATGATTCAGAACTTTTGTTATCATCCTTCCAACTCTGTAAGTGAATATTATAAAGGAATAATAGTTTATTCTTTATTTCAGTGAAATTTGTTTCCTATATGTTCTCTTGACTTCTTTATAATATATCACTTGTATTAATACAATTTTTTTTACAGTTTATCAGATAATTTTACTTAGAAGTAACTGAAAATGTTTTAAATTAATTTCTCTATTGGGATATTAAAGTTATTCTTAGGACATTATTCTCAAAGACTTGGACGATACTTTTACAAAGGAATAAACATCAGTTTAGTTTATGGTCTTACAAACTATCGCCAAGCTTTTACAATAAAAGATTCCAAAATAGTCTGTTCTTCATGGCATTTTCTGTTGTGCTATTGACTGCATGACTAGTTGAATCAATGGTGCAGAAATTGGTCATTTATATTGCAAAAATCAGAATCAATTGAAAAACAGCTGACTATGACTGTTAGTTTTGTGAGAAATCACATATTAGATTAAGATGACTTGTTTTCATAACCTCAGGAAGAAATCCTAGACAATGATTCACGTACATTATATTATCACTCTATTTTTTATTATTGTTTCATATAATTTTGTTTGTTTTTGATGTAAGTTGATTTTGAATTCTGGGCTGGTATTTTGGATGTCACATGGGAGAACTGCCTTTGAGAGGTGACTTAGATTGAAAACATTTCTTGGTTAGCATCATTGCTTCCTTGAAGGAAATTCACACTTTCAGTGCAAACTGTAAAACTGGTCAAATTTTGGGAGAATATGTCATTGAAGACAGCTGTTATTAAAATCAAGGTATTTCATTTACCTTCTAATGAGTAATAATGAGGTTAATTTAATAATATAATCCATTGTAGCTAAGCTGCATAAGGGAGCACCCCAAAATTTTGCCACCTAATGAAGTGTGGTCAGGAATTTCAGCAGCACTTTGGAAGTCAATACTTCTTCACGTGGTGGAGTTGAATGTCTATGATGACTCAAGCTGTTCGCTTGCTTTCTGGGCCAGTCTAGAGATATGAGAACATTTTGTTTACATGCCAAGTGCCTTCACAGGGTCATCTGGAAGACTCGCTTAAATTAGAACCCTGTTTTAGGACTTTCCTAGTGGTCTCCTCAGTAATATACTACTTTCATGAAGTTCAGTGCTCTAAAAATAAATTTTCCAAAATAGTGGACGTAGAACCTGCTAGTTGTTGTGAAGGCTATACCTGCGGAAAATGGGATAGAATTACATTCATGGAACTCACCAGAGGTTACTGGCCGGCCCATTTTTATTTGGAAGAGAAATAAAACCCAGCTGTTGAAGAGTATTGAAAACTATTTGGCTATCTTTACTCCAAAAACGAACCGAGTTATAATTCTTTAGACAAATGATCTTGAAGTTCCCTTTAATGTTTAATCAGGGAATTAAGCAATACCTCTTTCTCTCTTCCTAGAGCTTTTAAAAATTCATACTTTTAGTCTCAGCAAACGTCAAGGAGAGATTTCATTTCAAATCCAATAGCATGCAAACTCAGCTACTTGGAGTTCAATTTTAGAAAAAAGTCAAGTTTGTCTAGACCCTGCTTAGGTTTCTAAATGAAGTATTTCATTGTTTCTGGATTAGCTGAAACCTGGGTTCACTATTTCAATTTAGTTTAGTCATTCAGTTTTTGTAGCAAATTCTTGAGAATTCATAAGGTTTTGTGATTCCTTTTGAGTTCATCACCAGGTTTCTTTTTAAAATATGACAATACTTGTCAAAACCTGGTGAACCCAAAAGAGCTGGCTGAAGTTCACCTGTTTTACATTCAATTTGGAAGCTCACTGGGGTCTGGCTGAACATGAGATGTCAAGCTAAATGTGCTTGGCTTAAAATGGTAAAGTTAAAGTGAATAAATTCATGCAAATTCATGAAAATCAGCCACTGTATGTTACTATTAACTTCAATAACAGGTAAAATCAAGACCATCAGGAAGTGAGGAACCAGCTCTAGAACAATTTATAAAGTAGATGAAGTTTGTTCTCAAAGCCCTGCCAAATCTGAGTTCTTTTAATCTTGTTTTAGCCTGGCACTGGTTTCTAAAGCAGTCATGCCCTCTGTCCCTGTGGCTCTACAAGGTTCTGAGCACTGACAGCTTTCCCCACAAATCTCCCCAGCTCTGGGGATTCTCAGCACTTCTTTTCTAGGTTAAAACTTATTTGAATTTGTTAAATACATATATGTAAGTATTATATTTATAGATAATACTAACATATATGCAATAAATAATATACAGTACACAATAATAAATAACATTATATAGTATAAATATATAATGTATATAGCTGTATATAACTATATGTTGTATATTTAATAATACATCATATATTGCATATATAAGCATTATATAATATAATACTATTGTGTCATACATTTACATGCACAAGCATAGTACATATACTTATATAGACATGTAATGTATATTATATATTATATGTAATATAGAGTATGGCATGTAGTAGCATATTGTGCATATATAAGATATATAATCCATATATATACATAATGTATTTTTTTCTTGGAACTTACTAAGAAATCCTTGAGGTCCATACTATCATTATCTTCTTATACCCAGAATAAAATCTGTTATGAAGGCTTTCAGTAAATATGTTTATTTTCCTTTTTGATAAATTAATGTAATATTCTAGCATGTTAGGCATTATACTATTGGAGTATCATACCTACTTAATGCATCTTTAGCCCCGCCACTGTAATGATTTATAAATATAAAGAACTATAAATTCAATTAATGACATATCTTTGAAGTCATTCTTTAAAATCAAATTAAATCTAATTGTTGCATGGTTTAGTTTTCATCACAGAAACAACTACAACTGTTGAAAAAGAAAGAAACTAAACACATTGAAAACATTTTAAAAAGTTAAAATGGTAAGAAATTGAAAATGCAAACCCATTTTATCTCTATCCATTGTATCTCTCCAATCATAGGCCCATTAGAAAGACTAAATCTTTTACTGGTATTTATTTCTGTATTACAAATCATCTCAAATTTTACAAATCATCTCAAAATAGCAAGAATTCTTGGTTCAGGAATTCAGAAAGACTCAACTCAAGGGTACCGCCTCTCTGTCTCATGAGGTTGCTGATAGGCTGTGGTAAGCGCGGGAAGAGAAGGGGGCTTGAGCAGTTAGTGAGTGGGTAAGGCATCTCTCTCTTTCTCCCTAGTCTGGAGCCTCTCAGCATGGGCTTGTGTCAGCTTCCTTGAATTGAGGCTTCAGGACACTAGCTCCTTTGCTCAGAGCTCCTTGTATGCCCAAGATGTCAAAGAAACCAGACACAAAGTGCACCACTTTGAATAGTCTCACCTTACAGGTCATACAGCATCACTTGTACTACATTCAATTAGATGCAAGTGAATCACAGACATGTCCAGATTCAAGAAGAGGAACCTAGAATACTCTCTCCTACCATGAAAACTCACCTGCACAAGGGGGCTGTGTCAAAGCCAAGTTTAGAAGAGCAAGTAGAATGGAAAGTTTTAATTTATATGAACAGTCTTGAAAATACATGTAATAAGGAAGGAAGGAAAATATTTATGTTAAAAAATATTCACTAGCAGCAGGAATCCAGAAATATTTCCCTGCTGCTCAGAAACAGAAATAATTAAACAAACAAATCTGAGTCGCTTACAAGTACCTGGCTATTTATTACAAACTTTTTCCCTTAATGGTCTATAAATTCTCCTCTCTAAATCATGCCATAAGTTTTCTTTCAAGTGAACTCTTATTCTCCCTTTTTTTTCCCCTATAAAATGTACTCACAGTGTGTCCAACAGGTAAGCATTTTGTTTTCTTTTGGTCTCTTTTTTTTTTTTGGAAAGCGAGAGCCCACTTTTTGAGATAGACAAAACTCAGGGAAAATCTCTGAACTCTTTGGTCTTCCTGTAGGTTCGATGACAAAATAATATCTCCATAGGTTTTCTATTATTGTATCATATATCATTATTATTGTTCCTTAAATTATTGTTCTTCTTCATCTCTTACTCTTCCCTGGGCTATGAAACTTTAAAACATAAGGATTCTTTTTTTTTTTTTTAATTAATTGTTCTTGGTCAAATATTATACAAAGTAAGTGAAATATTTTACATTTGTCTTATTAGAGGAGAATGAGAGTTAGCATTGTTTCCATATCTTACACAAAGCCACTTAAACATAAAAAAGAATCAGTCAGTAATTTCCAACTGAGCAGGTGCAGGGTAAAGCTATCACAAATTTGCATCTTTCATGTCGTATGACAGTTTTAAATGAATGTCTGAAATAACTGAAGAAAAAAGATAAAATCCTAGCCATCAAATTTTCAAGATTTGGAGATTTTCTTTTTATTTTTTTCTTTTTTTTTTTTAATAATACATTTATTTTTTATTGGTGTTCAATTTGTCAACCTACAGAATAACACCCAGTGCTCATCCCGTCAAGTGCCCCCCTCAGTGCCCGTCACCCATTCACCCCCAACCCCCACCCTCCTCCCCTTCCACCACCCCTAGTTCGTTTCCCAGAGTTAGAAGTCTTTATGTTCTGTCTCCCTTTCTGATATTTCCCACACATTTCTTCTCCCTTCCCTTATATTCAATGATGATAATAATAATAATGCATGGTCATTTGCCTCACCTTTATGTCTTGTGCCGTCTCTTAATTCCATTGTCCTTCAGGATCTCTCAATCTTAATATCTCTGGAATTTTGGTTTTGGTTTTATTTGTCTTTCTCAACTTAATCATGACCTTTTGGGAAAACCTAACTCCCAAGTAATTATTTTTACTTTGTCCCTAAAGCTATGCCAAAGGGAAGCACATAGCTAGGTGTGTCAAGAAGTTGCACTTGTTGGGCCTCTTGGGTGGCACAGTCAGTTAAGCATTTGACTCTTGGTTTAAGCTCAGCTGTCAGGGTCGTGACCTCTGAGTTGTGAGATTGAGCCCCGCATCCAGCTCAACACTCACCAAGGAGTCTGCTTAAGATTCTTTCTCCTTCTCCTGCCCCTCTCTCTCCTCAAATAAATATCTTAAAAAAAAAAAAAAAAAGAACTTGCACCTGTTTCTAAGTGACTTAACTCAACAAATAAAAAAGGAGATAATATTTTGTCCTTAAGTTGAAAAATATTTATTGGAACAGTTATTTTATTTTTTATTTAAATTCAATGAGCCAACATATAAAACATCATTAGTTTCAAATGTAGAGCTCAGTAAGTCAACAGCTGCACATATCACCCAGTGCTCATCACATCATGTGCCGTCCTTAGTGCCCATCACCCAGTTATCCCATCCCTCCACCTCCTTTCCTCCAGCAACCCTGTTTCTTTCCCATAATTAAGAATCTCTCATAGTTTGTCTGTCTGACTTCTTCCCATTCCTCTGCACTATTTCTGTTATTTCTCATATGAGTGAAACCATATTTGTCTTTCTCTGATTGACCTATTTTGCTCAGCATAATACCCTCCAGTTCCATCCATATTGATGTGAATGGTAAGATATCACCCTTTCTGATGGCTGATTAATATTCCATTGTGTGTATAGACCACATCTTCTTTATCCTTTCACCCCACAATGGATATTTAGCTTTTTCCATAGTTTGGCCATTGTGGACATTGCTGGAACAGTTTTTTTTAATAAATGCAAAAAAAAAAATCCCTAGTCTGGTCAAATTTTCCCTCTTGTCTAAAGTCTCAGTAAAATAAAGCATAGGCTTTATAATCATGTATAACATGTCTTTGAACAAAGATTTTTTAATTTCCTTAATGTGGTTGTGGAGAAGTTGTATAAGTACTAGAAATAAATTATAAACCAGAAAATGTAATGTCGGCCAAGAATAACACAGCTTCCACTTGTTTAATCTACAGTGGAGAAGACCAGGATAAAAATTAATAAAATTACCACTTAGTATTTAAAAAATACTTATAAACTTACTTTGAGTTTACTTACTTCAACTTAACTGAATGTATGTTAATGCTACATCAGAAAAAAGAAAGTAAAATAATAGCATTTAAAAACCATGGTGAAATGTTTAGACAGGTCACGCTAATATTACTGTCATAATGCTGATTCTCTCAGAGTGATTAGTCTAATTTTCTGAATGCAAGAAAAGGGGAAAAAAAAAACAAGAGAGATAAAGTAGAATGGCACAGATGTCTCAATATTGTCAAAACGATATTCAGCCTCACCCCTGGTGTGACAGTGAGAAGCACTTCTCCAACCAAGAGAAAGATACAATCCTGGATTTTATGCTATCTTTTTAGAAAGCCCATTTTTCTGGTTTCTGGTCAGCCCACACTAAGTTTCCATGTCTGATGAACTTAAACCAAACTCATGTTGACACAACTTCTTTATTAGACATAAAGCATAAGAGTATCATGAAATCAGATGCCTGTGTGGCTCAGTGGTTGAGTGTCTGCCTTCAGCTCAGCTCGTGATCCCAGGATGCTGGGGTTGAGTCCCGCATCAGACTCCCCTCAGGGAGCCTGTTTCTCCCTTTGCCTATATCTCTGCCTCTCCCTCTGTGTCTTTCATAAATAAATAAATAAAATCTTAAAAAATAAAAAGAATATCAGGAAATCATTTTGGTTTGCTTTCTTATCTGATCAAGTACTTATGTCTTGGTCCATCTTTCTCTATACCATAAAACCTAGCAAAACTCCTTGTTTTTTAAGCCCATATATCACTCACATTGTTGTTTTATTTTGACATCTTCTCTGTTCCCAGAAGTTCCGCTCAAAGTCATAAAATTTGACTTGCCAACGTTTGATTATCAAATGCACTAGATATATACCTAAAAGTGACCGATAATTAACAAGTCCATTGTTCATGTGGAAGTCACCGATAACAAAAGTTGAATGAGAATTATAATATAGTCAGGGGGCCTTAACTCATAAGTGGCATGAACACAAACTTTAAAATCCCACCAAATTGCCTCCTAAAATCACATGAAATCATGTATGTGTGTTCAAGTGTGTGCCAGTGTGTTTATTTGTGAGAAAGCATTATCTGGCAAATTCCTTTCTATGTTCTAAGTAATTATTGTGTTTAATACATGACTCTTTTCTTCCTAGCAATGTAGGTAGCTCAGACTATGACCATGCATAATTCCTGCTCCACTTCTTAGTTAAAAAATAGTAAACAATCAGATGACTTTTATAAACAATTATTATGCATAAGATCGGCTTATCCTGTTTTACACTCTATGTATGAAAACAGAAAGAAATTTTATTTTTCCAGGTGATCTCTAAGACATAGAAGGATTTTAAGTGAATTCAGTGTACTACTGATAAGGGAAGGGGCTGCAAGGCGGTTTTCAGGGGATGGGAGAGAGAACAGTAAGAAATGGAATAATCCTATTTACTGCTCTACCTCTCAAATTCAAGCTTTCTTAAAAACATTGCTTCAAAAGGGGCAGTTTGTCTCTGATTACTGCCTGCCAGCACAGACTGTGTGCTTCTGGGCAGGGCTGAAGAATTTCCTTTACTACTAATCTTTTATCCTAGAACAGACAACCATCTGTTTCAGAAAGTTGGGGAGGAAGCACTTATTCTAGTCATGGAAACAAACAAATAAACAAACTCGTCTCTCTTAACATTTTGTCTGCCTTGACTCTATAATTCCATTATCCTTTTACACCTAAGGGCACAGATGGGGGCAAAGTTATAGATGTACTCTTAGGGCTGAGTAAATTCAGAGCTTTGAATTTATCACACCAAAGAATCTAGAATAACTCCTGTTCAGTTTGTCTGTTTGTTTCCCTTGTCTTCCACCCTCTGTTGCCCAGCCTTTTTGTATTAAATCAATCATCATCCATCAGTTCTTCCTCTAGTCCAGGTTATGTGATGCAGAAGAATATTCACTCTGCTCTTATCATCCTCAGAAGCAAACATTCAGATGGGATTGCCTTCCCCAATGACCCATAAAACATTGCTTCCATTATTATCTCTGTGTGGGCATTGGAATGTGAGGTATGCCATTTTCTTTCTGTTTCATTCACAAGCACATTTCAAAATGCCAATCAAAATCACTGGAGAAACTGCTCCTATTTGGGGCAAAAATGATGGTCCCTGACAGTATTTCAAATTTTTGGTCATGCACCTCACTGATGCATTTATATTTCTCTTTAGAATAACAATTGGTGGAACCAGTGTTTTTAGCCAAGGAATTCAGGCTGTATTCTGAAATGCATCAGGAATTACATTTTAAGAACTATATTAAGTGATTGTTTTACATGTGATGTATCGCTACTATCTCATTTAAAACAGCTTTCTCATATTTTAAATGGAAGGAGATTTTTGCTGTTTATTTCTATATTGTAAATTGTTTAAAATAAGATGTTGGTAGGTTAGTCATTGATGAAGAATGCATTTTTTCCTCCTTGTTTCAAACCTGATTTGCCATTCTCTGAGCTACAGGAATGGAATTAGAATTACATGTGTATCTGAGATCCATTATCTTTTAGGGGAAGAAACAGAATATGGGATCTGAATACCTAACTCTAATCAAAGCAAACTCTTCCAATTATTTGATTATGCCCTTGGGCAAGTCTTTTGACTCCCACAGCTGTGGTTTTCTTTGGGGCGGCATGCACTAAAATCACACACATTGCTAAAGTGTCAGAAACAAAACCAGCATGCATTCCTCAGCTAACCTCAGCACCTTGGCTCCCTTCCACCTCTCTCCATTCCCCCAGTGTAACTGTGCAGACCTAATGGAATTATATTCAGGCCAAAAGTGTTTTACACTGTTAGGTACTATACAAATTAAAGAAACTTCATTCAATCTAAACTTTTACATTAAATAACTTATCATACCCGTTAGAGACATAGAGTTTTAATTTTGAATTTACAAGCGTAGGATTTACAAGGTATTCCATTACCTTTATTAAATGAAAAACAAACAGCTCTTTCCTTTCTGGTACAGGAGAGGCTTCTGCTTCAGGCCTTCAATTGTCAGTATTTGAATGGTTTTCAAGTTTGTACTTATTCTGTTTACATTTTTATATTTAATGTTAACTAAAGGTACTAAATCAAAACTATCTTTTGGGGAGTACTGAATAAAGTACATAATCTCTCCCAGGTAAACTCATATTGTACTTGAGAAATAGCCTAATTCAACCAAGTCATTTTGCAGATAAGGAAACTAAGCTATAGAATTCTCAAGGAAGGGAACTGGGTGCTTCATTCAGGATAAAACTATCAGAGGGATTTTTAGTAAGATCATTCAGCTAATGATCAGCTGATCTAAGTCCAGAGCTCCGTCTGATGCCAATGACTATAGTGTTTCTTCTCTCAGCCAATACTTCGCGGCCGACACACACAAAGCCATAAAATACTTTGAAAGTCAAAAGAAAATCAAATCAAAAGAAAACAAGACTGTCATGTATTTAATAGACCTGAATTAATAACCCTGCAAGTCATACCTTATATGTATTAATGTTTACAGGGTGTGAAATGATACTAAAATGGGATATTAAAGACACATTTAAAAGCCAGGCAAGACTAATGAATTTAGCTACGTATCTAAAAATTCTACATATGTGGTTTACGTGGGGCTAAGCATTCTTAAGATATAAACTTTGTGCAAATGATAACTACTAGGAAATTCTTGTGTAGAATAGTAGGATAGTATTCTACAAAAGTTTGCCCAGAGAGCTGGAACTGTGAAGTCTGCAGCCACAGTTAACTTCTGTGAAAACAGAAGTACTTTACAGATACCTGAAAGATCTCTTGGAAACATCACATTTAGGTAAATCAATTGCCTAAAAATGATTATTAAAAGTGACACTTATTTGAAATGATATTATTGAAAATAGTTACAGTGACTTACTTTTCATTCCAAAGAATAATCCCCAAAAGGGTTTTCCTGGTGACACCTCCCACTGCCCATTGGTCCTCCAATGCAAGGCTTAACCAGGCTCCTCTATGATGTACAGAAGATGACTATACCAACATCTATCACCTAGTGGGGATGTCATGTTTTCTTCCATCCTCTGCTCGAAGTTCACTTGTCTTTGAAAGCACAATGATAGAAATATTGTGCCTGCATATGTCACAAAAGGCATATGGGAAAATTACTAATGGTTTTGGGCGGCGGGGACTTGAAGGATACAATGAAATATTTCATGCAGACTTGAGAATGAGGGCCGTTCAGGCAGAAGCAGCTGTGTGAGAAATTTTAGGGAATTTTAGAAGGACATTGCTATCTAAGAAAAACACAGAATACCTAATACCTAATATCTAAGAATACCTCAGGTAGTGTGTTATTCTCACTTATCTGACAAGAGAAAGCTAAAGGTTAAAGAATTTGTCCAGTGGTTTCCTGGATAATAAGCTGACCAGTTAAATCTGGAGCTTTTTCCCCTAATAGTTCATCTGTCCTGTCTGAACCGTTTTGTACCTCAAAATGCTCTACTGCTGAAAGAGTGCATCATATCATTTGTGTACACCTTTAGGGAAAGTTACTAGGCATAGTTTCATTGATCATTTTAATTAAGATTATTTTTCAAAATTTTCAAAGTGAAATATTTTCTTTCTTTAGTTCCTCCAACTGAGTTTGTTGTTGTTTATCTGGTATTTATTTATTTAGGTAATAAAAAACACATAACCTGAAATCTACTCTCTTAAATTTGTTAGTGTACAGGACTGCTGACTTAAATGCACATTGTTGCATAGCAGATCACTAGAAAGTTTTATCGCATTTCTGGAACTTTATTCCTATGACACATCAGTCCCCTAATCTCTCTCATAGTCCCTGGCAACTACCATTCTACTCTCTGTTTCTATGATTTTGACTATTTTAGACATCTCAATTTACTTCAAACCTCATGATTTGTCTTTTTGTGATTGGCTTATTTCACTTAGTCTGATGTCCTTAGGGTTCATCCATATTGTAGTGGAAGACAAGACTCCCTTCTTTTTAAAAGCTGAGTAACATTCTACTGTATGTATGTACTTTATTTTCCATTTCCATTTGTCTTTTTGTGACCATTTAGGTTGTTTCAACCTCTTGGTTTTTGTAAATAATGCTGCAATGAACATGGGAGTGCAAGTATATCTTTGAGATCTTTTAAAAAATTCTTTTGGATAAACACCCAAAAATGGGATCGCTACATAATATGATAGTTCTACTTTTACTTTTTTGAGGAAACTCAAAAGCTGCACCTTTTTATGTTCTCACCAACAGTGAAAGACAGTCCCGGTTTCTTCACATTCTCACCAACACTTATTACTTTATGTTTTTGTTTTTATAAAGTTCATCCTAAAAGGTGTGAGGTAATATCTTATTGTAGTTTTGATTTGCATTTCCCTGATGATTAGTGACAGCATCCATTTTATGTATTTTCTTTGGAGAAATGTCTTTTCAAGTCCTTTGAAGATTTTTTAATCAGGCTATTTGTTTTTTGTTGTGTTTTTTTCTTGTTTTGCAATCGAGTTACAAGAGTTCTTTATAGGCATATGTCATTTTATTGTGCTTCATTTTGTTGGGCTTCACAGGTGTCATGTTTTTTACAAATCGAGGATTTGCAACAACCCTGCATTGAGCAAGTCTATTGGTACCATTTTTCTAACAGCATTTGCTCACATCATGATTGTGTCACATTATGGTAATTCAGTATTTCAAACTTTGATTGTTCTGGTGATCTGTAATCAATGATCTTTAGTGTCACATTTATAATTATTCTTGAGTATCACAAACCATACCCATGTTAAGACAAGGAACTTGATAAATGTTGTATGTCTGACGGCTTCGCTGAGTGGCTACTCCTCCATCTCTTGTCCTCTCCTTGAGCCTCCCTATTTCCTGAGACACACACATTGAACGCTCAGATGATGGCTTGGATTTTTAAGCAAAAAATGTATTTTTAATTCATGTTAAAGTACATTGTTGTTTTTTTTTTTTAAGAGTTTATTTATTTATTCATGAAAGATACAGAGAGAGAGAGAGAGAGAGAAGCAGAGACACAGGCAGAGGGAGAAGCAGGCTCCATGCAGGGAGCCTCATGTGGGACTCAATCCCAGGACTCTAAGATCACACCCTGGGCCAAAGGCAGGTGCTACACCGCTGAGCCACCCAGGGATCCCCAAGTATATTGTTTTTTAAAAACATAATGCTGTTGTACCCTTAATAAATTACAATATACAAAAACTAACTGAATAAATAAATAATGATATATGAAAACATAATTTTTATACACACTAGGAAGCTAAGATATGTATTTGACTTGCTTTATTGTGATTTTGCTTTATTGTGGTGATCTGGAACCAAACCCACAATATTGCCAAGGTAAGCCTTTATATATTTTGCTTATTATCCTCTTATAGATACATGGTTTGAAAATATTTTCTCCCATTCTGTAGGTTACCTTTTCACTCTGTTGGTTGTTTCCTTTGCTGCACAGTAGTTTTTGTTTAATGAGTCCCACCTGTCTATTTTTGGTTTTGTTGCCTGTGCTTTGGTATAATATCCAAGAAAAATCATTAACAAAACCAATGTTAGGAAACTTCCTCCCTACGTTTTCTTCTAGGGATTTTGTAGTTTCAGGCGTTACATTTATGTCTTTCATCTATTTGAATTGATTTCTATGTATGGTGCAGATAAGGGTCTAATTTCACTCTCTGCATGTGGATTTTTAGCAATGTTTTGCACCTCAGATGAACACAAAAGTTTGGAGTTATTGTAGTTAAAGCACACAATGTTTTCAGGAAGGCTTTTGCTCAATGCATTACACAATTAAAGCAAACAGAAGTAGGTTCAAGGAGTACACAAAATGTCTGTAACCTATTGATGAGACGTCACTTTCTTTTCTTAACATAATTAATTTTATAGTGAAAATAATGCAGAAATGAGGATGGGGAAGTCAGGATTTAATTGAAGCAAGTGTGAAATATATTTTGGCAATTTAGTCTACTATGTTACTGTGTGAACAAGGTGTAATGTAACTGCCAAAAGTATAGTACTAATAGAATTATGGTATCTAAAATGAGATGCTGATAACCTGTCTGTATTTTAATTACCAGGCACTACATATTAAAAGAGACATAGACAAACTAGAATTTGTATAGCAGACAATAGTAAACAAAATCACGTCACAATAGAAATTGACCTAGAAATTGAAGTTTTTACTCTGGGAAAAAGAAAAATCAGGAAAATGTAATATCTTTGGTTCAACTACTAGAAATGTTGTTTTAAGGAAAAAGAATTGGACTTTTTTTTATAATGTCGATGGGTTGGATCCAAACTACTTAGTAAAAGGCACAAGAAAAAACTGTGTTGACATATTACAGGATACATTTTTTATGAGTATAGATTAATAGAATGCTTACGAAAGGGTAATCATACATTTCTACTCAATAACATGTTGTTCAGATTTGTGGTCATTTCTGTACTCACTCATCAAATTAGTTCATGGTTGTTTATGTTAGGGGCCATGTTAATTGCCAATTAATTACTACCCAGTCGATCACATTGACTGTGTGGCAACCTGAATTGGCCATTTAGCCAAAGGAAATATCTGGAACAGAAGTCTTGTGTTCTGTTTATTTATATTATCTAGAAATGGGCTGAGTCAATAATTTCTATTTATTACAATAAATTTCTATGTATTACTCTAATATAAAACTTCCTAGTAAGAAGCTTAGAATTTCTGTCCCTAGTAGAATCTTACTACAAATTAAATGCAGTAGATGCAGCTTCCAAAATCTGTCTCAAAGATAGTGCTCTATGTTGAAGAGATGCACAATTTAAAGGCTCCTCAGTAGTTTAATGTCTAATGTGATATTTTCCAGCTTGTGCTTCCATAATTTAGACAATTCCAACCCCAGTAAAATAATTTGTCGTAACAAAATGGAGTGGAGAATTGAGACAACAGCAAATATAATGTCTCAGTTATTCCTATAATTGCTTTGCCATTCATTGTTCTACATAGACCTCATTTTGCAAAAGATAGGTTGGGGATAAAGTATCTTTTCTTTCAAAGTTGCTCTTTCTGCTTAGTTTCTAATGTTTTAACCATTCCTAAATTTCATTCCTTAGTGCAAAAAGGGAGCGCAGCAATGCCAAAGAGAGACATGGCACTCAGGGAATAAGGCTGATCTCTCCACTCATTTCCATTTCTATTACGTAAAGTGACTGAGTGTCCTTCTAACAAATTATTTTTTTCCTCTCTTAAAGTAGTTTTGAGTTGTGTTTCACTCACTTGAAACCAAAAGTAATGATAACACAATTATAAGAATGAAGACCATAGAGGTTATAAGAGAGGGGAATGATAAGGCTCTGAAGTGTAGCAGCAAAAATCATTATTTCTGTAATTCTTTCCAGAGATATACATTGCTGGAACAATTGATAAAAACTAACATACTTAGGAAGACCAAAATTCTCATTAATATGCAAGTGTCACACTGGGGACAATTATAGGAGAATATACAGTCCAGATAGCAGATTCATAGCCTATTTAAATTCACTAAAATTCTATGTGGTTTGCATTGGAATTGTCTTAGCTACATGACACCAAATGACAATTTTCAATACCAAATGATAACTATACATGGACTTTTAATCTCTGAACATAGTATTTTGTTCCTGGGAGGATATAAGATTCAGAATTTCCTTTAGTGAGAAATCCTCTAAAACACCAAATTTTAAAATTATGAAAAATTTCCTATTGGCTTGACTATGTCATGTTAATATAAGATGCCAGGTTAAAGCTCAGTTGATCTGCTTATTTTGGCTATCTTCCCAATAAAAATATCAGCAGCTAACTAAATCATGCAACAGTCTGGCTTTCATTTAGTACAGAACTGAGCAGACTTTTTCTGTAAAAGCCAGATAGTAAATATTTTAGGCTTTGCCGACCATACGGTGTCTGTCCCAGTACTAGACTCTGTTGTTAGCGTAAAAACAACCCTTAAATAAATGGGCATGGCACTGTTCTGATAAAACCTTATAGGCACTGAAACTCACACTTGGTCCAATTTCTATGTGTCTCAAAATATCATACTCTTCTGATTTAAAAACAATATTAGGCAGGTAAAAACTATTCTTAGCTCATGAGACCCACAGGAACAGGCAGCAGGTTGGATTTGGCTTTCAGACCCTAGTTTGCCAGTGGGTGGTTAAATAAAGCTTTGATTAACTGTTTTCATCTATGCATTTAATCTGTGGCTTTGCTCCCAAAATATCTTAAAGGACTTGAACAAGTTGATTTATGGTTAATTTATGTGGGTATAGTTTCTTCTACCACATGATTAACACCACAATTCGTGGATGTTAGAAAAGAAATATAATTTAGTTGGGGAAATACCAATTCTGAGTTTGCTAACTAGATGTAAAAAACTTCCCTACAGTCACTGTTTTCGTCATTCTTATAAGGCCAGTACTCAGACATCTTTGTCATGGGCTTAATCACCTGATAACATATGCTTTTCTGGCCTAAAGCAAAAGTTCCAGAAATTTTCTAAGTCAATTTATTTGGTTTTCGATCACTTTTTATTTTTAAACTTTTGTTTCTTTTGCCTTTTATAGTGTTGTTAACCTGCTTGGCCGCAAAGCAGGTACTTAGAGCACCATCTAGAGATGAAAGTTAAAATTCACATAAAAATATAAGGACCAAGAAGCAATGTAACTAGAAGATGACTTTGCAATTTACAATTAGTGTGCAAATTATATTTCCAAATGATTGGCTCTAAGAAAGTCACACATTCCTAATTGAAAGCAAATACTTGTTTAATGTTGATTCTCTGCATGACTTTTCCAAAAATACATTGATTGAACAGCTTCAGACTATAATTTGCATTCCATGCAAATAATTAAGATAATGAATAGATTACTGTGTATTTAATCATATTCATAAAAACCTCTTATGTTGAGTAGATATATTTTAAAAAATCTCCTAAATACCATGCATATAAACATAAAAATATAGAGCAATCAAAATTGGCATGAAGAATTTCTTCCCTAAAGCTCAAACGAATTTATTCATTATCACCAATATATATATATATATTTCTTTTTTTTCTGTGTAAAACCAGAAGTATATTCTAGGTTTATGAATGTAAATAGCAATTCTGTCTCTCAGTTTGTGGCAGCTGATGAAAAAGCTGCAATCAGTTTAAGGAGTTTAGTCTAATTTCCCTATTATATGAACATCTTACTCCACAATGAATCAGAAATATAGCTATTGTTCTACTGAGTTATGATAGTGAAGGGGTCGGGCTTATTTTCTCAATTGAACAGATAATTAGAAATAATTAATATTATTATTTTAAAATAGAATGTATAATGCAACAGATTGTGGTAGTCCAAGCAAAATAATACTTAATTTTGACATTTTAATTTCCTTGTTTCTTGAGAAAGTATCTGTGTTCCATGAAATTGTTAAGGTACCAATGAGGTGCTTTTAAGAACATAGGCACGGGGTGAACTGACTCCCTTTGGCCCCAAGTTTGTAGTGTATTTTGTCTCGGTTACTGTCCATGAAGTTTTATATATCAATTCCCCTTCAGTGCCCTACCAAAAGTATCTACAAGGTAGGATATGTTTCTCTTTCATAAATATAAAAATGAAATTATTGAAATAACAAACATGTAATTCGAACCCAGGTGTACCTGGCTTCAAAGCAAGTTACCTTTCTATTTCCAGTTCTGTCTCTCCTGGAGTAAGATCGGATTCCTTCTGAATGTATAAAAATAAGCTCACTCTAAGAAATTCATCACACACATATGAAGTTATATTATCAGACCAAAGCTTATGCTTACCATCAACAAAATAAATATAGGGAAGTTGCTACAGCTTCCTAAAGCATACTTCACTCATCTATAAAATGAGGATAGCAATTATACCTAAATCAGCTTTTTTTAATAGGTGTATAGAAATCTATGTAAAATATTTAGTATGATGCTTAACATAGGAAAAATATTGGTATAATTCAAATACTGCTGAGGGAAATGAAGCAGAGCACGGATGCCTTCCTTTTCTGCGTGCAGAAAACTAGGAGTCAGATTAGTGGGCATGACTCATGAGACTGCATGATAGTTGACAAAAACAGAGAGAAAAAAACCATTCAGATAAGGAAAAGGCTGTTGAGAGCATCCCACATTACTTACTGCCTGTCATTAATTTAAAAACTAAAATCAAAAGTAAGGAAGCAACTTAAGTCACAACTGCCTTAAGTAAGATGTATGTTTCGAATTTGATCCTCCATCAAGTTTTTGTCACCTCCAACATGCTCTTACTTTTAACCTGGGCGTTTTAGTGTAAACACAGACCAAAATACATATATTTTTAAGTCGAGAATAAATTACTGACCTTTTTTTAACTGTCAGTGTGCTATCACTTTAAGACTTTTCAAATCTAATCCAGTATTTTAAGCAAATTCTGTTAAGCCTTCTCCCGCCCCAGAGTCACTTTGCTTTCCAGAAGTGAATTTTACCTTTCTTGTTTGTAGATTCTTTCCTAATATGTAGATCATGTGAATAGTAAGGCATGCTCCTTTAATCCCCAGAAACACATGCGAATTTTATCTGCACTTTTACTCTCACATCTGAATATTACACAGTTAAAGTTTTGTATTTTGCAGCTTTGGAGCATATTACTGCAACATTTTTACAATTAGTTTAAGAAATTTTTTCATAATCACAAAATAATTGAGACTTGTGAGAAATTTGAATAAAGAGATGATCTAGGTATCCAAGTTGGAAATTTCAGGGCTTTTTTTGTTTGTTTCTGAAAAGACTACTATGCTATCTATGTCATTGAACAGATGTGTGATCTTGAGGTAATGGAAAGAGGAAATCGGGAAAGAAGGGAATAAGGAAGATATTGTTTAAAATTCCTGATTCCTCACTTTTGAAATTGATAGCTTTGAATCAATCACAATATATCTGAAACTCAGTTTTTGCATTTGTAAGTTGAATATAACATCTGGCCTATTTAAATCTCTAGTGTCAAATTAGAAGACCAAATTAAATATTAGAATAGAACATACTTAATATTTTTAAGACCCAAAACTGTATATTTGTTATTTAAATCCTTTCATTGCTCTATTCTTTAGTTGTTCAGCACTTAATTTGAGAATAACGCCTTCTATTTATAGAAAAGAAAAAGAACAATGAGATACTATCTGTAAAAGGGAGAGCCAATATAGATCTACGATTTCACCTCGAATCTCTCACAACATACAATAAAATTCTGAGGTCACAGTAGCAGTAAGAGATTGTGTGTACGTGTGTGGGGGGGTCAGCTGTGTAAATCCTTAGAGAACGTCTTTTAAATTAGAAGTTTGGGCAATTAGACACAATATCAGACAAGGTCAAATTTTTCTTTGTTAATTGCAAAATTAAAAGACCTCAAGCAGAATATCCCTTAGGGGTTATAATAATGAATAAGGCTGAAATTCTAGTTGCTTATCATATTGGTTTAACTATCACCATAGAATATGGAGAAGGGGAAAACTGACTAAGAAAGAAATATTCTCTTGTGCATCTTCCTATCTCCCTAATGCAGATAAAGCATAAAAGATGACTTCCCCGTCTTTCCTTGCAACATACAAACGGTTAAAGAGATCTTGACCTAGTAGTTATCAGGAGAATTCCACAAGGTTTTTTCTCTTAATAATTTACAATTAATAGAACTCTCTGAGAGTTAAATTATAAAGTCAATGTGCAATGGATCAAAGAAAAGATATACAAGGCCACCAGATACTGCCTCTTAACTCTTTAAAATTGAAACTAGAATATATATTGATTTAATATCCCTCTATATCTTTATTTAAATATCTTAAAATAGCATATCTATGGTGGAAATTTAGAAAATGGAGAATTACCATCACAAGTTTGTAGTACTTACTGAATAATTGCCTAAGGATAAAAGGGTTCTGATCCAAATATTGGGCTCTTCTGGTTCCAGATGTATCTCTCGCATGGAGAAGTTAATATCAATCTGGATTAGGCAGGTGAAAATAAAACAGTCAAATCATGTTTCCTGTCAAAAAGGTAGTATAGCATGTTGCACTAAAACTCTGATTCTTGAACCTGATTACTACTCGAATTCAAATTCTGTCTCTTCCAATTTTCTAGCTATTTTCCTGGGATTCACTTAACCTCTCTGACTTTTAGTTTCCTCATCTGTGAAATGAGGCTACCAATAATAGATTCCTCATGATTATTGGGAGGGTTAAATTAGGTAATGCAGACAAGGCACTTAAGACAGTGCTTTACATGCAAATGTGCTTACATATTAGGCATGATTTGACTTTTGTGTAGAATTTCTACAGGGAAAGATGACCAAGCTTAGTCACAGAAATTCAATTCTTCTGGCCCTGATGTCAGCAGCATTTCTCACTCTGAAGGAGATATTCCCCCTTTCTGTGAGGTTAGCTAACATGAATCCATCCCTCACAGACGGATTCGTACTCCAGGGCCAATTGCTGGCAAAGCAGGTTTCTTAGCCTTTAAACTAAGGGCCAATTTTAGACTGTGTTGAACAGAACAAGGTAATGCAGTGTTCTGGGAGACCAGCCAGGATTCTCTGTGAAGTTCCCCTTCATTTCAAATGTAAGCTTTCTTTGAACTACATTAGGTCACCTGAGTTCCCTTCACAATCACCTAGTCAGAGAGAAATAGGAAATAGATTCTTATGTCAGTTTTTCTCCTGTTGACGTGGAGAATGTCCAGAAATAACTACTTCAGAATCAGGAGTGAACATGATAAATACTCAGTTCCAAAGACATCTGACAAAGTATGAATGTTTCTTTTATTGTACCTGTTTTACACTTTTGCTTTATCTCTGTTGCCAGATTACATACTTCTAATTTTTTACAGAACTGACAATTTTAATAAGTAAATTAGCCAAAAACTTCCCCTGAATCTATAATTAAGCATTACAGATCCTATTATTTGAAAAATGTTTTTAAAATTTGTAGCAATTCCCAGGATGCCTGGGTGGCTCAGTGGTTGATATTCTCTCTGGCTCAGGGCATGATCTCGGGGTCCTTGGATCAAGTCTCATATCAGGTTCCCTGCATGGAGCCTGCTTCTCCCTCTGCCTGTCTCTGCCTTGCTTTCTATGTCTCTCATGAATAAATAAATACAATCTTTTAAAAAAGTAAAATTTGTAACAATTCCATAATTGCTAGCAAATAACTACTTTATTCATTTGATTCTTTCATTTGAAACAGGATTTGTTATTACTAATATTCAATAATTTATGAATTTGCTTATTTATGAATCTACCAATTTGTTTTCTCTCTTTCTGTATCAACATACCTAGTTGATATAATTGCATCAAAAAAGAAAAAATGCAAAAGATGTGTTATGGACAGATTCATTACTATTTAATTAAAGTTCCACTAGGCTTTTAAAAAACACTGAAAATAATTACCTTCTTAGTTTGCAAGAATATCAAGGACTTTAGAATCTGAAAAATCACTATATTAAATTTATAGCATGTATTTTTCTTTACCTTTTTTAGCATTATCCTTCTCTTCTGTTTGCCTTAAGATAGAGAAAAATATATTATTTTTAAAATATTGACATTACCAAATAACTAGCAATTACTAAGGAGAGAAACATCAATATACTTTTAATGAAATCAAATTCATAATTTTGTTTGAGGCTTTTTTTTTTCAAAACGTGGCTCAAGGAAACCATATCAGTCATCTATAATATTTACAGACTGAACCCATGTCACATCTTTTTTCAAATGAGTTGGAAAATACATGGATGAATAAATATATAAATAATCTGAATTGAACTGAATTTCCTAAGGAATGAATGCTATTTTAGTGAAAGCATGCACCAATTTCTCATGGATCTGTTTTCTTTTTTTTAATTCATTAGGGTCACCAGTAAAAATGATTCAATGTCAATTATGTTCCATGAGGTGGGTGTACACAGATGCAAAAGCCATGACCTCTATCCTAAAAGGTTCAGGTTCTAATAGGAAAAAGAAACATATAATAACTAGATCAAAGGCTAGTGCAATTACATAGGTTTGTATGTAACACAAAGTTGTCTCTGAGAAGTAAAAGATCAGTTATATTTTGAGTGAGAGTCAAGACAAGATAATAAAGGATTGAATGTTGTTTGGATAATGTATTTTTTTAATTCTGTTTTAAATACTCTTCACTGAGGGCGCCTAGGTGGTTCAATCTGTTAAACATTGAACTCTTGATTTCAGCTCAGATTCATCTCAGGGTTGTGAGATCAAGCCCAGTGTTGGGGTCCATGCTGGGAGTGGGCTGAGCCTGCCTAAGATTCTCTCTCTCCTTCTGCCCCTCCCTCCCTCTCTCTGCCTCTCTAAAAAAAGAAAGAAATACCCTTCAACTGAAATATGGCCATGTATCCTTTCTTCATCTTTCACCTAAATAATGGCACACTGTTCTCCTTATGGCTTGCTGTTTGTCTGCCCATTCCCTCAGTTTATCCTCTTCTCTGTGTTTAATTTTTTCCCCTAATGATGGCTGCCTTCATGACTGTAGCAGTTCCAAAATGCTTATCTGCACATGACCACATCCAGAAGCAATGTATAGTCTGACTCTCCGTGAGGAATGAGGTGATTTCTTTACCAGGAACATTCAGCAAATCTCTCCTCCTGTCTTATTTTTGTGATTTGGGTCATTTTTCTGAAACAATCAATTGTGCAAGTTCATTGCCTTGCAATAATTGGCCAGGCCTGGGTACTGAGTGGGTAACATTAGCTTTGTTGGCTTAGCATAACCACACTTCCTTTCAGGATCTGAATGTGGGACTGTGCTCCACACAAACCTGGATTATTGGAAACAATACTGGAGAGCCAGGTATAATATCCAGTATGGAGGTCATTTAAGATAAGTTTAGTGTATGTTACTACTTAGTGGCAAATAATAAGACCCTTGGTAACTTTAGAGGGCACAGCTTGTGAAAGTAATGTGTGCTTGGACTCATAGAAGGAAAGAAAGGTGAGAAAATAGACACAATTATTTCACTAAGCTCAGAGGTAAAGAGGAGAGAAAAGACAGACATGAACAACAAATAAATGCTAAAAGAAGTGGGTGAAAAAGATTTTGTTAAGTGAATAAACAAATAGAAATACTTTCTTTGCCTGACTTATTATATATTATTAACAGAGGGAAAGTATAATATTGGCATGAAATAGTAAATGAATCAGCATATTTTACTGTTTTTATTACATATTGTTTGGAAATACCTTTAATCTGTAATTCTGACTTAAGGTAAGTTGTTTCAATACTTGTAAGAAACTTCAAGCTAATATTGTACTCTTTTCATGATGACCCTTCCTTGTACAAAATTATTCCTTTGACCAACATTTGAAAAGGATGAAAAAGTATCAAGATAAGTGAATATTAAGATTACTTTATTTCATTTTGTAATGAACAGCTACCCTATGCCAAGGAGTGTAAAGGATAGTGATGGACAAGCTAGATAAGGCTCCTCCTCACATGAAAGTCATTTCAGTTAATGATGATTTTGCTTCTGAGAGTATTCACTGACTATGGAGATAAATTTTAGGCTATCTTCAGACTAAAATGGTTGTTAATGGATTGGTCTTTAAATGTGAAAGCTTGAAAAAGCCTGAGAAAAGATTAGTCATTTACAAGTTATTAATAAGATACATTTTAAATAAACCACCACCAAAAAATTACATACTTAGTATTTTAAAAATCTATGTATACAAATACGTACATGTCTTTTATGCACACACACATATTTGGCAGATAATTTTATTTTCTGCATTCGGAAGGACTACTTAATTAATGTGAAAGTAACTGAGGTTAACTCAACACTGCATTTAAAATTTCAAATTGTGAAAACACATTTCCGGCACTGACAGTGATTTCTTCAATCATATTCATCAAATGCATGAAATAAACATCAACGAGTGTAATTAAGAGGCCTGAAATATACATTCTTTAATAATCAGCCTTATGATTTTTAAGGACCAAATGAAACAAAGAAGATTATAAAAGAATTGCTCTTTGACCTCCCTATGGATCAGAGAAGTGTTATGTAGAAAAGATATCAGTATGCAAGTAGAGCAGGCCTCATTAGTTTGCCATCTGCCATGGTGGATAGATGCTAAAATGTTGCCATTGTGAGGTTCATTGAGTGGTAAAATTATAATTAAAAATTATACATAGATTTAAAGTAAAAATCCCAAGGAAAAAAAAAACAGCTACCAAATGAGGACAAGGATTCTGTATCCATTTGAAAAAACGAGATGAAGATGCATATATATGTGTGTATTTTCTTATATATGTATAAGAACTTACACACACATGCATAGGCACACACCCACAAGTACAACTGCAAATCTTTATAAATTAACCTCAACATGTCTGGTCTCTGTTATGAATTAAAAACAGTTCAACAGTTTTAGAGAACAAAGTCTAATAATTCCATTAGGCCTAGGAAATTAAACATACAGAAAACTAAGCAAGTGATTGTTGATGATTTTGTTATAGTAGTTGAACTTAGCATTGAACAGATATATTTAGAAACAAAAGCCATATTGAAAAGTAATCTATCAATTAATATATATATCAGATTTTTTCAAAGGTAGTAAGTAACCAAGAATTTATTTGGAATAATTTTTATTGCACCATTTTTGTTCTTTTAACAATTTAGTATGTGCATATGACTATGTATTTTCTATAGGGCTTTAAAAGAACCCTATTTTAAGAGAACTTGAAGAGCTTGGATAAATCAAGAATTGATTTTTTTTCTCTTCTTCTCTTCAAACAGAATTCGACTTCTAGTGGGTTGTATATAAAATGCCCACTTAATTATTACACTTATTTTTTATAAGCATAAAAAGGCTTGCTGCAGCTAGTAGCAACCAGTTTTATTTGTACATACTAGCAATTAACCATACAGAAATGGATTTAAAAAAATAATTTCACTTATAAAAGCATCAAAATTAATAAACACTTAGGAATAAATTTAATAAAACAAGAACAAGGCTTATTTATTGAGAGTATACAATACATTATTGAAAAAAAAATTCAAAAAGTCCTAAATAAATGGAAAGACACATCAAGTTCCTGAATCAGAATGCTTAATATTGTTAAAATGTCAGTACTCCCCAAACGGATAAACAGGTTCTACAAAATTCCTATAAAAATCCTCACTGGATTTTTTTTTTTTCAAAAGCTGAGATGCTGATCCTAAAATTTATGTGAAAGTATATATGGACCCATGAACAGCCAACTCAATCCTGAAAAGAAAGGACAAAGCTGAAGGGCTCACACTTCCTAACTTCAAAAATCCAGATAGTATGGTACTGGCATAAGGACAAACATATAGATTAATGGAATAGAATTGAGAATCCAGAAATTAACCCTCACATTTATGGTCAATTGATTTTTGACAAAAGTGCCAAGACAATTCAATGGAGGAAATAATAGCTTTTTCAACAAATGATGCCAGGACCCTGGATATCCTCATGCAAAGGAATAAAGGTAGAATCTCTACACAGTCCTTTTTTTAATTTGTCAATGTGCTTTGCATCTCTAAACCTCTGAAATAAATTTAGAAAGAAGGAACACGAAGCTGTTGGTATAAACTACCCCCTTTTGTCAATTGAGGAAACTTGTCCTGATATTCAGTTACAGGGAGAATTAAGTGAGCATCACTTTGTAAATGAAAAAGCACTCCAGTGAGGTCAGGAAGCTCTGTTGGTAACCTCAGTTGTCCCATGTTTCTTCTTCATGTTATACATTTATCATTTTACAGCCTCAGATTCAGGAATCCAGGTCCTGATTGTATTTTTATTGTGAAAGCAATTTTTTGTTATCTCAAATCACTTTCTTGGCGTCTGGTGAGTTGCTCGGTGAAAAAACTAGTGAAACTTTCTTGTGAAATATAAGCAAACCAAATTCAAATGAATTGTAGTGATTCAAAGACATTATTATTTACGGTTGGGAAATAACCATTTAAAAATGCTGACATAAATAGAGTTTTTGAAGTACTTAATTTGATAAATATTCCTATTGGCGTTTAAAGTTTTAACATGTCTTCCTTGGTTAAAATCTTCTTGGTAGGTTTTATTTCACTGACAGAAATGCTGATTCTTTTCTTTTTTTTTTAAAGTATCTTTCTTTGTTGACCCCATCTAGCTAACTTTCTTTGTTTTGATATACTTTGTTCTGTTTGTGATAAAATCCCTTATATGTTTTTATAAGAGGACAGTCGTACGTATATTAACAATTTTTTTCCCCTAAGATTTGCTTACCTTCAGATGAAAAGGAATTTATTTCTGAATTTCTGTTTTGGAAGTTCTTGGAGATATTTGCACAACAGAACTTTGTATTGAAATTTAAACTGGAGGTCAAGAATGATGTTAAAATACATTAATATTTAAAATATTCACACAGAAATGACACAATGGTAGGAATAAAGAATATCAGGTAATCAAAATGTATTAATGACAGTTAACACTAACAAAATTAATTTTTTGTGTATTTTATTTTATTTTATTTTATTTTATTTTATTTTATTTTTTAAATTTATGATAGTCACACACAGAGAGAGAGAGAGGCAGAGACACAGGCAGAGGGAGAAGCAGGCTCCATGCACCGGGAGCCCGATGTGGGATTCGATCCCGGGTCTCCAGGATCGCGCCCTGGGCCAAAGGCAGGCGCCAAACCGCTGCGCCACCCAGGGATCCCTTTTTTGTGTATTTTAATATTTATTTTCCTTTTTCTCCATCCTTTTTTGATACTGACTAAAATCTACATACTAATGCATTAGAATTTAGGTCTTGGATCTCCATAAAGATGATTATGCTCAATTTTCACTTTTTTTTTTTTTTGGTGAGAATTACATATTAACTAATAAAAACAGCCCTATTAGGATACCATTGACTGATCTTTATGCAATTCTTTTCCTTTGAAATATTTAACTATTGTAAAAATTAGGAGTAGATAACACTTGTTCATAGTTCTTAATCATGTTTCCTAATTTACCAAAATTATTGCAGAGTTTTAATTATACAGAATCCTAAATTTTAGGCATCCGGACTAATAAAGAATAAGAAAAGTTATGGAAATGAGATAAATATATGACACCTTGTACTCAACATACTGTACTCAGTGACAGAATGGCACAACATATGGAAATCTAAGTATAAAGCTGTATGAGTATAAATTTGAAATTAAATAAACAAGTAGTTCTGGGCAAGCAACTGAACTTGAGAAATCTAACTACAGATGTCATTCTAGAAACAAATCCGGCCCAAAGCTGTAGAAATCAGCAATACACAGCCCCAACTTAATGTGTATGGGGATATATGAATGTATGTATGAGATGTATGTATACACCTATGAAAAAATACATATATATGATGAAAAATGAAAGCATCCATAGCAAAATCAATCAATAAAGATTTTTGTTGGTGGTCACATTGGTTTATCTGGATCACCACATCATTAAAATAACTTCAAAAATCAGTGTTAAGAAGAAGCCATGTAGACTGAATTCGTTCTGTTATGCTCCCCACACTCTGCTAGCTCATATTTTTCTTTTTCATATGTGAAAAGGATCTGCAAGTAATTCACAACCCCTACTGCCACACCTCCACTGTTCAAAACAATATTTCTTTATTGGAATAGGAGGTGAAGAAAGAACACAAGGAGAGGTTGGTTTGGTAGGTGGTAATTTATGGGAAGATTCAACTTTTATTGAAAGAAAATTTTAACAGAGTTTATGGCTATATTTTCAGCAGAAAGAATGAATGAAAAACATTTGGAAAATCTATGTCTAACCAGTAAATACTAATTCTTCAAAATAGGTGAAGCAAACTGGCATGTAAAGGCTGAGTAAAGCATGGCACTAAAGATAATAAGATAGGAGATTTAAGTAGGAAATTGAGTTTCTATTGTAAAGAATCTTGAATATCCTAAAGAGAAATTTGCACTCAGTTTGGTACACAAATTCAAGCAATTGAAAGTTACTGAATTTAACAGGCAGATTAACCAAGCAACATTATCTGCTTTGGATTAAAGAAGAAAGGAAGTAAAAGTACAGTAGTCACTGAAGAGGTTACTAATATAGGTAATAGGATAAACAGAATCTTTACTGTGTTTTGGTTTTTGTTGTTGTTGTTGTTACAACAGGAGTAAAACAGAGAGTTCCTCCACAGAAGATACAGAGGAAGAAGAGTTTTAAAGATCCTGAATAACTTTTGAATGCAAAAAGGAACAACTCAGAGCTCATCCTTAGAGACAAACTAAGATCCTGAGAACAGACACTTGAGTAATTCTGCAAAAAAATCAGACTTTGCTCAGAGCCCCATGATCAGTATTGGATACCTCATCATCAGTACTGTGATAAATGTTGTCAGCCCTATTAGATTCTGGACTCCTGCCCTTGTTTCTCTGCCCAAAATCTGGGCTCTGATACCTGCTGCCTTATGTCTTTTGATGCATACTGTCTCTAAATCCTCTTCTGGTTTGGGTCTCAGTACTCCCTGCTCTGAAGCTGCCTGCTGGAATCCATCTGGACTGTCAAATATATCCTGCACCACCGTGACTGAACATTGTATGCTGTGTGACTGGCCGGGTGCCTCTCACGTCTTGCAACTGAATCGTACCAGTATCCCCACAGTGTTTAATATCCACTTCCTGGATATTTACAGGATGTCTTTCCATCAGACTTACTTGTGCTTTACATTACTGTTTTCATAACCTTCTTACACTTACTACTGAGATGTAAGGAATAAAGGGACATAGGAGAGTAGAAGCAAAAGGAGCTTAAAAATGATTATAAGATTCTGTCTTTGGTCACTGGATGAAACCAACAAATTGGAGTTAAGAAGGAAAAGCTGGTTTTAGAGAGTTTTATAGGAAAGGGATTTGTAATTAGTTTTTTTAAATGTTAAAATACTGTGACTTAATTTTGTACAAATTTGTGTATTATTCATCAAATTGGTTAAAATTAGGGTGTCCTTTCAGTTCAGACTTCTTTTCAATGACATTATTCTAATTAAGTGACTACTAAACCAGAAGCCCACATGGCATTTTGAATTTAAGTTGGGAAACTCACAACTTTTCTACCCTCTACTGCAGTAATTATGTGAACCTTGTGAAGCTACTGTTCCCCAGCAGTCTTATAAGATTAATAAATATTAAATAATTTGAATATAATTGATGATTTTCAAAAATAATAGTTTCTTTTGATACAGCAAATAATTGATATACCAGTCAGTGCTTCCTATTTGTAAATGCAGATGGTTATTTTAATGATTTACTTTTAGAGAAATCATTGTTCAATTCTCTGTGTTTTACTGATATCCTATCCTCATAATGTGGAAGACTTAATTGATCCATTTTAAAATCTTTTCATACAACAAGAATTCAGTTTTTAGTGAAGTAGACTTAAATGAATGGAGCAATATACAGATTCTGCATAACATACATAAAAGTTTTCAAAAAAGATATTAAAATGTCTTTCTCGAATAATGGTAAGTCTAGATTGAACAAAGACTGTTATCATTTCAATGAATACTCACAGCTGACCACAATAAAAAATCTTAAGTTCTGACATTTTCCTCTGACAAATGTTTGTTAAAGTTATTCAAAGCCCAGATATAAAACAATGAGTGGATTTATTCTGCTATATATCGTTTCAGTTCTATTCCAATGGTATGTATTTAGAGAATATGTTTAAGCAGCCTCAAATCCTGGTAACTCTATTTCCTCCTAAAGCATAATGTCTGACAGAATTGTAATTTTGGACGCAATTTCTTAGGCAGCATAAAATACACAAAAATGATCATAATAGTTATACCACACTCTCCGTCAATTGTTATTTTTATAAATGTCAGACATTTTCACAAATTTTTTTGTGAAAGAAAATGTAAACTGTGATTGAAAATTGCTTCTGTCTAAACCTTCTATCTGGACATTAAATCTAAGGTGCAACCAAATCAAAGAACCCTTCACATCTTCTCTTAACACAGATAATTTCTCAATAATTTAAAGGGCCATTTAAACAATTCAAAAACAATACCAGAAAAGGTAAGTTACATTGTTCACATACAGAGAAACATGCAGAATGACTTGTATGTATTTGCAATTGCTGCTCAAATCTGGAACAACAATTAAAGTAGCTTAGAAGACTTGTGTTTTATTGTAATGGAAATCTTACAGTATTTTTAACTAGTGCTCAACCTGCCATAAATTTTTTGCTTTAATTCTGATAACTTCATTTAATCAATATTTAGCATTTTCTATGCAATAGAAACAATTTAGATTTTAAAGATTTTTACATGACATACAACCTAATAATTGAAATACAGGCTGGTGTTGTAGTGGGGATTAATAGCTGTGACTTTTCACAGGGAGAGGAATATTCTATATGAAGTTCTGAGTATGTTGTCACAGAGAAGGGAAACATCTGAAGTGAATAAAATGTAGCAACTGAAGAACCCATCACATAGAGCTATTTCTTGTTTAAATAATCTCATTTTAATTAGAGTCAGATCTAGAAGGATAGGAGGATTTTTTCCTATCAGAGGAAATGTAAAAGGACCATAAAACTAGGAAAGTCTTTTGAAAACTAAAGTCTAAAGATAGAAAACTGCTTGCTAATTCTTCTGCTGAATTTTCATCATAAATAATAAATTTTCACTTGCACATTAAATTTTTTTTTAATTTTACCTTTCTTGGAAGATAGTTTCTCTAATAAAAATGTGTCCAGCTAATAAAAGCCATAATGAGGGATCAAAATAGTTAATCTAAAAGAGTACTATTCCTTTGAAAAGATTTTTATGGCATTGTGCTTCAAAACAACAACAAAAAAAGGTAACTGATCAAAGATAAGATATCACCTAGGATGGATTACCTGATAGACACATGACAGTTTTGAAATAAAACTTTTCACATTACTGTTTAATCAGTACCGAATAAAAAAGCAACACAGTAAGAAACTCCATGGAAGTTATTTATTATTTATTTATTTATTTATTTATTTATTTATTTATTTATTTTAAAAATTTTATTTATTTGAGAGAAAGAGTGAGAGAGTGAGAGAGAGAGCAGGAACTGGGGGGAAAGGTACAGGAGGGGGGAAGCAGACTCCCCATTGAGTAGGGAACCCAATGTAAGACTTGATCCCAGGACTCTGGAATCATGACTTGAGCCAAAGGCAGACATTTAACTAACTGGGCAACTCAGTTGCCTCCATGGAGGTTATTTAAAACTAGAACAGTAACATGGAGTTCCTGGGTGGCTCAGTTGTTTAAGCTACCAACTCTTGGTTTTGGTTCCGGTCATGGCTCAGGTCAATATTTAAGGGTAGGGGAATCAAGCCCTGCCTCAGCTTTGGTGCTCAGAGCCCAGTGAACTTGAGATTTTTTTCCCCCTCCTCTTACCCCCCCTCTGCTTCTCCCTCCACCATTCTCACTCTGTGTCTAAAATTTAAAAAAATAAAATCTTTGAAAAAGAAATAGAGCTAGAACATCTCTATTTAGAAATGTTTTATTTTTTAATGGTGTTGTGTTTTGCTTATTGTGTACTGGCTACTTCAAAAATAAAAGCTAAGGGTACCTACACACTGCAAGAAAATAAATGGTGACTTAGTGATGTGAGCATTTTTTAATGTAGTCAAATCTAAAATAGTATGTATCCCTACCCTAGAAATCAACATACTCAAATTTCATTCTGTTTTGATCTTTGTATTCCAGAGATCCCAATGTATCTACACTAAGTCTTCCAACCAATTTTGACCCAAAGCAAAGCAATCCCTTTACCTATATGTTTCTGAATTATTAGGGTACTGATAGAATTTGGTAATTCTGAACACCCACTCATCATATGGCTACACAATTCTTCAATTAAAGATAATTCTACACTGAATATTAAACAAATTCTATTTAGAAAGATATAGCAATAATTAAAACTTTGAATTGTGGACTAGTGTGACAGAGAAAAAATTTGGAAAAGTGCATGTAGGCATATCTGTGTGGGTCTGGGTGCATTTACATGAAAAACTGCCTTTGTAAATAATCTTCTCTACATTTTCAAATCTGCCCTGTCCATCTTCTGCCATTCCCACTTGTAAGTTTGTTTATTTTTTTTTAATTTTTATTTATTTATTCATGAGAGAGGTAGAGGGAGAAGCAGCCTCCCTGCAAGGCACTTGATGTGGGACTCGATCCCAGGACTCTGGGATCACACCCTGAGCCAAAGGCAGACACTCAACCACTGAGCCACCCAGCTGCCCCCATTTGTAAGTTTAGATTATAAATTTTCTTGCCTTAAAAAGAAATGTGTCTCACCTGTTTTCAACTTGTTTCTTCACACTGAAATCTGATCTAAGACAAAATAAGCAGGTGTGGGTGATGGTACCTGCTAAGTTGTTTTCTAAAGGGCCTTGATGATCTTAAACAACAGTATGTATTTTGGAAAATGGATTCTCAAGACAGAATTATTTGTGTTAGCAAACTTAAGGTAAGTCAATGATTTCGCAACAAATAACATCTCTCGAATTGGAACTATAAGAAACTATTAGTCTCTGCAGTTCTAAATTCATATTCTTCTAATAAAAATATGTCAATTCATATAGTTTGATCATTATAATATGGTGACCTATAGACTTGGATTTTTTTCCAGAATTTTAGATTGACATTTAGAGGTGGTATAGCTGAAAGCGTCCATAAATGATAATGTCTAATCACCACATGAGACAACTGAGTGCTACAGGAATGAATTGGCTTGCAGAATGTTTAAAAGTTTCCCCCGACATAATTTGAGTCAAAATCCAAGTATCCCCATTATCAAACAAATGTTTTTGCACTACATCAGTAAATGCAGTTGTGGCTGGCACCTTAATGTTTTTCATAATAACACATCAAATATCCAGTGTAGTCAAACAACTCTCGGACCATTTTAAGTATGTATTTTAGTGTAATTTGTAAATTACAAAACTTAAAGGATGAAACTGTAGGATAATAGTGTTATTTTAAGATGCTATATTTGTGATGGGTTATTACAGAATATCTATAGGAAACCAATGCCCTCCAATTATGAAATGCCATTAATTTAAAGAAGATCAAGGCCACTTGGGTGGCTCAGTTGAGTATCTGGCTCTTGATCTTAGCTCATGTCTTAATCTCGGGGTTATGAGTTCAAGCCCGAGTTTGGGCTCCATTCAGGTATGGCGCCTACAAAAAAAAAAATGAAGATCACACACATTGTATCAGTTTAGTCACTTGGTATGTGATCATTTAGTAACCATATTATGTTTATAGTTGCAGAGAAAAACCACAGAACAAGACTGACAATTTGAGTCATACACAGCACATATACTTCCTTCTTCCTTCTGAAAAAAACCCTAATTTCATTCAGATTATCTACCTCATGAGATATCTGACGTGAGATATATGACATGAGAGAACTTTCTGCCACCAACTCAAGAGATGGGTCTTCTTGGTCTAAAAGTAATTTCATTTCACTTCTAGTTACTTTATCAACAATATGCATGTTTCCCAGGGAGGTTCAGGAAAATGTGCTTCTGTAAAATATTCCTTCAAATCCTTAAGAAAACCAGGCTCCACTTACTAGATGTATAACTTGCAAATATTTAACCTTTCTCTGGCTTAGTTTGCAGAAATAATTTTTAAAAAAAATTTTATTGATTTATTGAGAGAGAGAGAGTGAGAGAAGCACAAGCAGGGGAGGGGGCAGAGGGAGAGGGAGAAGCAGACTCCCTGCCAAGTGGGCAGTCAGACGCAGGGCTCGATCCCAGGACCTGAGATCATGACCTGAGCTAAAGACAGACTTTTAACCAACTGAGTCACCCAACAACAAACTGACATAAAATAGATAAGTGCATTTTGACATTGCAAAGTTGTACACACTTGAGGACTAGTAATGATAATAAACCCAATGGGTATCGTGAATCACAAAGTTTGGATTTATGGGCATTGGCATTCCACGACAATCTGCCTCTATCTACTAAACCAAACCCTTATGAACAAATCTAGTCTGGTCAATGCCTTTGAATAAACCATTATTAAAATTATTTGAATTATGTTACTCTCTTTGTATGGAACAGCTCAAATCACACTATATCTTTGTAAGTCATAACTGAATTAATTATAAAACTATGAAGATACACTTTTTACCATGTTCTACCCAAAATAATTCCTCTCTCAACTGGACAAAGTTTATGAATAAACACATTTGGTCTTAATCATTTATTTTCTTATAACATTGTATCTATGTTGTTAAATTATTACATTCAATATCTCAAGGCATTTTATTAAATTGCCATCTGTTAATCTATTGCTTTTCATTTTAATGGTGAAAAACTTTAAAATATTGAATTTATTAGTGGTATTTGAATACTTACATTACATATGTACTTTATATTCATATCTGCTTATTTGAATCTTAATCAGTTTAGGGAAATTTCTCAACTTCATCACCTTGAAAGCAACCATGAAAACTTTGTCTTTTTCTACTGTTCTGAATGACCATCCATTATATATTCATACATTTGGGTTAGCAGCTACCTTTATCTAATTGTTGCATCATTATAAATGTTATTATTTTCCACATAATTATGAGTTCTGTGAGTATAAATACTATGTGTTGTATCTTGCATATCCTTCTTCCTCGCAATTTGTACAAGGATTATTTTCCTGAAAAATCCCCATATTATGATAAAATTGAGAAATTAAAAATCTTTCTCACACATTAGAGTTGCTATACTGAGATTGGAAGTGCATTCACAAGTCTTACAAATATATAAAATGATAAAGACAACATATTATACGATGACTACTTTTTTGTTAGTAATAATGAATACTGTATTTCATACACTAGTATCACTCCCCACCTCATTGTTGCAACGTAAGTTTTCTTTCTTGCATATATTATACAAGCTAAGAAGTGTATCTTCCCTTGGTTGTAGTTTTTCATTCAAATGCAAAAAAATGCCTTTATGGTTATATGATTCTGAGTTGTTGATTTTTATAAATTGGGGTAGCCCCAAGGATCCAGATACAGAATAACTTGGAAGCTTTGTGAAATTCAGTGAGGAAGGTATTTCTCAGATCCTCTTACAAAAATATGGGCTTTTAAATGTTTTATGTCAAGCATAAGAAGGCACCCCTTCTTTTCAAGTCCTATCTACATCCTTTCCTCCTCTTGGATATGAGTGTAGTATTGTCCTCAGGCTCAGAATTATTTTAATTCAACTCTACTTATTCCTGGAAGAATGACAATCTACTTTTATATTGCTATGTCTGTTATTTTTCCCATTTTTCTCTTAACCACTAAAGGAGTGACATAAAACATATTTTAACTTCAACTGAAACAAAAAACAAAACAAAATTTAAAAAATAAAACAAAACTTACAAGCACAGACATAAAGACGTGCCTGCTAAACACAAATAAGATCATGTCTTGTTCTCAAATGATGTTAATCTTGATCCCCAAATTATAAAAAATGTAAAGTACTATGGAAAAATAAATATGCGTTACTCATTTAAATATAGAAAGAAATAGAAAGATTGCCACAACAAATGAGTTAAGTGGGCTTTTGAAAATATTAAATTCTCAAGTGGTAGAGATGTGTCAGAGTGACCATATTTCTGTAATATTGTATTGATATGTAAATTAAATGATCAATATAATAATGGGATTTAGTAATTTGGCTCTCCTAGTGGTCTATTTGTGTAAGTTATTTGACTTGCAAGAGAGAAAAATACAACATGTTGTCATAAATATAACATCATTTTCTAGCTCCAAAGTAATAAAGTTATTACTGATAACTATTGAATATAAGGCAAATTTAATATTTTAATAGAAAAAATTAGCTTTGCGCAGTGGCAGTATCGTAGCCAATGAGGTTTATCCGAGGCGCGATTATTGCTAATTGAAAAAATTCACTGCTAAAATTTATTTCATTACTATTAACTTTACTGTTTGTTTTAAATAGACAAAATCACATATCAGTATTAACACCAAAGAGCAAACTGTTGACAGATAGCCAGGGAGGCATGCACTTGTCTTTCAAGTTAGCCAAGGCTTCCCTGAGTAGAAAATAATTGAGTTGTGACTTAAGGATGAATAAAAGCAAACGATTGGAAAGGCAAGTATTTCAGAGTGGTGAAAGTGCATGGCATTTAGGAAGTTATGAGCAAAAATCAGTGTGACAAGAGTATAGAATTCCTAGGAGAGAGAGGTTGGAATTCATTTATGAAGGAATTCTGTATGCATGCTAAGTTTGGAGCTCCAAATTTGGCTGATTTTTATGTTTTGTCTTCATTTTTAAATAAACATAGATTGTTATGTTATGAAGATTCACCTTTCAGGGAATTAACTCTGGCAGCCTTTAGAAAAATAGGAATTGGGAGTGGTAGGGATACTTCAAATACTCCATAGGTAGGGATACTTCAAATACGCCAAGTTATAGAGATACTTTAAATACTCCATAAACACTCAGATATCTTTCTGTATCAGAAAGATACAGGATCACTGAAAGTGATTTTTAGAATTTTAATGTGATTTAGAATATAAAAAATATTTTTATATGCACACACATATAACTAAGATAAGTCTCATAATAAAAATTATTAATCTTACTATATTTGATGTGATCTGATATTTTTCATTTGATTTTATTTTCATTTTAATAGATATTCAATTAGATCCAGTGAATTGATTCTACAGCCAACTAATGGGTTATAATCCACAAAAAAATGCTAGCAGATTGATGATGAGGTTCTGAAATCAAATATGCTGGACAGAAGGAAAGATTTCTAAGTACAAGAAGCATAATCTTAGTAATATTCATTGAGTACTCCTCAGTTGCCAAGCTCTTTAATAAATGATCCTATTAAACTTTACAACCACCCCCCCAAAAAATAATAGACTTTACAAAACCCCCACAAGATAGTTGACATTTTTTTTCAAGATTTATTTATTTAATTGCGGGGGGCAGAGGGAGAGAATCTTTCACGCAGACTCCTCACTAAGCAAGGAGCCCAACGTGAGGCTCCATCAGATCCCACAACCCATGAGATCACAACCTGAGCTGAAAACAAGAATCCAGCACTTAACAGAATAAGCCACCTAGGCACCCCAAGAGGTGAAATTCGTATCCATTTTTACAGATGAAGAAGCAAAGATAGAGCAAAATAAGTAACTTCTTAGGAACTATAGAGTGAAATGTTAGAGCAGAAATCCAAACTTAGGTTGCCTCACTATGTTTTATAATTATATGCTACTTCTGCTAAAACGTAACTAAAATAGGAATGGGAGATAAAGAGAGGAGTAGTAATTCACAGATAAAGATAAATGATCTGAATATAACATTTACAAAATTAGTATTTTTAATATATGTTAATATATTGGATATAGTTAAAGCCAATATTACACGGACAGTTGTAAAGCCCACCAAACAACTTGTGTAAGTTTAGAGAATGTGCAAAATATGAACTTTTCCTTAATAAAGTAGTTAGGAGTAGCTAAGCATCTTTTAGAATGCTAAATATAATATTTATTTAACAAAATCATACACACACACAAACATAAAGAAATATAAACATATTGGAAAGGTAAAGCAATTGAAGTTATCTATGTAAATGAATTATTTAAAATCAGTAGTGCTTCATAAGCTTTTCTCAAAGATTTGAATGAATTAGTCATAAATGCTTTTAACTCTCAACAATCAATTCTAGGAGGAAACAAAAATTGCTAATATATAAAAAATGTATATGTGATTAAACAAAATAGTTAATATGGATTTCCTGGGAGGGTGGCATTGCAACACTAGCTTATTTTCTTTTTAGACTAAAATGAATTAATTTATTTCCAGGTCTCCTTTTTTTTCCCCACCCAAAGAAAGTCTATGGTTGTTTTAGTAGATTTCTTTTAGAAAGATATTAGGTTTGGCATAACAAAGTGCCATATTATTTACTTGAGTGACGTGTCAGTTCACTCACTCAATTCCAACATTAGTCGTTTAGACCCAGTACTCAGTCTGAATCCTAATTTATTACGTAACAACCAACCACAATGCAAACACGAAAGAATGCCATCTATAATGGTGAATGAGGGACGCCTGAGTGGCTCAGTGGTTGAGCATCTGCCTTCAGCTCAGGGTGTGATCTTGGGTTCCTGGGATCGAGTCCCACATCGGACTCCTTTTAGGGAGCTGCTTCTCCCTCTGCTTATGTCTCTGCCTCTCTCTTTCTATGTTTCTCATCAATAAATAAATAAAATCTTTAAAAAGAAAATAATGGTGAATAATAGCAGCAGTACTTCATCACCATATTAGGTTACACTTAGCTCATGATAGAGCTTTCTAACATTTCTCATGCTGGAAATGCACAAGTGGTAACATCCTTCAAGGTCCAACTTAAATTCCCTGTCCTCTATAAAACATCTGTGTATTTCAGCCTTTTCTTACAAATTCCTATACATTTTTGCTTATAAAACTAAAGTGAACCATGTTCTTTTTGTGCCCTCTGTAATACTTAACACAAGTATGATCATACAGTAAGTACTGTTGAGATTTGCTCACAAGCTACTTAACTTTCATAGTTAATCATGCAATTCCTTGTAATGTTTGTCCACTAGTTCAGAATTTTCGGGCATTATTGTCCAGGATGTTCATTTGCCTTTCTACTCAATTGAAAAGGAAATATATTAATCCAACCTCCCATACATAGGCACCCTCTTTCTATTGAACTAACAAGGAAGATAAAATAACATTCCAAACATTGCACGGAGCAAAGGCGAAAAGTAGGCATCTCTGAAAGGTATTTCCTCTGGACTAATGCAGTCTCTGCCCTGTAATGAGGAAGCACTCTCTAGTGACAAATGTACCCACCAGAATTAACAATGCTTTTCCTTGCCTCAGGAACAGACCAATGGCACCCATCTGCCATTTTACAGACATTTTCTTTTCACAGCAGTTTCCCTTCAGGTACAACTGGCTCTTGCTTTCCTGTTTTCCAGCTCAGGAAATATTTTATGTCTGAGATTGTTTTACATGTATAATCTCATCCAGCATGTTTCAGTTTTATAACTTGATTTATCCAGTTTTGCTTTTACCTGCTGTTATCTCTTCCCTTTGGAAGGGAGAAGGGGCCTGGATTTTTGGCCGAAATATCTTCAACCTGCCTCTCTCAAAGTAAATATGAATTACGAAAGTAGTGTTTTATTTTGCTTTTGCGTTATGATTGAGCTATGTTGCTTCTCTCTATCTGGATGATAGAGGAGAGCAAAGAGTTAAGTATTCAGACATAAAGATAAAGAGATCCTGGGGTTGTTCTTAAGTTTAGACTTGGCTATGACTGCATCGCTTGGCATGATGTACATGTACTGAACATTTAGTGTAAACATAATTGCAAATACAAATAAGAAATCACTCTTAAAGTTCAACATAAATGTCTTGGGTTTTCTGTTTTCACAGATTATTTATCTGTGTTTCTTCCCCCAAATAATGCATAATCAAGAAATAACCATATATTTGACTTGACATCAAAGTATAAGAAAAGGCTAATGAGACAAAAATAAAGTATGCTTACATTAAAAACATATACATGAAACGACCCTAAAAGAAAGAGTAATTTGTGTAAAGGTCCAGATAAGATTTTTGTAGGCAGCTTATTGCAGCTACAGTTAACTTTAATTCCAGGTCCTTAAATGTACAGAATTTCTTCTGAAAATTAAGGTCTCTAAGACTGCCAACATTTTCAGCTACATGCAGGTTTAATTTCAAGGGGACTGTCTTTACTAAAAGTGTCCTTTCTGGAGCTGATTTTATTAATCCCTGTGGGTTTTAAAGAAGGAAGTCACTTTCGATATGAGTTCAACACTTTCAGGTTACCAAAGAGGAAATCTCAAGATAATCAATTCAAATGCTCACGGCCCTTGTTGTGCTTTACAGGGTTACCCCAAGGAAGGTTCAGAAAATTAGGTAATTGACTGTGTCTTGCCTAGAGGTTTCCTCCTGGGTGATTCCGCATTGGCTTAATGTTTTCATTTATTATACTTGCTTAAAATGGATTTAAATAGGATTATATACACGTGTTGTGTTTGGTATAGGTATGAAGAATACTATTCTTTCAATTTCAACTTAATAATAACTTCAAAATAGAGGATTTGTGAAGTCTATTATCAAATATATCTTATTAAAATTTATTCCAGTACAACATAATATGGTGGATATCAAAAGGAGAATCATATTAAAATGCATAGGTATTATTATTAATAGAACCATATTGGGCTTTCAAAAAATAGCATCTAGTAAGACCCTCTAGGATTAGTTTCAGGCCCATAGCTATTTAACATATTTATTAACAATCTGGATAGAGTGCTGAGAAGCAGATGATTCAAAATTGAGAGGAAAAGCAAATACTATGCTTGAAGATTTAAGATTCAATAAAATCTGCAGAGATTAAAAGAATGGGCGAAAGGGTACGAAGTCAGCTTTAGCACATGCATTAGTAAAGGGAGAAGCAAACATTTTAAATTGGAACTTTAAACAGCCTCCTTTTTGTGTTAGATTTGCAATCATGTGTTCTAGCTGAACAGCATTCAATATGTATATAATTAAATTATGTAATTATGCACATTGTTATTTAAGATGCATGCATATACGAGTGCCAAAAAGAGGCACTAAGCATTCAGATCTAAAACAATGTCAGAAAAATTGCCAGAGAAGAACTATGGACAAAAGGCAAATTTTATCATAAAATGATAAAATATTCAACAGTTGGATATACAACCACAGGCATGAACTTAAATCATAAAGCAGGATTAAACCACAGCTGGGGCACAGTTCTCTTGTTCTCTATAAAGAACATACTGATGGTCTGGAAAACATATAGGGAACACCCAAAGAGAAAAATAAGTCATAAAATAAATCCTATTATGAAAAATTTAAAGAACAGAATGAGAGTGATGAGAACACAGAGATGATGATGAATAAAAAAAGTACTTATTAAGAAAAAATGCTTTGATCATTACACATAATTACCAAAACACTTATTTTAATTAAACCAAAGAAAATAGAATTTATGAAGCATTTTTAAATCAGCAAAATCCTAGATCATATGCCATCATACACATTCATTGCTCTGGGCTTCAAGACATATTTTTATGTGGTTCTTCAGGTTCAGATTATTTTTCTATTAATTTTCTGATCTTTTACATTGTGTTTTGTTAGCTACTACTTAGGTTGTTCGAGTAAACTCACTGTAGAGTTTTAGTTTTGAAATGTCCTTTTAAGAATTCTACTTGATATATTTTATCTGGATTTTTCATGATTTTTCATGATTTCATTTTACCAAAGATTCTGAGAAAAAGAGCAGGGAAGCAGGGCTACGAAAACAAAGACAATTCATTATCAAGTCAGAAATAGAAATATCAGCCTAGATAATCTTTCACATATACGATAATGTAAACAGTGAAAATGCAGACATAATTTTCAGAAGAAAAGTTGCTATCTACTGATGTCTAATGGAAGTATTTAAAATTAGCTAGATGTTAGAAATTGTATAAGCATGCATTGAGAATATTCAGGGCTAATTAGGCATAGAGAATATTAGGGAGTGATTAGGAAGTTAATGCAAGGTATCAATTATTTTAACAAAATGAAGAGGGATATAACTGCATTGAATATAAATTGGGATTTCCAGTCTGGAAAAACTTGGTAGGTGTGCACATATTAAGAGGTGATTATGTTGAAAAATCATTATTTTTCTAAACCATATTTTCATGCTCTCTATTCAACATCTGAAGAAAGTTAGAGGGAATAAAATACTGTGCTTTAAATGTTTGTTGATTTTAAACTAACAGCTATTTTAAAAAAGGATCACTGTGATCAGAATACCTAATAACATTTAATTGTGTTATTTAAGAAGATTTAAAGAGTCTAATTTGTACACAAATAGAACACATTAGTACGTAGAAGATGAAAGAAAGATGATGGAGCAGAGATAACACAAACCCAAGGACAGTGTGGGGATTACCAGGGAGGCTCCATTTCACGTCAGAGAGTGTTACAATCTCAAGTTAACCGGGTTAGTGGTGTCGAGTGATGCATCTCTGGAAAGGCTTTGATAAACCTGAGAGAAGGACAAGTGAAATTTAGTGAGTTACCTATGATTGAAAAATGAGAGGTAAAGGCAAGCATTTTCAGTTGGAAATTAATTTAATGGGTAAAAACTTAAGTGAAGTATGTTTACCAAGTTATACGGGCTTACCATCTGACAGTATGAATAGAGACACATACCATGCAGGATGGCTTCTGTCATGTCACATGCATTCTGCAAAAAATTATCTTATATAACAATTGCAGTTTTTATGACTTACCTTGAAAGCTGTAATTTTTACCTATCTTGTCTAGAGTTTTCTAAGATATTTTCTTTCAGACTGTGACAACTGCCTTTCCTTGAAACCTAATCCTTTATACTTTTTCAGTCAGAATGTACTTTTTTCTCATTACTATTTTTTTTCCTTTTCTGGTTGCTAGTTAGCATTACTGCATCAATGAATAATTAGTTTAAAAATACCCTTTAAATTTATTCTACCTAAAATATTACCCACCCATTAAATTGGAGACAAATCTCACTATTAAGCACACAAGTCCTGCCTCCTTTATGGTCTCTGATACAAAAGATGAGATTATGATTCTTAAAATATTATTCAAAGGAAACAAAGTATGTTCTCTTGTCATTAAAATCTAAATTTTTTTTAAGAGATTAATTTAGTGACACTTTCTTATCTCATATTACCCTGGGTTACTATTCAACAAAAGAGTTCTTGGTTTTAATGTTGTTTTTATTGCTTAAATAAAGAACAAACATTATTATGCATAGTATTATGCATTCTAAGTGAAAACTGCTCTTAAAATAGATATGTATATTTTATACATATGTTTTTAATTTTCAGGAAGACATTTTAAGAAAATTAAGGCCCTATATAATTATATTGCTATGGCAATGATACCGGATTTCTCAAAATTCTAAATATACAGGATACCAAGTGCTAATAAGAAAATATTATTGAATAGTTTTTGTATCTCTAAGCATATCATACAACATATGTACTATTTACAATTATATGTTAGAATGATAAGATCAGTGTATGTTAAAAATAGTGGCATTTTCGGAAAATAGTAAGAAATGCTAATAAAAATACCATAAATAAAACAAAGACAATAAGATTTGCGTTTTAGATACATAGTCACTGTTTTTTATTTTTTTATGAAAAACTGACATTTATGCTTATCCTAAGTGCATAATATTTTGTAATTTTTTCTGTAAGCAATTTTGGTGATTTTCTGTATTAGTATAAGATTAATATTACTTTTAAAATACACTGCCTGGAATTTCTGATCCAGAGGCAAAAAGCTACTTTATTTAGCTTAGCTTTACTAATTTACATAAAGTATAAATAAAAGAGTATAACTGAAGCTAAAGCCACTGTTTCTGCCACAAATATGTAAAGCTGAGCTAACTAGCACAAAAGGAGATGGACAATGGCAAAGACATTACTACTATTGATCCATTTTTTTAATCACTTCTGCTTATGTATTATTTGGTAAAGTTTAATAACTTTACTACATGAATTGCTATTTTGTATTATACTTTTCTCAAGTATTGGCTTTTTCAGAGTTGATCTTTCAAAGTATCAATAGAGTTTAAATGTTCTATGAACCATGAAATCCCATTGTAATTTATAAAATAGCACAAGAAGTTTTCTTGACCATAGCTATCAAATTTTCATTGGAGCACTGTATCCAGTGGAAGTGGAATATTCTGTATTTCTCAAAAAGTGGATAAAACTCAACAAATGTGGGTAGAGAGGGAAAAAGAGCTTTTTTCCCCTAATAGTGAAAAAAATTTTCAGTGAAAAATCTATTCATCCACTTCTATTTCTGATACTTGAAAAAGTTTAATATTGTAGGACAATGTTTGAAGATATTTGAAATGCAAAATTTACTCAACGAGACTTACTCCCCAAGGTCATGTGTCTTGCAGCTTTGCAAGATGCTGTTTTTGGCACATAGGAACCAGGGCTCTGGTACCAGCGCCTCATTAGCTTCCTCCACAAAGGGATGAATGCCCTTTCAGAAGAATTAAATGAAAAGTCAGATAAAACTAGGGCAGAAATTGCTGCCATGGATACCAAAGCTGGACTCAGTACTATACTTGCATATCTGAACAAGTTGTTGTACAAAACTGCAGGAAGAGCAGGGGGAGGAAGAAAGGAAGTGCTGCTGCCAAAGGAAAGTATTCCAAGGACATAGCAGTAAGCACGACCCTGGTTTAATTTAGCTCTTTCCCAGTCAAAGTCACCCTCACACCATTAGCATGAAGATACTGGTAATGAAGGAGACTGTTGGGGTGGGGAGGAAGCGCATCAGGATCATCTTGAGACAATCGATAGTAATTTTTACAATATTTAAATGAGGACAAAAATCAATACACCGTAGAGAGATATTCAAGCTCCCATGTAGCTAAAAAATGGGAATGACAAAACTGATAAAAATTAAATTCAAACTGTCAGATTTAAAAGATGAAGATAAAAGAGTAAAGGTTTTGCTAGCAAAAGGAGAGAGATAAATCCAAGTAATATAGTGCCCTCCTTCAGTGTAAGCCCTTTTCAAACAAGAAAAGAGGACAACCGATGCTTACAAAACAAAACAACAACAACAAATATTGGATGAAATAAATTTCATATCTTCTATTATAAAACTTATGTAATAGAACACTTATCAAATGTAAAACGTTACCACCATTTCGAGTTTTCTGGGTAAGTTTTAAAAAGGACTGAAATGTCATGCAAAAAATTAAAACAAATTGAATGAAAATAGTGTAATAAAAAACTACTTTAATGGAACTCTATCTGAAGTTGTGTATTGCTTATTTTTTATTATTGCATTCATTGAAGTAGCTATTGCATGCATTTCATGTGGCCATTAAGAAATCAGCATTTGTAACATCTGGACTGTCATCATATTCCCTAAAAACATTAAGTCACCAAGAAAATCTGCTTGACAGAATTATAGGAAACTATAGAATGGAAATAGGAAAGAAATATAAGGTTGTTATGGTGGGATGAAGGGCAATAGGGAATTCTAGAGAGAATCTCAAATATTTTAGATGTTTCTGGAAAACCTATGTTTAAAAAATGACAATGAAAAAAAAAGTGACAATGAGCTGTGTTTTGATAGATAAATATGTGTTCACCAGGCAGCCAAGGGTGGAATGGCATTCTAGAGGATATGCAATAGCAAAGTCTTTGAGGTGTGAAACAGCATAGTGAATTCAGGGAACTGCAGGCAGTATTTTATACCTGGAATATAAACTGGGGGAGTTTTAGTAACAGCATGGAGGAAAGTTTTAATTTACCTATAATTGTAATCATCTCTGCCTTCTGTGACATAAATAAACATAAAATCTAAGGAAAAATACTTACTATACAAATCATGAATCCTTTAGCACACCTGTCCAATGCATTTGCAATTCTCAACCCTCTAGTAAATAAAAGTTCCAGATCTGTGCAGTTCAATATGATAGTTAGTAGCCACGTGTAGCTATTTAAATTTAAATAAAAAATTCAGGGGCACCTGTTGGCTCACTCAGAAGACATGAGAGTCTTGATCTCAGGGTTGTGAATTTGAGCCCCATGTTGGGTGTTCAGATTATTTAAATAAATACAACTTTTTAAAAATGTAAATTAAAGATTCAGTTCCTCAGTTGCACTAGCCACAAGTACTCAGAGGATCTATAATTACAAATATGAGGGGTTACCATATTGGATCATGCAGATGTGGAGCATTTCTATCATCTCAGAACTTCATATTGGACAGGGCTGTCCAATTGGCATCATTGGCTATAATGTTTGAAGACCAATCTTTAACATATCTTTCTATGTGGCTTATTATTTGAGTGTTCTTGGACCATATGTGATCAGACTGGTATTTGAATAAAATAAGATAATGTATCAAAAGAGAGAGAGAGAGAGAGAGAGAGAGCACCACTGTTGCAGAGAACAGAAAAGGTAGGTGAAGTCAGATATAAAGAAGGAAATCTCTTCATGAGTGAAGTAATGTAGGATCTTTCATGACTTACTTAGATCTTGAAACATTGTCTTATGGAGAATAGGAAGACACAAAAAATTGAAGCAAAAAGCCCAATAAAATAATTCGTGTATGAAAAAAACAGAGAGGGAGAGAGAGAGATTATAATTTATTGAACTTCTTTTTTTTTTTTAAGATTTTATTTATTTATTCATGAGAGACACAGAGAGAAAGGCAGAGACACAGGCAGAGAGAGGAGAAGCAGGCTCCATGCAGCCCCGATGTGGGAGTTGATCCCAGGTCTCCAGGATCATGCCCTGAGCCAAAGGCAGATGCTCAACCACTGAGCCACCCAGGCATCCCAATTTATTGAACTTCTATATGTGTTAGCCGCTGTGCTAACATCGGGACCTACTCTTTGGCCACTCCCCAATCCTTACTCTTTGTGGTGCAGGTATTTAAGACTACTTTTAGGATAGGAGCATAAACTCTCACACTCCTGAGATAAAAGTTTCCATTTCTCTTCAACTTCTAGCAGAAATTTGGGAATCAGCTGCCATAAATATAGAAGAGGAATGAGACAAAACAGAGAATTTTAAGGAGGAGAAACAGTCACAAATGACAGATAAGATTCAAGTATTATAATTAAAAATCAATTGAATGTAGCTAATAAATATTCACCAGTGACATTTCCAGAATACTTCCAGGGATGTGGCAGTGCCAATACAGTGAGTTGATTTTGATTATGTAGTGTTCACTTTTGTACATTTTATAGCCACAAGATAGGGTTTTGGTACATACTAGGGATAACATACATATACACACAAATGATGAAAAGTGAATCGATTATGCTTAAGGGTATATACTTCTAGATCTATTTGAAAATAGTATTATATTGTGATCCTTTTAAATGTATATTTCATTTTGATAAGCCAATTTTAACAAATATTATGTGTTACTTTCTAATTAGCAACTGAAAATATTTATACAAGCAAGAATTCAGAAAAAACTGAAGTAAAAAATAAAAGAAGAATTAGTTTAAAAAATCTGATATCAGCACAAATCCTTCATTGTTTTGTTGTTTTCTTTGATTTCCTCAGGTGAAAAAAAAAGACAAATTAGTTCAATGATAATACACAAAAATATAGAGACAAATTTTGCCTGTTTCCCTTCTACTTGGTTTTCTGTACCTCTTTGGACTCACTACAATTATGACTAGAAAAGACCTGGGCTCTCTATTCACTATCTTCTGTTGCCATCATTCACACTTCATAAAAAATTCATGCCTTCCTTTTGAAACCCCTTCATGCATAATACTAAGACTTCCCTGTGGCTGTCATCACCTAAAAGGTCCTTCCATTTTCCAGGTTTGAGAAGTGTCTGAAGGGGAAAAAACATATAGATCTAAATATAGATATAGGTGTAAAAATGGTTATAGACACAGACATAAACATCTGTCTGACAGTACTTTTTCTGCAAGTTCAAGAAAGCTTCCCATCTCTCTCTTAGGCATCTTTGGTTCTTCAACATACATTTAAGAAACTATGTACTCATAGGTAAATTTGAGACTTTTATGTAGCATAGATCACATTAGATTTTGTATCTAATTATTATTGTCTGAGAAAAAATAAAAAAATATTTACTGTAACAAGTTATTTAGCTATCATATACTACATTAATTTTTTTCTGTTAAAAATAAGCCAAAGAGATTTAATAGAACTATTTTGTTTTTATGGAGAAAATCTGATTAAGTACCTTAATAAACCAGTTCCACGACCATCTTTTCATTATTATTATCTTGACAAAACAGGTTATTTTTGATCCGATGTCAGAAATCTGCATTGAGACTAGAAAACCTACAAAGACCAGAAGTCTTAACAACAGCAACTTGTCACTTTCAATTTGATATTATATGAGCAATATCTCAAGCTCTTGCTGATGAAAAGTAAACTTCTAGCAACATTGGTTTCTTAGATTACAAAAATTGAAAGATAGGATGACATTGTTTTTACCTTTACATAGTAGTGGTTGAAGGTGAAGAACTGAGGAAAATTACTTCTTATACTATTACTTTGTCTATAAAGAAACAATGCTCAAATTGATGATGTAGTTGTTGCTGTTTTGTTTTGTTTTTCTCCTGGACAGAAAAGGAACTCATTTAAAAATTTTACTGTTTATATAGCATAGTCTGACCAAAACTCTTGGGCACAGGATTTAGCTTACAATTTATTTGCTTTGTTGCAAAAAAGAAAAAAGAGTAACTTTTCATATATCCTAGCTATTTCATGCTTGTGATCATGCTGACTCATACCTACAAGAGATAACTAATTTGTTCATTCACACATATATTCAATGACTGTTTTGAGCACCTACTATGTGCTTTTGTCACATACAAAATCCGTGACCTCTTGAAGCTCATAAGCTAGTGGTGGGGATAAATATAAAGTATACAAATACATGTAACATTCAAGACTGCAATAGACATTATGAAGAGTAAGGGGGATGGGTCAAATTTGATTGGGTTACTTAATGCCTCTTTGTAGAAACAGTAATTAACAGAGCTGTAGATATTAGCTAGGAAAAAATGGTCAGGAGGCATATTTTCAGGTAGAGTTATAAGGCTTTATAATCTTGGCTAAAAAAATTTAGGATCTTATCCAGGTGGAGAAAAGTCACTAAATAATTGAGCATTTGAAAAACTTGATGTTGTGTATTTTATTCGATACTTAAGGAATGGTTTGACATGGTGGCCAGGATTGGAGAAGAGTTGAGAAAGAGATTAGTTCAAAGACTATTTGAATAATAGTCTAATACAGGGTTATGAAAGCTGAGATGGTTACAAATTGAGGAATCTAATTCATATACTGTGTTCAGGATGAGCAAGATTTGACAATGAATAGAAAGAAAGAAGATGAAGCTGTCAATATTGGCTTCCAGCGTTCAGAATTGAGAATTTAACTGGTTGAATAGTAACTGTCCTTACTAGAATAAAGGACAAAGGAAATTAATGTATTTTTGCAGTCAATATCATAATTTTTATTTTACCATGATTGAGATACTAGCAAGATACCAAGTGGGGATACTCAGTGAACATTTAGACATGTAGACTAGAGCTCAGATAAGGTAACTAAGCTCTTGAATATATATTTGTAAGACGTATATGGCTTTTGAGATTGTGGGAATAAAAGAAATTCATAAAACTAAAAATATAAAAAAAACTAAAAATATAGAATTATAAATGAGGAGAACGCAAAAAGACAAATTTCAAAATTAACATGACCCAACAAAAAGACATGTTAAGTGTAAGATGTCAGAAAAGTTTGAGGAACAGAAAGTGGAACTGTAGTTCTCTACATTGCCTTCCAGAAAGAAGGAGCGTGAAATATTGCAATGCTATTGAGAGATTGAGGATAATATAAATGCTATCCTTTGTATTTGGGAATGCATAAATCATGGTTACAATGAACAGATTTGGTTAGTTGGAGAGTTGGGGCTTTAAAAACATTACCATGAAAAAAAAATAAAAACATTACCATGGAAGTTTTCAACAACATGCAAGTTATATATAGTGTTCACTCCATTTTGCAGTTGAGAACACTGAAAAAAGTTGTTACTTGCTTATTGTAAAAAGCTAGTATTTAGATTAAAAGAATTTGCTTTTTTAAAAAGATTTAATTTATTTACTAATGAGAGACACACACAGAGAGAGGCAGAGGGAGAAGCAGGCTCCCTGCAAGGAGCCGGATGTGGGACTCGATCCCTGAGCCAAAGGCAGACGCTCAACCGCTGAACCACCCAGGCATCCCTAGATGAAAGGAATTTGAAGGCAAGTATAGAAGACATAAAAATTTAAGCTTATAAGCCCTAGACAGTACACTTTTCTATACTGACAGGTTCTGTCCCATTATTTACACATTTAATTTGGGCCCTCAGTTTTGACCTCTAGGTGACCTTGAAAATATCGTCCCAGATCTCTTTCAGTCTTTGCACATTCCTGCTTCTTTTTTCCCCTTGCTTCCTTTGAAGGATGTATCCTCTCTTCTTGTCTGTGACTATTATTGAAAATTCAGCTAAATCACCACCTTTCTTGAAGTGGCTGACTGTAACTGTTACTTTTGTCCTCTTCTGTGATTAGTGTCCTCATTCCAGCCTCACACAGCACCTGATACATACCTCTATGATTGTAGTCATCATCAATATGTAATATCTTGCTCATTTGCCTGCCTCCCTTATCAGTGTGTATCTTCTTATGGTAAGGGAGTGTATTTTGTTCATGCTATTTTGTTATCACTATCTTTTGGGCTACATGACATAGAGTGGATGTCAACAAATGAATGTGTGCATCATGCTTCATAAATTTACTTTTAGGATTTTTAGTATTCATTCAACTCATTGCCCACCTTCTCTATATTCATTTGTTTGTCCTAGTTCCAAGCAGAAACTATTAAAAAATTTTAATATAACCTGATGTTTTTCATATCATTTAAAGTATGAAGAGAAGGATGATATTTAGAAGACAAAATTGAGCCCAAGTATGTGTGGCATCATATTGACATGATTTATATTTGTATTCCAGGTGTAATTTTCAGAATATAATGATATTTGCCATCCTATTTACTTGCCTTGTGTTGAGAAATACAAGAGAAGTAAAATAAGATCGTTTCCCATGGACCAAAAGATACATGTCATTATTTTTTTTCTTTTTATTTGTTTCATTTTCTTTTCTTTTGGGGGGAGGAGGTTTATTGTTTAAATGCACCAATATTTCAAACAAGAAAGAAAATGATAAATAAAAGTATATTATCTTTATAATTTTAAGTTGTCTATAGACATAAGAGTTTATTAAAAATTGTTTGACTACACAGTTTACATAGATTTATTAGAATGACAAGTTAATAAATGCCTTTCTCATTGCTTCCCCACTGCATTACCTCCTTTGGGGTTTTATAAATTCTTTTAGAATTATTTTAAAATATTAATCTAAAAACATCACTAGTTCAGATAAACAACTGGTCAGTTTAGATTAACAGTTGGTTTCTCTTATTTATTGTTTTATACAACACATTTATTTATTTACTGTCTCATAGTAGAGGTGATACTTTATTATAGTTTCATAACTGCCCAGATTTTATCTCACTGTCAAAAATAGCTGTAACTTTTGGGAAAGTGTGATTTAGTTTTTAAATGTATCAACATATGTAATTTTGGAAGTCTATGTTTAAGATGACACATAATTCTGAAATTTTATGTTCAAGTATTTATGTGCTACATAAAAGATTTATCTAATGTACATTGAGTCAGGAAGTCTGAGTTTTAGTTCCAATTCTAAGGCCAACACATTTAAAACTTTAGGATAAAACAGGTAATTCTCATAGAATTGTTTCCTTTCTTTCCTTTTATAATGATGATATTAAAAAAAAATCTTCAAGTCTTCTGCAGCTCTAAAATAGCACCATTCTATGTATTAGAGAGGAAGTTGCCTCGGATGTGGCCACTATAGGTTTGCTCAAATATTACAATATAAAACAATTTTATTGGATTTCTCTCTTACAGTGATATAAGTTTTTCCTTATCTAAATGCATATTTAAAGACTCCAATTAAAAATAACATAATGTTAATTGATTTGGGTTTGGGCAAGGAAAATCAGGGTTAGTCAATGACATATTTTTGTTTTTCTTGTCTCTCAAGTGTTAAGCATATGATGAATGACCTCTTTTGCACCAAAGGTGCATCCACAAGGTAATTGGAAACATTATTTTCACTTATATATTTTTAATGTACCATATATTGTATGCCTTTGTTCAAGTATCTATATGTCTTATAGTAGGAACAGAATGACTTAAACATACAGTTGTGTAGAACCACTGTTACAGCATAAAGCTTAAAGTATAAAATGAAAGGCCAAAGTTATTCAGAAAATAACTCATCTTGTTTTAGCATGGATAATCAATAAAATTTTTTAAAAGCTAATTATACTCTCACCTCTGTCATTGTACAGAATAGAATCTGGAATCCTCTACTGGCTTAGACCTGCTATTTATCTGTGTCACTTTGAGGCAGTCTGCAGTCACATTTCTTAGTACTAATAAGCAAAGTGAGAAAAACTATGAAGAAGTAGAAAGAACTATGGAAAAAGAAATGGAAATTAAACCTGACAAAGAATTGATGAAGTATATCTGGGTACAATATTAGCTGTGTATATCTACCTGCACCTATGTGTGTGTCTCTGTGTGTAATTCTTAGCCTCTGGTTAGAGGCATGACTATAACCTGGGAGTAGTTTAATTTTACATGGGAGTTATGGCCATCACCTGACATAAATGATGGAAAATAAGATTAATCAAGAAAAAGAAAATGTGCCCCTTTAACTTCATACATAGACTTCCTCCAAATGATGTATAACAGAGTTTAAGGATGAATGAAATTAGCAATTCATGAGAAATATATATGTCAATCTATTGAATATTTATTTATTTATTATTGTTTTCAGTAATCTGTATTGTGATTCCTATAACTTACAGATTGTCAAATGAAATGTTTTTGTAAATTATGGACTGTCAAAAGTGTTGCTAACTATGAAATAATAATTTCTCTGTAAATAAATACACCAGAACAGGCTAAGGAATTTAGTGAGTGATAAGAAATCTTATTTCATATAAATATACATGCATTGAATATCCACAATGTAGAAGGCACTCTCCTCTTTTCTATGGACAAGATTTCTTTTACTCTTGATTCAATTGGAGATGCCTTTTGTAAAAGTAATTTAAAAATGTACATTTGTGGGGTACCTGGGTTGTTCTGTCCATTAAGCATCCAACTCTTGACGTCAGCTCGGGTCTTGATCTCAGAGTTGTGAGTTCAAGCCCTGCATTGGGCTCTATGTTCTACTTACAAAAAAAAAAAAAAAATACATTTGTGCTTAATTTTTCTTTCTGAGTAGAGAAAGATAAACACATAAAAGCAACAGGTAAATACAAAGAATTACAAAAATAATGTATATTTGTTAATTGTACAAATTCTGAGAAGAAAAAATACATTATTTATAATCCCAATATATAGAGACAAAACTATTAAAAATTTATATATGTCTTCAAGACATAAATAAATACAGGTATGGCTTTGAATACAAAGACATTTATACACAATATAAACCTGTGACCATATGATATATACTATTTATAATTTGCTTTTATTGGTCACTAATAGTCTGTAACTACCTTGTGTGAAGATTGTTTTCTGTGTCAACTTGATTGAGCTGAGGGGTTCCTTATATTTGTGGTTATGTCTGTGAAGATGTAGCCAGATGAGATTAACATTTGAAGAAGTGGACATGGTAAAGCAGATTTTCCTCCCCAATCTGAGTAAATCATCCAATCTGTTTAGGGCTTAAATAGAACAAAAACATAAAGAAAGGAGGAATTCATTCCTTTGACTTCCATCCTTTTTGCTAGAGCTGAGACAGAGGTCTTCACCTGCCCTGGGACTGGGATTTACATCATTGGCTCTTCCGGTTCTCAGGCTTTTAGACTTGGACTGAAAGGACAACACTGGCTTTCCTACGTTTCCAGATGACAGATTGTAGGACTTCTCAGCCTCCATAAACATGTAAGCCAATTCCTCATAATAAATCTTTCTCTTTCTTCTTCTCTCTTTGCTTCCCCCTTTCTCTCTGTCTCCTACTGGTTTTATTTTTCTAGAGAACCCTAAGATACCATGCAATAGAAAAAAATCTACTTTTATGTAAACATCTTATAGACTTACCATAATTTCATTTTTCATATTCCACTCTAAATATATATATTTTTTCTCCTTGCAGTTACATTTCTGCAAATGGAAAATGTTTATAATAGCTTGCCTTTAGGATCATTCCAAGTTATCCTCCATGATTGTGATAGCATTATAAAACAAAAGTCATTGTATTTCACACAAAACCAGTTTCTATGTTGTAATTCTAAGAATCAAAATCACTATGCTTCAATATGACTCTGTTTTCATTGAAATTTTCATTGTCTGCCTGTCAAAATCAGTATTATTCCTGAGCTCACCATGAAACTTGGAAAAATAATTCCTTTCTTTGACTTTGCTTAAACTTTGCGTATCAGGGAGGGGGGGCTTCTTATGCTCTTTCCTGATAATATTTTAGATTCTTCCTGACAACACACAGGGGCCATATCACACTATTAATTATGTGTTTGGGGCCTTACTTATTCCTAGGAACTGACCAGAGGCTGAGGATTGAGTGGTACCTACATCCCTGAATTCTGCATCAGCCGCGCTTAGTTCATTCATGTGGATACATTCAACAAATGTTTCTGGCTGAATACTTTGACACTGAGGAATGACGCCCTCTGCCCATAGAGAAAACTCTGAGATTGTGAGGAAAAAAATTGAGTGAGAAGAGTCGGTTCTTTATTTTTATTACAAAGCTCAAACCAATATTAAGTGGAATGCCAACAGGGCATATACTATATAACAGAAAAGGGCATCAGTGCAGGTCTACATTATTATGAAATAAATAAAAGGCAGTTTTATTCACACACACACACACACACACACATAAAGAACTTGTGAAATAGGCTTTACACAACTGACCCAAAATAAAAATGAAAAAGCCCAAATGTTTGTAAGGCAAATATATTCAATCTCCCCAAGATTGCTGACTACTCATCTGACACATCCTAGAAGGGAAGGGCTTTAGGTAGGTCAAATTAGAGGCAGAGGCTGGGCTGGATGGAAGCCAATAACTTGTATTATCAAAGTGAATATTACTATTTTCACTGATTTCAGAAAAAATAGATGGCTAATATGTATACTTTGTATAATAAATCTTAATTTTTCTTAAAGTATTTGTAATATGAATAAGAGGCAGATGTCTACATGACTAATCAGGGAAAAAAACCTAACAGCAAAAGGCTTTATTAGTTATTTTAAATTTAGGTTGTGAAAGTTTAGAAATTAAAAGAAAAAAATACTTTTAGCATGTTTGTGTTTCCATTTGATTCCTAAGTAATTTTTAACTGCATTAAGCTTTTCGTGGTTAACAATCCCAGAAAGATATATTGCTTACTCAGATTTGCTTCTGAATAATTTCTGATAAATAAAAGACTGTAATGAATAATTTGAAGGTATCTACTTAATAGATGATAGTTTTCTAAAATTATTACCATATATTAGAAGGACAAATATTCTTACTTTTATGAATAAGACAGTTCTGAGTAATTTCAAAGGCCAGAGCATTAAATTTATTTATTGTAAATATCTATATATAAATATACACACATTCATAACTATAATTTAAATAATCAAAGAATGAATAAGACCCACAAAAAACAGTTTATATCATTCTTCCTAGGAAAGGTTTATGGAACTGTGCTTAAATAGTCAAGAACTACATAAACCTTAGCACTTACTCAGTATTTAAATTAGTTTACACATTTATTGTACACTAAATACATGATATTGTAATAAACTTAAATGAGTAAGAGTAAGTTAATTTAGTTGCCATATAATTGTCTCAACAAGGAAAACATTAAATGTGCTTTATTGCCCAAATTTATACATTAAACTCGCAAAGAATTTGAACAATTAACTGGTGTTTAATAAAACAACTATAGTGAGTTGATTGGATATCAATTAATTGCCAAAATTAGCATGTTAATTAGTATTTATTTTAGTATAATGGTAATTATCTAGGAGATTGTTAATTGAAATACGTTAAGCTTTTCTTTTCTAAGAACAGAATTATATTGATAGCCTTACTTTTAGTAATATTTATATGGAAACAAAATGGACATACTTTATACAATAAAACTGAAGTACTAACAAATGAATTAATATTTAACCCCTTTAACTTACCGAACCTACTTAAATATATGCTATGTGGTAGTAATTCCATCTCTATTGTTTATAAGATAGGCTCCTTTTAGTAGCTCATCTCTCCCAATGCGTAACACTTTAAAAGGTGTAGTTAAGTTCAAAGAGAGTAAAGAGCAATATTTGCTGTTCTTGCTTTGATCCAACTTGGATAACTTGTCCAATGGTGCTGATCAGTTATTCCAATTAATCTCAATATCTATGTTATCACACAAATTGTTCTCATCTGTAATTTCTAAGTACTCATCACTGTGAGGATGGATGGACAGATAGATGGATAGAATAGAGAAAGAAATAATGGAGATATATATATATATATATATATATATAGAGAGAGAGAGAGAGAGAGAGAGAGAGAGTGTATATATATATTATGTATAATTACTTGTTCAAAAATATATGAAAGAGTTTTTACAAATCGTATGAAATTATCACTCAGTACATTTTTGTTGACCTGTTCAACAGAAACTTTTGAACTTACGAATGTTTCTGATCATAGCACTCCTCTCTTTTTCTAAGCCTATTTTTATTTTTTTAATTATTTCTTAAATATTTTATGTATGTATGTATGTATGTATGTATGTGTGTATGTATGTATGTATGTATTTTACAAAGGGAGAGAGAGTGAGCAAAAGCAGGCAGAGCAGCAGGCAGAGGGAGAGAGAAAAACAGGCTCCCCACTGAGCAGAGAGCCCCATGTGGGACTTGATCTCAGGACCCTGGGTTGATGACCTGAGCCGAAAGCAGACACAACCTACTAAGCCACCCAGGCACTCCATCTAATCCTATTTTTATTTTTTATTTTTTTAAGATTTTATTTATTAATTCATGAGAGACACAGGGAGAGAGAGGCCGAGACAGGCAGAGGGAGAAGCAGGCTCCATGCAGGGAGCCTGATGCAGGACTCGATCCCGATCCCCCTGGGCTGAAGGCAGTGCTAAACCACTGAGCCACCTGGGCTGCCCTAACACTATTTTTAAATAAAACTTCCTTCTTCTGAGTCTTTTCTGGTTCTCATAGGTCTTTTTATCCATGAAGACTTCTTTATTCTGCTGAAAATGTCTTAAATTCAATGTAGGGCAAGAAACAAAACAAACACAGATCCTACAGCCACCATCAACAATAAGAACGAAAATCAAATCTACATGTGGATTGATCAAGGGATGCAGTCTTTCTCAGATACTGATTAGATGAATCTAGAGCAAGCTTTGTGTGTGTGTGTGTGTGAAGAGAATAGAAGTTGGAATTTACAATCACTAGGTTAACATTATTAACATTTTTAAAAGAAAGGAAAGAGGGAGTTTACATATGTTGTTTCTAATGTGTTCCACTATATTCCAGTATTTTACATATTTCACTTCAGTTTCAAATCAGTTTCAGAAGATGTTGAGCTCCTAGGTCACATCTAGGATCTGCTGAATTTATTCTTTATTTACCTTTCAAATCTCCCAATCTCCTATTGTCTAGGGATTTTAATTGTAATCAATGGGAAAGATAGGTTGTGATTAGCTTATGCCATGTTGATTGGCATCAGGAGTCTAATGATATGTTTTGAAATCACCAATCTCACTGGTGGTTTTCTGCTATTCAAGATTGTAAAGTGTGTGTAGTTGGTTCACTCATTTTGGACAGTCTTTAGATTTTGGGAAAAATTCTCAAAGCCCAGCTAACATTTTTCCTCTTGCCCTTTTAATAATTATGAGACATGTAATAGCTTTACCAAAGTTTTTTTTTCATTTCCAAATATCTGAAATGGTCCATGAAAGTCAATTCAGATTTTTTAAAATTTTATTTATTTACTTCAGAGAATGTGAGCAAGTGGGGGAGAGGAGGGAGGGTGAGGGAGGGAATCTCCAGTAGACTCCATGCAGAGACAGGAGCCTGACTCGGGGCTCAATATCACAGCTCTGAGATCATGACCTGAGCCAAAATCAAGTCAAACCCTTAACCAGCTGAGCCACCCAAGTGCCTCAACAACTCAGATTTTTATAGCCCTTTTGTAGTTAAATAACCATGAGTTGAATTTCTGTTGTTTACATGAAAGAACCCAGAGTTACAGTATCTTAGGAGAAAAAAGAAGTTGCTATGTAGTCAGCCAAATCTTAACTTCTATCTTGTATTGAGCACCAATTTTCTGTACTCCTTGATTCAGCTAGCAAATTTCACTTTGTCATTAGTAAAATGGTATCATAAAGCATGGGCCATTGGACCTCATCCTTTTTCTAATAACACATAATTTTGAGCTACCAACTGAAGTAAACATTCAGTGCTTTGCTATGATGCCTAATGATGAGGTTCTTGCTATTGTTCTTGTCAACTGTTGTATAGAGTGACTGCTACCTAATTCATTCATTCATAACTGCTATCAAAATAGCCAATCTGAGCATTTGAGGAGGGTATAGTTATTACTGACTAAAACAGGAAAATCAGTAGAACATTATTTTAGTAAATAAAATGTATGAGTCTGTAAATGCATAAGAATTTTTGCCATATGTGATAAAATGAGCACAAAGGATTATATACAATTGATGAATCACTGAACTCTACCTCTGAAATTAATAATACACTTTATGTTAATTAATTGGATTTAAATAAAAATGTTTAAAAAAGAATTTTTGCCATTTAATCTACTTTGATTGCTACATGACACAGCCCACTATTTCTGTACTTAATATTATATAAGTATTTAGATATAAGACAAGAAAGAGAAGGAATTATCAGTAGTTTCCTTCTGATTTTGGTCAAATATATAAGTGGTCACATAAGAAAATTATAATAATAAATGCATTTTGTTTTCATTTCTTCCAAAGCCAAGATTTATAAGCTTAAGAAACATTAAATAGTAGTTGTTATTTATTATTATAGTTGTTTTGTTATTTGGACATTTTGCCTCTCACATGTCAGAGTAAAAATAAAATGATAATGATGATAATAGTAACCATTCATTGTGGTAATAAAAGTGATTTTTAAGTCTCTCCACACAGTGTCCTGGCACATAGTAGGCATTCAATATCCACTAGACCTAGATATCTTTCAATCACTTCTATGAAATTATACTGGTTATCGTTAGTATTGCTTTAAAAATAATCAATTATATTCTGCATATGATGTTATTTTCCTTTTTTTCATATAATAAACATTTAATTTTTCTTCAATGGTCTCTTAAATAATTTGATTTTTGTTTTCTCAGAACTGCTGACATTGTTTATATAAGAACCATGTCCCACCCAATTCCAAAAGAACACAAGGTGACTCAGGGCATAAGCATAATAGGTTCATTAAGAATAAAAGAAGGTCTACCTGGCTGGGGGTAGACAGGTACTTCCAGCTCTGTCCTTGGCATAGAACACAACAATCCAGCAATAATCTTGGCTGTAAATTTTTTGGCAGCTGAAGCAAGAAGAGAATTCTACTGCACTGGAAAAGTTTCCATTTTCTGATTCCACAAGCTTAATTCTGACTACATCCCTGCCTTCCCCTCCTCCCATGTCCAATCACTCCAGGTCTTAAGAATAGTATTTATATTTATGCCCAGTATGCACTTCCTGTAAATTGAGAGCTGCACAGAAAGCTCAGGTCCCAGTCTGAGCACATCTGCTCCTCAGATCTGGGCCCATAGTAAGTCATTAACCCCAGATCAACCTTCCATCACCTGCTATTCAGTTCTTTCCAGGTGGCCATCTAGGAATGCATTCTGCTGCCCTACTGGGCTCTGATGTTCCTACCACAGCGCATGCCCTGATTCCCCATTCTTGCATTTTTATCTTACTCTTCTGAGTATAATGTGACACCTTTCTATTCTTTTTTTTTTAATATTTATGTATGAGAGAGAGAGAGAGAGAGAGAGAGCAGATGAGTGGAGTAAGGGACAGAGGGAGGGAACCAAGCAAATCCTTGCTGAGTACAGAGTCAAGCAGGGCTCCATCCTACAACCCATGAGATCATGACCCTACCTGAAACCGAGAGCAGAACACGTAACCAACTGAGCCACTCAGGCACCTCTCAGGTCTTTGTATTCTTAACTGTCCATTAATGTGTCTATATGCAAACCTTTACCACTAACCACCACTAACCATCCTCCACTCTTTCTTCTGACCCATCACAGAAGAGTCATCACACTCTCCCTCCTTATCTACCCTAAAGACAGCAGATACATGAAGGCAGGATATCCTCTTATACTTCTGCATTTAGTAGGTCCTCAAATCTTTAAATAGAGAAGGAAAATTTATCTGAGGCAGCATTGTCCGGGAACTAAAAAAGGTAATGTTTTAACAGATCATTATAGAATGCGAAAGACCACAAATAGTACATTCTAAGATCATGCTATGATAGAATGCATCTAATATAATATAAAACCAATCTATAGGCTAAATTCCTTAAACAGATATGCTAACTATGCATCAATATCTTGAATCAAGGGTAAGAGTTTAAAATAACTCACAGAAAAACACACAAATAGGCTGTGAATATCCTTGAAGGATGATTTCTATTGTTGTGCAGTTAGACCTTATTTAGCCAATATTGTATTGATATTTACAGTAACATTAGGTTTAAGGCAAAAATATTTACCTAGCTAGTTTTTATTCACAAGCCCACCCTTCTCATTAAATATTGTTTAAAATGTTAATGCCTGTTTATGAAGTTGGAACAATAATTTTTAAAAGTTGTATATAATTTGATGTGTTTAATACACCTTAATCACATTACCTTCAGTGTCAGAAATATTTATGATTAGGTTAAAAAACACATTTCAAAACCTTCTGGTTAAACATCTCATCTAGATCAGAAAAATGACCTTTTATCGATCAGCAGTTAATTGACTTTTGTCTTTCTATCAAATCAACAACACTGATGACCTTTTGGAGAAAAAGAAAACTGTCAAGCATATCCTTGAAGTCCTTGAAAAATACATTTTTAAAAAGTAATCTGCTTTGGTAAGGCAAACCCCAGTAAAACTCTAAAGTTAACAGAAGCATTGATTTTACTACATATTTCCTCAATTCTTGAAATCTTTTTATGTTCTTGTAAGCAAGCATGTTATATTATTATCCCTTCTTAAAACCTAGGAAATTAACAGTTTGGTATGCTTCAACACCTGAAATTAAGTTGTGTATCATCAGACGATTATTACCTACTGACTTTCAGCAAAGTAATTGTTTATTTCTTACTGCTTATCCAATAATTATAGTGTTAGTAAGACTTTTAAAATTTGGCTTTTTTCAATTCTTCATCTTCCAAAGAAAAAGATACATTTTTAAAATAAAATGACTCACTGGATCTATATTGTCAAAATCTTTATAGATAATTTTTTGTTCACAGATCATTGACCCAATAAACTGGAGTAATTACATTCATTGGAGTCTATTAGATGCCAGACATGTGTGGTAATGACTCAATTCAGCTCTCAAAGTGAAGGCACAAATGGTCAGTCGACTTGTAAAGATCAATTATATGGTGGGCTGAAGCAAACATGTCAAGTAAGTGCATATCAAAAACAATGTGCAGTCCTTCAAGTATGAAGATGAAGTATTGACTTCTATACTCTGCTAATTTTCCAGTTCTACCTCTACCTTCTCATCTTATGTTTCTTCTGTCTAAAAGCACAAATTTTTTAGCAAACCAGCTGAAATAAACATTTAGTACTTTGTTATGACTAAAGGAGACTAGCAACTGAGGTTATTTTATTCATGACTGTGGCCTGAGTTAAGGATATATCTATGGTATCATTAGAAGGTATAAAGAATATGGAAAGGTATGGTGAGATAGGATTTGTGTTTCATTCTGAGTGGCATCAAAACAATTTTTAAAGATCTTCTGTTGAGAGATAAAGACAAATTTCTCTAAGCCCTGAAGATACCTGTATTAGTAAAACAAATGCACATTAAGTCACAAGAGTATTACTTCCTGTTCTGTTTTTATTCATCAAATTATGAGACCTTCTTTTCCCTTCAGACACCTTTTGGCTACTAACAGAAGTTGTTTAGGACATATTGCCAGCTATTCTTCTTAAAATGCTCTGTCCTGTAATAATCAACTTGAATTCAAATTATTCCTCTTGGGACATTATCTTTAGTGATTTCATATTGTTGATATAATAGCTCTTGTCCTACTGCTACATAATGTTCCACAATAATACCCTTGGGATTTCTCTCTCTTTCTCTCTTTCTCTTTTTTCAATTTATGGCTTTCCCTCAGCTTTATTGAGGTATAATTGAAATATAAGACTATATTTATTTAAAGTTTATAACATGAAGATTTAATACATATACATATAGTGAAAAAAATTTTACCACTTAATTAACACATTCATCAACTCATATAGTTACCTTTATTATGTATGTGTGATAAGACTGCCTAAGATCTGTCCTCTTAGCAAATTTCAAGTATGCGGTACAGTATTATTCACTGCAGCCACCAATCCCCAGAATTTATTCATCTTATAACTGGAAGTTTGTAACCATTGACCGCATATATCTGTTTTCCCCATTCCCTAGCTGTTGTATAATCTCACTCATAAGTAGAATCTGAAATGGAAAAATAAAAGTTGGGGCAGCCCCGGTGGCGCAGCAGTTTAGCGCTGCCTGCAGCCCAGGGTGCGATCCTGGAGACCCTGGATCCAGTCCCATGTCGGGCTCCCTGCATGGAGCCTGTGTCTATGCCTCTCTCTCTCTGTGTCTCTATGAATAAATAAATAAAATCTTTAAAAAATAAAAGTTGAACTCATGGAAACAGAGTAAATAATAAAGTGGTGGTAGTTGCCGTTGGACTTTCCACATTGAAATGTTTGATGATCTTTTAAGGACAGGGATCATATGCACATATCTTGTGAACTATTGTATTCCCAATGACAGATACTATATTTGTACATTATTGTTTTTAAAGATTTTATTTATTTATTCATGAAAGACACAGAGAGACAGAGAGACACAGGCAGAGGGAGAAGCAGGCTCCATGCAGGGAGCCTGACACGGGACTCGATCCTAGGTCTCCAGGATCAGGCCCTGGGCTGAAGATGGCGCTAAACTGCTGAACCACCCAGGCTGCTCTGTACATTATTTTTTGAATCAATATTCTATACATTCTGTTCTTATTAATACTAGAAGAGAATGTGTATCTTTTTACCCCATTTGTGTTATATTTAGGCATCTGAATTCAAACTATCCTATTAGATTCTATGTTAATTAAAAACACCTAAGATCTATACCACATTACTTATTTTTCTTTTTCCAGTGTTCCATTCCTAGGCCTTTGGCATAAATACCATTATTTGATCTGAAACATTCGTTCTGAGTACAAGAGAAAGATATTTGTTTTAAATTATTCCTAATAATGATGAAATATACGTTGTACAACCCATTGTACAATCCAATGTACAACCTTGTACGTTCCCAGAGAGAGCACACCATTTCCTTCATGGAGCTAAAAAGAGAGTTTGATGCAGCTCACATTTATAAAATGAAAACAAATCTCTAGTTAAAATTTCATAAAGATTCTTGGACCTTAGAATATCAGTGATCATGGGAGCCAAGAGGCCTACTGCATTTTAGTTTGGGGCCTCTTAAGAAAAATATTAAAAGTATGTCTTCATGATGTAATTATTTAACATTGTCCTAGTCCATAAAATATTCATTTATTTTTAAATTTACTATTTATTAATCCAATGACTTACAAAACAATGAGTTATACTGCTTGATAGAACAGACCTAAATTTAAATGCTACTTACCACAATTTTACTATATGGAAATAGAGATAAGAGTGGATAATGGCTAATAAATTGAAAAATGTAAGTCTTAATATTGCCCTTACAAAACTATAAAGTTGATATATAGGATTTGATATGCATATAAGCATTGGGAAACTAAGAAGAGATTAAATATTTCTTTCTCATTTTTTTTTTTTTAAATTTTAATGTTTATTTTTATTTATGATAGTCACACAGAGAGAGAGAGAGAGGCAGAGACACAGGCAGAGGGAGAAGCAGGCTCCATGCACCGGGAGCCCGACGTGGGATTCGATCCCGGGTCTCCAGGATCACGCCCTGGGCCAAAGGCAGGCACTAAACCGCTGCGCCACAAATTTTTGAAATATTTAATGTACTTCAAATCATTACATCTTAACTGTTTTTGGTGTCCAAAATATCTCATCTTTTACCCCATTTGAGCCACTTTAAGCCGGCTCCTAGATTCTTAGTTGGTCCGAGGGTTGTGGGTTATCGTTAAGCTTTCTCATTTTTCTGATCCTGCTTTAATTCTAATGAGAAGTGACCTCATTTTTCCCTTAAAGTTTTTTTTTTTACCTTTATTTAACATCTTCAGGTTAATTACTTGGTGTTTTAGCAGTCTCAATGATGGCCAGTGAGGCTCTACTTTGTTGTAGCTGATTTTTATTATGGATAGGCCAATTTTTGAAATATTTAATGTACTTCAAATCATTACATCTTAACTGTTTTTGGTGTCCAAAATATCTCATCTTTTACCCCATTTGAGCCACTTTAAGCCGGCTCCTAGATTCTATTGATAAAAATCCCATAGTCTTCATGTCCCATCTTTCATATTTTCTGTTCCAAACCTAGAATTAGCCACTTTTTTTTTTTCTAGTGGGAAGTGGTACTTATAGAAACTTAGAGCCCAGGGATTCTCATTCTTTTAATTGTTATAGTTTTTAAGATTTCTCAGTGCAGGAACGCCTGGGTGGCTCAGTGGTTGAGCATCTGCCTTCAGCTCAGGGTGTGATCCCAGAGTGCTGGGATCGAGTTCCACATCAGGCTCCCTGCATGGAGCCTGCTTCTCCCTCTTCCTATGTCTCTGCGTCTCTCTCTGTGTCTCTCATGAATAAATAAATAAAATCTTAAAAACAAACAAATAAACAAATAAATACATAAATGTAAAAAAAAGATTTCTCAGTGCTCAGAGTTAAAATTACATAATTTTTAAAAGTTAAAAAATAAGCCATATGTTCATAATACTATCACCATTCAAATCAGAGGCTATTAGGTTTTAATTAACTTTCTAGATTTCATGCCTTGATCTCTTTTCTTGTATACTGAAAATCTTGGTTCCTAATGACTTGGGCATAATTACTTACTTGCTTTTTTTGTGTTGTATACATACAATAATTTAAAATAATAATTTCCCGTAATTTCTAACAATAAGATTAACACATCCAATTTAAAATTATTTTGGCGTTTTTCTCCTTTGGATATATCCAAGTGGGAAGTAAAATTTTAACTATAGGCATAACCTGTCAACTCTGCCATCTTCTTCAAATTGTTAGAATTCTCCTTGTTTCTTAATATCCTTTTTATAGAGTATATGTGTTTCAATACATACTCTTTTAATTTAATGATTTTAGCTGAATACCTACAAATTAAAAAAAAATAGATTCCCTGATCCAAAAAAGGCAATATATATGTAGAAATCTTTGAACTATGTTGAAAACAAAATCACAGAAGTTTGGATCTATTATTTTTGAAAAGCATAGGGAGTTTCAACAAGAGCATCTGAGATGTTGTTAGCTCTAAGGCAGCCCAGGGTCACACTCTGTGAGAGTTATCTGACGTTTTGTATTTGTTCTCAGTGTGTTTGTTCAATGCTTTTTTATTTAGTCCTTGTTTTTAATATCTCTTGAACCATATTTGAACTCAAAAACATTGAGAAGATGTGTTGAATAAATGCAAATGAGAACATAATAGTCTTAATAAAGAAGCACATAGCAAAACAATAACATGAATGTTGAATATGCCAATTACCACAGTGCATACTATCATAAAGAGTGAACAAGAAGCTCTGTAGATAGTATTTGATAGTAAAATGCAGAGTACAAAAGGAACACCTAATTATGTGTTAGAAAACCTTGTGAAATAACTAGTAAAATGGATGAAGAATCTGAGTGATAGTAACATCCCTTCCTTCATTTGTTGATCCAGCTGAAGGTAATGACCTTGCTTGCAAAGCTGATGATGGAGTTTGTGAAGAAGAGTCATGAGTCAGCAAAGAAGTTGATATTAAAAACAAGCCTTATATGGTTGAATAAATTCATGAGTTGTGTCATGGTCTATAACAAAAATGGCAAAGGGAACAACATAGTTGACATTGAAGTAATTTGTATATAACTGTCTCATTTTGTAAAACTGTATTGATGAATGAGAACCAATCAATGAATATTTTCTAGGTATATGAAGTAAATTTGAAAAGCACAGTCCATTCTGTGTATTCCTTTTACAGCAGAAGAAGTGACTGGTCTCAAAGAATTAAAAGACAGACTGACTTTCATGTTCAGGGTAATTGTAAGATGCTGAGTTAAAAATCTTTTAAGTGTAATGTTATAAAAACTTCTAGGTACTCAAAGAAATGATCAAAAGAATCACCAATCATCTGGAGTTGACATTACAAAGTTAGGGTGAAGAAACAGGACTTTCTTGTCTAAGTAAAATATATTTTTTCCCATCATAATGTATTACAAAGCAAGCATATCACAAAGGAGGCCCTGGGCAACAATGACAGTCCTCTTATGCATATGGCCAATCTTGTTCAGAATAGGTAAAAAAAATTCCTAAAATTTTCACTACTCTGAATATGCCATTAAAATCCATGGGCCATAGGTTTATTATAGCTTTCAAGGCATGTCTGCTTATTGCTTATACTCTTTCTTCCAGTATGTATATTCCAACCAATAAGGTTCATTGGGAGGCTTGGAAGAGTCTTGGCTTATAAACAAATCTCTAGAGTTAATTGTGAAAATTCAGTAAAGATTTTCTCCACGAATAATGAATGTTGTGTAGATGAAACAATCCCTATATACTGTTCCTTTTTCCAAGACTAAAAAGATTGTAAACACAGAAAAACGTTCTTGAAAATGAACCTGGGTTTGAAGAAATTGATGAAAAAGATGTCGGCAAGCTTGAAAGTTAATCTCTAGGCAAATAAAAACTATTAAATTTGTTCAGTCAGAACACGATGAGAATAAAGCAAATAGGGAGCAATCAAAACATCAATAATTAAAAAAGAATGTATGAATCTTCTTCTACAATTATGATGCATTGGATATGGCTGTGAGGCATGAGGTAGATGCCAGTAATGACTTATGTTTCTAACTTGAGTATTCAGACTGGTGATGAGACAGAGTTGGAAGGATATAACATTTGTTATGAATATGATTTTTAGCCACATTGAATTATAAATTTCTTCTTATTATCTACCTATTATAATTGACTATACAGTGTTGAAGGTCCATAAGAGTTCAAATAGAAATTAAGTAAAATCAACAAAGCATTTCACTGATTAACATTAAAAAATAAAATTACATTGGGGCACATGGGTGGTTCAGTAAGTTAGGCATTTGACTCTTGATTTTGGCTCCAGTAATGATCTCAGGGTCATGAGATCAATCCCTGCATTGAGCTCCATACTCTCTCTTCATCTCCTTCTGCCCTTCACCACGACCCTTTCTAAAAAAACAAACAAACAAACAAACAAAATTAAATAAAATTATAGGAAAATTTGTGGTGATCTAAGGAATTTCTGTAGAATGAGAAAAAAAGAGGTCATAGGACAATATACACAATATCAACTTTTAAGGCTCAGAAAGAAAAGTAAACCCACGGGACACCAGCATTGGGGGGTGGAGCTCAGGCCATTAAGCATCTGCCTTCCACTCAAGTGATTATCTCAGCATCCTGGGATAAAGCCCCACATCTACTTCTCCCTCTCTCTCTGCTTTTCCTTCCTGCTTGTTCTCTTTTTCTTTCTCAAAGAAAAAGAAATCTAAAAAAAAAAAGAAAGAAAGAAAGAAAGAAAGAAAGAAAGAAAGAAAGAAAGAAAGAAAAAGGAAAATAAGCCCACAAAGGAAATTAGAGAGATGAGATAGAAGTTTAAGAAGAAAAGAAAACGATACTAGAGATGGAGTTACATGGAAGCTTTTACGAACTAAATGTTTGTGTCTCCCTCCCTGCCTCCTTAACCATAATTTTTATGTTGAAACTCTCAATGTGATGATGTTAGGAAGTAGGGCCTTTGGTAGGTGATTAGGTCATAAGGGTGGAGTCTTCATGAATAGGATAGTGTCCTCATAAAAGAGACCTCAAGTTCTTTCACCTCTCTTCTATATAAGGGTAAAAGAAGAAGATGGACACTTGCAAATCAGGAAGTAGGCCCTTTCCAGACACCCAATCTGCTGGCTCTTTGATTTTGTATTTCCCAGCCTCCAGAATTTTAGGAAATACATTTCTGTTGTTTATAAGCAACCCAATCTATGGTATTCTGTTATACCAGCTCAAATAGACTAAGACAGAAGGCAAAAAGACTGTGGACCAATCAACCATTTCAAGGGATGCCATGAGACTAGGCCTGAAGGACTGAGGAACATGCAATTTATTGAGATGTGACCTCAGCAAAGGCATTTTTAATACAGTGAAAGAAACATGATTTTCAAAGTGTTTATAATCTAGTTCCAGTATTTTTATGGTTTATCACCCATTATTTCCTTACAAAAAATTCTATTCTAAAGAAACTGATACAAATCAAGATACCTAGATGAAGGCATAAATCAGTGTATTTTGGACATGCTTTACCATTTATCATTCAAGAGTCATGCATGAGTGATAAATGACATACCCTTCTTTTTTCTTTGCCTATCAAAAACCTACCCATTCTTCAAAATGTAGCTCAGTGTTGCTTTTTGCATGATACATTCCTTACCTACAAACTCAAAAGCGTTCTCATCTTTTTCTGAAAAACCTACAAACATTAATTTTCATAAGTTCAAGATATAAAATACATTTGCTATATGGTATTTATCTCTTCCCTAATATTTTAAGAACAGAAAAAAATATTACATATAAAAAATAAACTATTGCTCTATAGTTTTTGACTACTCGATAGTGTTTTTCAGTATCTTAGAATTGCAGTATTAAGCTATTTATTGATTGCTAATGACCATATCCTTTTGATAATATACTCTCATTCAACACAAAAATTTAAGGAAGAAGCATTTTACATAATATTGTGACATATTCTTGATCTTACTTTTACTTTTTCATAACTTAAAAATGTTGGAGATTAGTTTCTTTTTAAGTTATTATTTATTTATTTGACAGAAAGAGAGAGAGAGAGCACAAACAGGGAGAGCAAGAGAGGGAAGCAGGATATCCACTGAACAGGGAGCCCTATGTGGGGTTCCATCCTAAGACCGTGGGATCATGACCTGAGCTGAAGTCAGATGCTTAATGGACTGAGCCACCCGGGCGCCCTTAATGCCAGCTTTTTTTTTTATTGATAAATATTATAGTAGATCATAAAATCTATGCAACTTTGAGGCTAAGATCTTTTTTTTAAGATTTTATTTATTTATTCATTAGAGACAAAGAGAGATGCAGAGACACAAGCAGAGAAAGAGGCAAGCCCCTTACAGGGAGCCCAATGTGGGACTCGATACCAGGACCCCAGGATCATGTCCTGAACTAAAGGCAGATGCTCAACCTCCTGAACCACCCAGGCGTCCCCAGGCTATGATCTTATCAAACAAGATGGCTGTATGAAATTATAAAAAAACATGTAAATAACAAAATCCCTTATATATTAGGTGATTCACATTATACGAACAAAACCAATCCATAGTTTGGACACTCCAAGTCTTTATGTTGGACCATCAATATATATCTCATGTAAGGACAGAGCCTGGAGGGAAAAGAAAAATAAGAAATGGGATGATAGACTTCCCCAGAAGTATATTCTATAAACAACAAGCCAAAGCTTTCAATTTCTTAAGAAAATTGAGTTTTCGTTCCACTTTTAAAAGCATTTTAAATAATAAACTAGTATTTCGTAAAATGTCTTCATCTTTTTTATAATGAAGTGTTGCAATAGTGAATGTATTACATTTAAGGTATTTATCTGCCATATGATACTGAATATACGATTGATGTGTGTGTATGCATATTTGTATGAGTCTGTGAGTATATACTAAACCAATAAGAACTAAAGTTGAATATGAAATTTTGTAAGTTTTCTTTCAAAATCTCACAAAGTACATATTAGTGATTATGTTTGATTTAGAGTCTGCATTAGGACATACACCATGTTTAATGTTTTTTAGAGAGATAATACCCTCTTAGTGGCTAAGTAAAATAAATTTCAAATTCTGGATAGTTTTGTTTTCAACTTGAGATGCTCAAATCTTCTTTAAAACCTAGTCCCCCCCCGAAAAAAAAAAAAAAAAAAAAAAAACCTAGTCCCTCGGGACACCTGGGTGGCTCAGTGATTTGGCACCTGCTTTTGGCCCAGGGTGTGACCCTGGAGACCAGGGATTGAGTCCCATGTCGGGCTCCTGCATTGGAGCCTGCTTCTCCCTCTGTCTATGTCTCTGCCTCTCTCTCTCTGTCTCTCATGAATAAATAAATAAAATCTTTAAAAAAAAAAAACAAATCAAAACAACAACAACAACAAATCTAGTCTGTTTTGTCTTAATAATTGCATTATTTCTTTAGGTTGCTAGTTGAGTTTGGCTACTGGCCAAAAGCACTGGCGAAAAGGCTTCAAGATAATGAGGACTGAGTATTTTTTTTACTCCCCCAGCTTTCTCTGTCCTGGATTTCCTAGGCTGGTTGCCTTCTTTAACCAAAGGACAAAGTTCCAGTGGGAAGCGGAGAGCTCACACATCCTCTCTTCAGGTTCAGAAAATCACTCTATGCTTTTGCCTTTTTAAAAAAATCTGGATGAAGATAAAAACCTCCCAATCTTGCTAGCTCCCCACATACTGTGCTATCTCTTGCTATTTCTCTATACCCTGCACACACCTTTGTATATACTCCTTTTGAATATTTTTCAATTTTCTCTTTCAAGTGTGCTGTCTTTTTCCTGCTGAGACCCAAGGTGGTACATAGTTGCTACTTACACACACACACACACACACACCCTAACGTAGAATGAAAGGATGGGCCAAAAACTGAATGAGTACATAATTGGTTTCCACTAGACCAAGGATGGAATTTCAGCATGACCTCAAGAACGTTAGATCCGGAGTTTAGGTATCATTAGAATGTCTTCAGGAGTCTTTCAGTTCAAGTATGCTTCAACCTTCTCCATTGTTTCAGGCTAACTCTGGGAGGAAATACTGTTATGGATCTATACTCTGTGAAGTTGCCATCAGCTGGATCTTGATATTTCCAGTTCTGAATCAAAATTGCTGTAGAGTTTTCTTGTCCCTGAAAAGTTGAGAGAAGTTGGAACCCTGTACAATAATGAACATCCATCTAAAGTAGCTGGAGTCTGAAAATTAAAGTGGCCACTATATATTGAGGTATTAATCCTTAGAGCGGTATATGGCAAAAAAAACCCACATAAATTTGGCAAGCAGACATACGAATTTCTCCAGTAATTTAAAAAGATTACAAATTATATAGATTAGAAATTTGGAAGTTTTGTCAAATTTTTGACATTTGTACATTTTTCGTAAGGAAAAAATTCTAACTTTAATGCTTATTAGCAGCTTGTTGGCATTACTTCCTAAATAATTCCTCCACGTTTTCTTTTTTCTGTCTGCTAACATAAAGTTTAGAGATGAAATGAGAAGCCTAGCACAAAAGATAACTTGAATAAATATTTATTTGTGCAAAATAATTATATCCATATAATTTTTCATCATCAAGCACTGTATTTTTAGGAATAGGCATTAAACTCAGAAAATTTAACCAAACAATTTATCATAAAATAACATGGATGTTGAACATATTAAAAGTCAGTATTTGGTATGCCTCATATATAGTACCTTATCAAAAAAATCATCTTCTGAGTTTTCTAATAAACACAATTTACCACACAGTCAGCAATAAATGGAATAATCAATATGAAATTTAAGTTAAATATGAACTGAGATAACATCCGTGAAAGTTGAGTAACTATTTTAAAAGAAGAAAATTGAATTAAAAATATAATTAAATGTCATTCTGAATCCTCAAATGGCACATCTCTACGCTATATGTAATTAGAATCTTCTGAAATCTTTTGTAGGAAAATGTAGATAAATTAACAACAAGTTGTTTCTATGATAAGGTAAATTGGGAATATATCTTCCTATGTGAATGGGGAAGGTAATGCTAAAATACATACATATGCAAAACATACATATTCTTATGTCATGTTTGCAGAAAAATATAAGTATTAGAGGGATGCCTGGGTGGCTCAGTGGTTGAGCATCTGCCTTCAGCTCAGGTCATGATCCCAGGGTCCTGGGATCAAGTCCCTCATCGGGCTGTCTGTGGGAAGCCTGCTTCTCTCACTCCCTATGTCTCTGCCTCTCTCTGTGTCTCAAATAAATAAATAAATAAATAAATAAATAAATAAATAACATCTTAAAAAAGAAAAAATATCAATATTTTGGAGTCATAATTTGATGATAATTCTATACAAATAATTGGTAACATGAATACCAAATTGTAACTTTGAACATGGATTTGAACTAAGATGCATGCTTTAGAATAACAGGAAATAAAATTCCCTAAAATAAATTCCAACCCATTGCACAATCATTACATAGAAGCAGTGACAAAACAATATCATGGGTTTCTAGAATCTACGGTTAGAATGTTTGCAGATAGTTTACACATTGCCTATTCAGAATGATTGAGCACTGACCTAGTCAATGGATAACCAATTCACAAAATGTAGACTATCAAAAGCTGGTATTAATTATGTTTGAAGCTGGGACATGCAGGTGAGTTGGCTGTTGAAATGAAATTGTATGTCATCCCATAGTATCTTCTAAAATGTGTATGCATGTACATTAAATCTAAGTTACCTATTAAACCTCAATGTTGGGAAGACAAGTATAAGAAAAGTGATAGTGAGCTGTTGGAGAATTTTAAACTGCATTTTTATTTACTATGTGCCCTATATGGAAATGTCACTATTTTAAATATTTATAGAAGTATTTATTCTTTATTAGTATTATGGAAATTTTACTGAAATACTCAAATTAATGTTCCAACAGAGTATATTTTCAAGGCATATTAAGGGAAAAATATCTTCTTTTTAAAATTCTTCTCTTGGGATCCCTGGGTGGCGCAGTGGTTTGGCGCCTGCCTTTGGCCCGGGGCGCGATCCTGGAGACCCGGGATCGAATCCCACGTCGGGCTCCCGGTGCATGGAGCCTGCTTCTCCCTCTGCCTGTGTCTCTGCCTCTCTCTCTCTCTCTCTCTCTCTGTGACTATCATAAATAAATAAAAATTAAAAAAAAAATAAAATAAAAAAATAAAATAAAATAAAATTCTTCTCTTAAATCTAGAATCTAGGATGTAAGGGAGGAGATTTTAAGGCACAATTGGGAATATACTTAAAATTCTATACGTCATATATTTCTTCCCACAGGATTTAACTTCACACTGGAATAGCTTTATGGATGGATGACCTGTGAAATTACAGAGACCTATTCTTTGTGTTAGTTTAGTGCTCTTGTCTTCGCCACCTTGAAATTCCTTTTTTTTTTTTTTACAATAGACTATGTATATTCATTTAGCACTGAACCCTGCAAATTATGTAATCTATCCTGACTCCATCAGTTCAGAGATATTTTTCTTTACTCACTCATATATCTTGCCTCCAAAAATAGTAACTGGTTATAAGCAGGTATTTAGTAAATATTTGTTAAATTAAACTATGTACTTCAAGCCCAGATAAAAGTCTCCAACTACATGACAATGTGCTAATCTACACCCTCACCATTTCTAGGTCTATTTTAATAACATGACTTTCTTTTCCTCAAAATAAAGAAGGGGTGGATGAGTGTATTATCTTCAAAACAATTGATCCTTCCTTGTACATTAAAATCTGGAAATGAAAAATATCCTGTTTTGAGTTATAGAATTGAAAAATACAGTCTTCTTATTTAGAGAAGAGAATTCTTTTAATTTAGTTCAACAATGCAATAAAGCTTTAGAAACATTATCTCATTCTGTCTTCTTACATGATTTATGTTTTAATTGGTGGCTGTGTACTTGCATTTTCCAGGATCACACATCAGATTTAATCTTTATTCTCTCTCTCTCTTTTTTTTTAAAGACTTTATTTCTTTATTCATGAGAGAGAGAGAGAGAGAGAGGCAGAGACACAGGCAGAGGGAGAAGCAGGCTCCACGCAGGGAGCCTGACGTGAGACTCGATCCTGGGACTCCAGGATCACGCCCTGGGCTGAAGGCGGCGCTAAACCAATGAGCCACTCGGGCTGCCTCTTTATTCTCTTTTTAACTCTCTTTGACAGTTTCCTCATACTCAAGAACTTGGCTAGCTATTTTTAATACTGCCAATAATTTGTAACCTCCCCAATGAACTCTAGGCACATACATAAACATTCTACTAAAGTACTTGTTAGGTGTTTCATAGACACCCAGTTCTCAGAAATCCAAGCTTTATTTATTATCCCTTGTACTGTCTGACCCTATTAAACATACATATAGCCCCACAGAATTTTGTTCTGGATTATATAAACATCTATCAATCAATTGGTGTCAATTTGATATCACAGTCTTGTTACTTTCCCAAAACAAAAATTTGAAATTGAAAATTGAAATTTTCAACTGAAAAAATTAAAGTAGGGATCCCTGGGTGGCGCAGCGGTTTGGCGCCTGCCTTTGGCCCAGGGCGCGATCCTGGAGACCCGGGATCGAATCCCACGTCGGGCTCCCGGTGCATGGAGCCTGCTTCTCCCTCTGCCTGTGTCTCTGCCTCTCTCTCTCTCTGTGACTATCATAAATAAATAAAAATTAAAAAAAAAAAAAAAGAAAATATTTCAGATTCATAATTATACCCAGAATGATTCTTAAGCTTAAATATTTACTGTTGCAGAGTCCCCAAATACTATAGTATTTGGTTTGAAGTATCAAGGATGATTAAATCTAGAGTCTTTTATCTTTGTTTTTGCTTATTATTTATCTGATTAATAAATAATACTTATCTTTGGACAGACTATATAACTCTAAAGAATAAGGCATAAAATCTCATGTAAAGGATAACCTTACATGTTTCTCTGACCAAGAGGAAAAAACAGAGTACAGATTTACCTTTCCACATGAAACAACTAACTTGTTAAATGCAAAATACTATGCTTTCAAATCTTTTTAAAAGCTAAGTGACTGCTTACAGTAAAATACATACCTACATACATACAATTTTTGTGTGACTAATAAAAAAACAGAGATAAAATGTCTGAGAACAAATGGCAGAAAAACCATGAGAGGATGGACATATTCTGCTCTAAGTTTTTAGTACTATTTGTGGAGTGGTGTAATATATATTGAAAGTAGAATTAATTGATTTAAAAATATATACTAGAAAATTTAAGGAATCACTAAAAGAGCAAAACAATTTCTGGTAAATAGTGAAAAAAAATGAATCAAAATGGTATCATGAAAAAATATTCAATAATCTAAAGGAATTGGTAAAGAGGACAAAGAAAAACAGAGGTCAAATAAATAATAAGAGATACGACATTAGATTTAATTCGTCATATAATTATTCATATGAATAATTTAGTATGAATTATCCATTCATAGTCAAATACAACTGGTCTCAAATCCCCAACTAAAAGACAAAGACTATCATATTAAATAAAAACGCAAGACTTGATTATGTGCTGTTTACAAAAACAAGGAAACAAACAAGAAAAACCCCAAAATATTTAAATATAAAGATACTGATAGGTTATAATTTAAAGTATGGAAAAAGATAAATCGTACTCTTATCAAAAGCAAGTTGGAGTATCTATATTTTTTTTTTAGTATCTATATATTTTTATTAAAAGTAAATTGGAGGGTGCCTGGGGGGCTTCATCAGTTAAGCATCTGCCTTTGGCTCATGTCATGATCCCAGGGTCCTGGGATCAAGCCCCGTATCTGCTCTAAGGAGAGAGCCTGCTTCTCCCTCCCTCTCTCTTCCCCTCTCACGCTCAATCACTATCTCTTTCTTTCTCTCTATCAAATAAATAAATAAATAAATAGCAGATCTTTAGGAAAAAAAAAATTGGAGTGGCTCAGACAATGAAAAGCTGGAAATTGAAATAAAAGAAACTATTTACAATAGTATAACAATGTGGAAGTCTTAGGAATATATTTAACAAATATGTAAGTATATATTTGAGCAAAGGCATAACTTTTACATTGACTACTGCAAAACAAATGTTGCTGATAGAAGTGAAAGACCTAAATAAATGAAGAGATATACTATGTTAATGGCTCAGAAGACTCAATATAATTAAAATGCTAATTCTTTCAAAATTGACCCATATATTCAAGTCAACCCAGTTAAAATACAAGCAGGCTTATTTATAATGTTAAAAAGCTAATATGCATATAGAAGAGCCATGTATCTGAAGTAGTTAAAGCAATGCTAAAAAGATTAATAACATTTTAGAACTTAAAGTACCTTAACCTCAACACTTCTTATATAGCTACAGTTATAAAGTTTTTGTGATATTGTACTAAAAATAGACACATAAATTAGTCGAACACAATAGTCCCACACATATATCAGCAATTGGTTTTTGATAAATATGCTGAGGTGATTCAATTTGAAAATGATAAATTGGTCAGCAAATGGTACTGGAACATTGGATAGCCTTATGCAATACCAAAAAAAAAAAACAAAAAACAAAAAAAAACCCAACAACTTGGTACTTACCTTATACCATATTCAAAATTTAATTAGGCTTTTTATGTTATATCCATATCTGTATTTATGTCTTACTTGCTTTGCTTTCAAGTGTATCATGGCAAATGTTCAGGGATTTTTGATAATAACGTGCTAGGATTTAGCGAAAAAGAAAAGAAAACAAAAAACCTTTTGAGTTTGCCCTAGGATAAATAAAATTTAATTCAGAAAAAATAAACATAAATGTATCATCAATATAAATGCAAGAATAAAAAATATCTAGGCAAAAATTAGGAAAAAGTTATGATTTTAGCTTTGGTAAATAATTTTAAAATATGATTTAAAATGTGAACAATAACAGAAAAAAACCAATGAATTGAATTTCATCAAAAAATGAGAAGGTAAGAGACAGACTGTGTCCCTTTTGCAAAACACATTTGAAACAAAAAGATCGTATGTAGAATATGTAAGGAATTATTGTAACTTAATCATTAGAAAGCAAACAACCAATTTTATTAAATGAACAAAAGATTTGAATCACAAAGGAAAATATATTGATTGCAAATAATCAGTTACATGCAAAGGTGTCACCATGATTAGTCAAAAAAGAGTTGTAAATTAAAACCACGATTAGATTCCACTACACACATATTTGAATGACTAAACCTAAAATGATTGATCATACCAAGTATAGGCAAAACAGGCATATTAGCGTTTCCATGCACTGCTGGTGGGAATTCAAACTGATAAGATTGCTTCAGAAACGTCCTGGCATTCCATACCCAGGTATTTACCCAAGATAAATAAAAGCATATGCCCACACAAAAAGTTGTGCAAAAATGTTCATACAGGTTTGTATGTATAATGCAAATACTGGAAGTAGCCCAAAAAATCCATTAATAGATGAATGGATAAGCAAATTTTGGAGTGTTAATACTAGTGGATGCTGCTCAGCAATTAAAGGGATGAAATATTGAACATATGCAACAATATGAATGTATCTCAGAAGAAGTATGCCGAGTGAAAGGAGGGACAAAAGAGTCAATTCTTTATTATTCCGTTTATATACGCTTCTAGAAATAAAGATTTGTTTTTTAACAAAAGAAAGTATAACAGTGGCTGCCTAGGGATGGGGGAGTGCTTGAGAAGAAAGCAATTTGGAAAAATTATAAACAGGCATGAGGAAAGATTTGGAGTGTATGTCTATGTCCATTGTCTTGATTTGTTGTGTTTTCATGGGTGAATCTAATGTCAAAATTTATGAATTAGAGCCTGCTTCTCCCTCTGCCTGTGTCTCTGCCTCTCTCTCTCTCTCTGTGTGACTATCATAAATAAATTAAAAAAAAATTATGAATTAGTTCACTTTTAACTATGTGTAGTTTAATCACATGTTAATTATTCAACAAAGGATTTGAAAATGTCTGTAGCTAATTGAGGCTAGATTATTAAGCTTGGGAGAATGCTCTCAAAGAATACTTCTATCATACACTATTCATACAGACATGTGAGATCTCACTAACTTCATATATGAGAATGGTATGCTTTAAAATGGGAATTTGCTTTTATTTATTTACAAATAGCATTTTAAATGGTTTATTTGGAACCTAACTCAGCTGCATCTTTCCAAGAATTTTTCCCACCCTGAGATGTGACCCCTGAGAACCGTGACCCTTAATCATTAGCCGTACCTGAAGGTAAGAGGGTTAGGCACCTGATCCAAATGGTGTCAAAAAGAAGCTTTGTCTTCTAAAATTGTATTTGGGATTGTGAAACATTAGTGCTTCTCTCTGAATGCTAGATTTGCAAGGCTCCCATATACAGCCATGCACACAGAGAATTGGAGAAAGCTAGCTTGAAGAGAAACAGAAGGGAGGATATGCTCAGAGAGGACCTGCAATAGGATGTCATTCACCATTGTAAAGAGGACCAAGTCACATCTGCCTTAGGATGTAATTGCTTTCTAGTTCCTACTCCAGTCTCAGAAGTTTGGACTATATCTCAGTGAACTACTATCACTTATTTCGATATTTTAATAACATATGTCACTTTTCCTCCTTCCCCCTCTTTTTCATTCTTCCTCCTTCTTTCCCTCTATCCTTCTTCTGTTCTTCCTTCTGCCCATTTTCTCTCTACTTTTCTTCCTCTAAGTAATATGTAATAGAATTTCTATTATTTGGAGACAAAAGATTCCAAAAAAAGGCTTAAAAATTTCATGGGGTTCATACCTTTAATTTTGAAAGTCAATTCCTTTTATTTATATGACAAGTAGTAATTACATCTATGTGTGTATATGTACATGTATATACATATTTCATGAAATGCATAATTTCAAGTTTTAGCCATTCTCTGTCTCAATGTCAAATATTGAAATAAGAAATTGCACCATGGATTCAGAACACCGAGACAATCACTAAATAAAACCTCGTAAAAATGACCTGGGAAAGAAAGTTTTTAAAAACACCCATCACACTGAAATATATGTGTTTTGTTCTTTCTCACTAGGTTGTGATGGAAGGAAGGGAGCAATTTGTTTTAAGAAAACTGAAGAGGTGATTTATGTCCATTCTAGACCAGTGTGGTGAATTCGGTCCTCAATATTCATAAACCAGGCTGTGGTCAGTAGCACAACCTGCTTGACAAACTTTGAGGAAGCTGAAGAGGCCAATGTTCGACACTTTTTGTTGCAGAGAACTGATTTAGTCTTTGCTTTTCTTAGCAGGTGTTGACACTATCATTTTTATTAGGAATTTGATGAAAACATATTGGATGACCTTTCATACATGCTGATGTATGGCCTTTTTCCAAGCCTTTTTCCCTTTCTCCCCAAACAGGATTTGAGGAGCTATAAGCTACCGCCCAATTTCAGCTTTCTCTTTTATGGATCTGTCCCTGAGGCTACATGACAGTTTTGCTGAAATTGAGCCAATGCATCTCAGATGATCACACACAGGGTGGTCTGTCTGCTGCTTTCACTTTCCAAACATCCGTGACTATGTGAAATTGTTTTGTGTTGTGCTAAGAGTACCTTCTGCCCAAATGCCTGTGGCTTCCCTATCTCACCTTATCCTTCAACAGCTGTTTGGGATTCTCTCCTACTGTCATTGCCACCTTTACCGTGAGAAAAATCCCCACAATTGAAGATTCTTTCTTCTAATCCTGCTTGCTGAGTGATTCAGCTGAAGGGCATGAGCCTCATCATTTTTTTCATCTTTCTATTCCTTGTATCTTGCAAAAACGTGACGTTTGGTACAAAAAGAAATACAAAATAATGCTTGATATATTTTAATGAATTCTTGATTTGGGGTATAGAGGGGGAGGAATAATTTTTCTTCCCAACTTCTTTTCTATCTCTCAGAATTTCCTGGTGAAGAGCAAGGATGATTTAGGATTCATTGAGATTTAAAAGGCCAATTCTATCTATGTATGTTTCATGATTACCTGGTTCATGTCTGAGCAAGTTGGTAGACTATAAACATGAATGAACTAGAATGTACTAAAAAAAAAACAAAAACAAAAACAAAAAAACCCGGCATACTAATTCTTTGAGACAAAGTGATCAACTTAACAAAGATTTGGAAGTTAGAAGACCCAAATTTCAAATCAGATTCTGACAACAATCAGTTTTGTCTTGGGGATCTCTGGGTGGCTCAACAGTTTGGCCCCTGCCTTCGGCCCAGAGCGTGATCCTGGAGTCCCCGGATCGAGTCCCACATCGGGCTCCCTGCATGGAGCTTGCTTCTCCCTCTGCCTGTGTCTCTGCCTCTCTCTCTCTCTCTGTGTCTCTCATGAATAAATAAATAAAATATTTTTAAGAAATCATTTTTGTCTTGATGTACCCTTTTAACATAATTTTGGTATACCCTGTACAATTTAGAATCTTGCCACAAAAACTCCAAATAAAATTTTCTGGGTCCACTTGTCCTTCTTGAATAGTTTCACTTATTCTAACACACACACACACACACACACACACACACATATTTTCATAAAGAATGCTTATATAGTCTCCATTTAGCCCCTTCGAAAAAACATGCTTTCTGGCATTAGAATGATAGAAAAATTTGCGAAGAACAGATATTAATATGTCCATCCTGAAATAGTCTAATATGTATGTTAATATGCACTAGATTATTAGAATTAATGAAAGCAGCATTATAATGTAAGGAAAGAACATTAAATATGCAGCAAGAATATGAAAGAAACTGACTTCAGAATTTTGGACGTGCTGACTAAAGAGAATGCTATGAAGTTTCCCTGGGGTAGTGAGGTGTTTGCTGGTTTTGAAGAATGAGTTAGAACTGGCCAGGAAGGTGGACAGCATGCCAAGGAGATGCATCATCATATACAAAGATTATCTGTGGCTAGATGAAGCAACTTAAAGATAGTCTGGAGCTCTGGAGCTCCAAAAAAGGAGAGTATGAAGTGTGATGAGGTTGAAAATACAAGTGGAGGCCAAACCTTGCTAGAGTTGAGATCTTCTCACAAGCAATGGAAAGGATTGAAGAATTTTTAGCAAGAAAAGGACTTGATCAGGTTATGTTAATATTAGAGAATACACTGGAAAAGAATAAGAAAAAATGCAAAGAGATTACTTGGGAGAGGATATAAGCTAGCCACGTGAGAAGTGCCTATAGCTTTATACAAGAGCAAGGATGTATACCTTTATACAGTGGGGGGAGATTTCCCTACTCTTTCCTCAGTTACCTATTAAATATTATCTATTGAATGGGTTCTAACTAATGGCTTTGAGCAGAAGGGATATGAGCCACTTCTGTTAGTAGCTGATCGAAAAAACATCCAACATGTACCCTCTATGCCCTCACCCTTTTACCAGCGTGATACAGATGCAGTAAGGTCATAGGGAAACACAAAACCATATGACAGAAGGAGACTGCATGAAAGGGAATCAAGCACAAGCAAGTGTATCACATCTTGGAATATTTTCTGAATGAAATACCTTTTTTAAGTTGATTTGAGCAATTACACATTAGGCAGGTATTTGTTACAGTCATCTAGGTACTCTCAGTAATACAGGTATTTAGTGAATATTATAGAATAGGCAGGACTCAGAAATTGTTCAGTTGGACTTGGCAGGATTCAATTATGTGTGCTGAGAGATTATGGTGAAGGCTCTGGAGTCAGATAACTTAGGCTCATAGCTCATCTCAGCAACTCTCTAATTATGTGACTTTGAGCAAGTTACAAAATCTCTCTATAAATCACTTTAAGTCTTTAAGTTCTGATTACAATTAATAACCCTGGTTATGGAGTGGTGAAAAAGAATACATGAAAGTATATAAATAAATTATTAGGAACATCATCAAGTATATAGAAAGTATACTACACAAGAAGCTAGTATCATTTATATCAATATAGTAATGTTTTATTAATACAACATTGATATATTGGACAGTATTATCAGCATCATTAGAGAGGAATCTGATTAAGAGAAAGGTCACAGGGATATTCTTGGGAGTCTTAAGTTGGATCTGCTTTTAGATAATCAAGCCGAGATGTCAATAGGGAGATGGGACATATGGGTTTGGCACTCAAAGGAAAGGTATAGAACAGAGTATAAGCTAGGAAGTATTTTGTAAGCATTTGATCATTAAAGGCAGGTGTATGGATTTGTATAGGTATAAAGAAGAGAAAAATTAGAGAATAAAGTCTTATGCTGATCTTGAGGAATTAGAGCATTTCATGGAAGGACTAAGAAGGATTACTTTGCAAGGGACCTGAGGCAACAGGCCACAAAGCTAGACAGAGCTATTGTCAGAGAGGCCAAGGAAAGAGTTGTATTAAAGAGAAAGGAAATTCTCAAAGATATTAAATTTTGCTCAGGGGTCAAATAAGGTTAATTACTTGATATTGGTTTACAGACTTGATTTGAACCTCAGTTTTTAGGTTTAAATAATTACTTTCTGATTTTCCCCATTAAAAAACTGACAAATTATTTACTTGCATTTTATTTTTTTCCAGATACATAGTCTTATGATTGTTAGTTTTTAATTTATCCTTTCTTATCTACACCTAGTATTTTATATTTGGTCATTAAATATGATATTGTTTCATTTGGACTTTACTTGAGGCTCCTTTGGGGTACAATTATGATCTGATATTTGCTTAATTTTGTCAAGTTTTAGGGGATCCCTAGATGGTTCAGTGGTTTAGTACCTGCCTTCCTCCCAGGGCCTGATCCTGGGGTCCCGGGATCGAGTCCTGCATTAGGCTCCTTGCACGGAGCTGGCTTCTCCCTCCGCCTGTGTCTCTGTCTGTCTGTCTCTCTCTCCTTCTCTGTCTCTCATGAATAAGTAAATAAAGTCTTAAAAAAAAGAAAATTAAAAAAAAGCGTCAAGTTTCAAGTGTGCACAATAAGAATAAATATATTCATATTGGTGATGGAAATATACAGCTATTAATCCTAGCTAATTATTATTTATTCAGATCTTCAATAATTTTGCTTATATTTTGTTTGCCAAATCTATCAATTTTTGAGAAACAGATGCTAAAACTTCCAACTACATTCGATGAATTATATTGCTTTTTTTTTTTTTTTTTTTTTATTTATGATAGTCACAGAGAGCGAGAGAGAGGCAGAGACACAGGCAGAGGGAGAAGCAGGCTCCATGCACCGGGAGCCCGATGTGGGACTCGATCCTGGGTCTCCAGGATCGCGCCCTGGGCCAAAGGCAGGCGCCAAACCGCTGCGCCACCCAGGCATCCCTATATTGCTTTTTTTTAATATATACTCATGGTCATTGTATTTTATTGAGCAGATCTTTCTTTTACCAGTATTTAAAATCCAACTTTTCCCTGATTATTTTTGTTTCTTTTTCTCTCGTATCAATTTGTTATCCCAGGTAAAATCCAGCTAGGGTGGGAGGATGAGGCAGTGACTCAGTTCCGACAACTTCTCTCACAAGCTCACATCCACCATCTGATGGCCATTTATTTCCTTCCCATTAGGGGATTCTGCTTAGCAGGGAGCTCTCTGGACTTCTGAATTGATATGTCCTTTGGTTGTGCAGTTCCATGGTGATGGGCTCACCAAGGAGTGTCAAGGGCAGGCTCAGTGACTTTCTTTTCCTTATAAGATCCTCATAAAATCATATTAGTGTTCCCCCATTGAATCCATCCCTCTGACAGCTGGAATTCTATTGTTTGGCATCTCAGTGGTGAAAGAGTGGAACAGGAGGAACTTGGGGTATTGTGAGGGTCCAAAATTTGCACAACAAACAGGCTCCCCTCACAGGTTTTCTCAGAGACAATGGTCCCTCCAACTGCTCTGGCCTGCCATTTTCTGACACTTCGATTTCCCTAGTTTTTTTTTTATTTTATTTTATATGAGTATCTCAACTTTGTCAGTCCTCCACCTACAGCATCTCTAGGGTTACACTGGAAAGAAGGAGTCAGCAACCCACATTAATTTGCCATCTGATTAAAAACCAAAAGTCAATTTTGATATACTGTAGAAATCTAATTCTTCAAACTGACAAATTGATATTTAAATCAGGCTATTGTAATAATCCTCAAGCAGACTGCATTGCAGGTGTCTAAAAATCTTTAAATAACCTCTTCTAACAAGCAGTATGCTGTATATCATCTAAAATGAGAAAGTAAGGATACATGCTTTAAAAAGTGCACATTTAAACTTTTAGTCAGGTGAAATATACATAAATATGAGGCTTGGATTCAGATGTTGTCATAGGTTGCTCTTAGGCCTCAGAGTACAGGACTTCACAGTTATTATTTCTGATTCATTCAACCTTATTACTAAAAAAAACAAGCAAACAAAAAAGTAAAACAAGAACAAAAGATAACGAAGAACCTAGACATTTATGGAACTACAAAGATTATTTTCTGACCAGCCCAGTTTTAAAGAGATGTATATAAGACAGCAGTTTGTGATATCTAACCAAAGACAAATAAAGAGCATGGACTTTAAGAGCAGAATCAGAAAAATCTGAAGCTAAAATGAGAGAGGAGTATAGTAAATGCTAACATCCTTTAAAAAGTCCTTTTTGTGAAGCATGTTATGGAGAAGGAGGAGGAGGAGATGAGGAGGGGAGGGAGGGGATGGGAAAGGAGGAGGAGAAGAACTAGAAAGAAGGGGACTATTGTTGAGACAAATAATATCTCAAGTAAAGATGATATACAAAGAACAAAACAGTCAACTTCAAATGTGGTTTTATATTTTCTATTAAGAACACTGTTTGAAAACTGGAAGGGTCATAATAAACATGAGCAAAGGGAATGAGATTCCCAAGTCTGTGATGAGATAGTTACATTAATTGAGAGCATTTCTCTGGCCCTATATGAATCTCAATTCAGAGCACACGCGCCCGCGCGCACACACACACACACACACACACACACAGACAATACTCAACTAAACTCTGTTTTATCTGATTGAGTAAACTCTGTAGTCCTTGCAGATCAGTAAGATATTTCACAACAGGGAAGACTGATCAGATGGAGAAATCATGATTCCTCATCATTTGGGAGACCAGCAACATTAGCAGTAAGTTGGTTGGTGGGAAGAAACAATAGGCCTGCCAAACACGTTATCAGTAGAATTTCATTTTTAGGTCAATTTTTAAGTCCAACAACATTTCTTGGATGTCAGTCACAATTTCTATGTTTTTAGGGTTTCAAGTAGAAGTATCACTATCAATAAAGTCAATGACATTTAGCCTTTAAAAATAAAATTTTGTCCCTGACCTCAAATATCTCACAATTTGTGAAGGCAAACAAATGAAAATAAAATAAATGTTTACAATACAGGGAGATCCATAATATATGAATGAAATCTACATAAAATATTTCAAGGTCATCTTTTAAATCTTCTGTATGTAGTGAGGAGACACTAAATTATTTTAAGTACAGAAGTATTTAGAAAGATAACTGGAGCTACTGTGAAAAGTTTGATTGAATTTTACTTTTAGTTTATCCTATAAGATAATGTTTTTTAAACAGGTTTCCACAGAGGCTTTACAGGACTTCAGCAAAACTTGGATTCACTTGTTCTTTTAAAATACGTAGTTAATTCTTGATTATTCTTGACTAGATTATAAATTAACTAGGATTAAGAACTAAGCTCATCCCTTAGACAACTGAACTCTATCTTCTCATTACGTAAATTTTTCCCTTGTATGGTATTAACTCCCAAATCAATATCTCTAAGTCCAGAGTTCTCCTAAAATCTGGATCCATACATACAATGTTAGCTGAACATTTCTACTTGGAACACTCATCGATATCCAAAACCCAAGATTTTCCAAACTGAAGTTATTATCCTCTTTAAAAACTAGTACCGTCCCATAAGTTTCTTATTCTTAAAAAATGAATAGTACTGCTATCTACTCTGGCTAGAAACAAGAATTAGTTTGAGATCTGTCTCTTTTGTTCCCTACACATGACCAAGCACGACCTCTTATGAATTTTTATTATCTATAACTATTGTTTTAGGCACAGGGGATATTTTTAAATTCAATTTTTGTGTATCATAATATACTTTTAATGAACATAATTTTTGCATAATACAACCATTTTCTATAAATATTTCACTTTTAGAAAGGAAATGATTTTACTCCTTTCTGTTCAATCGAATATGTCATTATAATACATGTGGCCTGTGTGCAAGTAAAAGTTTGAGAGCATCTGCTCTATCTGTGCGCACCACAGGAGGTAGAACTCAAATGAAAAAGTGAATTCATAGCATGCTGTGTCATCATATTATTAAGATAATTTTAATGACTCATTGTATTCATTAATTTTTTAAAAATATTATTAAATAAAACTGCGCATAAAAAGTTATACTTAAATGATCATTATTATCACTTTATATAATGGGCGTTCTCCTTAGGTATCATTCACAAAGAAGTTTCTTTGCTTTAAAATGTAAAAAAAAAAAAAAAAATCATTCTGAATTGCTTAAGTAACTTTTCAACAAACACATCAAAGTAATTATGACATTCTAGATGCTACTGAGGAAATCCTGTTCTGTGCTACAATACTAAACTTGAAGGACATTGTGCTAAGTGAAATAAGCCAGTCACAAAATGACAAATACTACATGACTCCACTTATATGAGATATCTCTAAAGTAGTCAAATTCTTAGAAACATAAAGTAGAATGATGATTTCCAGAGGTGAGGGAGAGGGAGAAAGGGGAGTTGTTCTGTAGGTTTAGAACTTGCTTTGCAAGATGAAAAAGTTATAGAGATGTGTTGCACTACAAACTGCATATAGTTGTGCTACCTCACTATACACTTAAAAGTGGTTAGGATAAGTTTTGTATGATTTTTTTTTACTACAACAAAATAAGAAAAATTAGAAAATAAAACATTAAAAATGAGGGGCTCCAGGGAGTGGCAGTTTGCCCCTTAGTTTATGTCCAGGTCAGAGGCCCCAGTCTGGGATCTGGTGGAGCACAAGGCAAGATGTGGAGGTGCTTCTTGGAAAACCAGTCTGCTCAAACCAGAGAACCACATGATGCTATCAAATGTGGAGACGCATTGTGGAGGGCAATGCCAAATCTTCACTGCTTATGTGCAGAAAACCGCTAGACTGCGAGACAAAGCAAACTGAGCATGAAATAAGCATGTTTGCCTCTACAGAGACCTCAAATTTAAAGCAGGGCCTGAAAAGTTTGATGAGTTTGCCACACCTTAGGATTATCAATGAACAGAGATGGAAAGATTTGCAGCTGAAGTGGTTGAACCTTTGAAGGTTTATGGTGCCTTTGTAAAAATGAAAGCAGATGACCTCAAAGTGACATTAATAGAAAGGAATAGAGAAGCTAAACAGTTAACTCAGGAAGAACACGTCAGCGAAACCCTGATCACTGATGTTCAACATATCATTTCACAGGCAGAAACCAAATTGCAGAGAGTTTCTATGGATCCTCCCTGAACAACTTGCATTCTGGAGGAAATTTTTGACAATTTTGGAAAGCAGAAAATAAAAGATATAAAGATTGTATTTTCAGAATGTATCATTACCAAAATGTTATTTCTTGGCAAAGCATTAAAAGTCTACACTGCTGCCTACCAGAACATACAAAAGATTGATGAGGAGGATTTAGAGGTTTTCCAAAATTCTCTATATCCACCAGACCATTCATCCAGTTTAGATTTTTTTTTTTCAGTTTAGATATTGTTAAAGGAAATTCAAAGTGGCCCCTTCAAAGATCACTGTGAGGGCGCCTGGGTGGCTCAGTCAGTAAGGGTCTGCCTTCAGTCCAAGTCATGATTCTAGGGTCCTGTGATAGAGTCCCACATGGGCTCCTTGCTCAGCCAGTGTCCGCTTCTCCCTCTCCCTCTGCCCCTCCCCCCACTTGTCCACTCTCTCACTCACTCTCTCTCTCAAATGAATAAATCTTTTTTTTTTTTCTTTTAAGATTACCATCAGCTAACGGTGTATCTGGAACAGAACAGTTATCCACCTGTCAACTAAGAAAGGATTAACAAGCAGAAGATGAGGAAGAGGACAAATATTTAGACATTACAGAAGAGGAAAATCAATTTTCTTCCATAAACATCACGTTTCAATTTTCATCTTAAATGATTTGGCATCCAGAATTACTAAATTGCAAAACTTTATACTGGCTTCATACATGTTAAATCTCAAAATGAAACCTTACTAGAAATGGAAATTAAAGGAAATTTATGCTGACCAGAAAAGATGTTTATAAGAAATATAAACCAATAATTTCAACACCCAATCTAGCAATATGTGATTTTTGTGTAGTTTCCATTTTTTAAAAAAAAGATTATGAGCTTCAAAAGTATCTCATATCAACACACCATACTTGGCTGAAGTTGTAATAAAAGAAGATGTCAGAAAACAAGAGATCTAAAAATTCCACTTGCTTCTTTTGCACTCATCACCAAAAAAGGAACTCTAGTAATTCTGATTAAATATAAATCCTATTCCATAAGGCCTTAATCAAAAAGACAGGTTTTTTTTCCTTTACATTTTTTTCACTTTTACTACAACTTGAAGTTTCATTATTTGATACGTAATATACTTTTCAACAAGACTGTAATTACTTTTGATTAAAGGTAACAGGAAACTAGGATATCAGTGTCTTCAAAGCACTATGAATAAATTTTACCCTCAAAAAGAAAGGCACATTCAGCCTGATTTGGGTTTTAAATTGAAAATGTTATCATACTAAAGCATTATTCACAATACTACAACTTTTGGAAAGCTATAATTTGGTGGAATTTGCCTAAGAAAACATCATGGAAAACCATAAATCATTAAAAGTCTATAAAAATTTCACCAAACCACCATCTAACTAATGAAACAGTATGTAGTTTTATCCCTGAAAATAATCAATTTAATCAGAGATTTTCAGTATGTCCAAAGCTTTTGTTTCTTTGGATAGGGATTATACTCTTATTATTTCATGGATACCAGTTAACATATAAAAATTATGAAATTTACAAAATCATTTGGGATAATCACAAAAAGCAATTTTCAGTGATGGAAAAATAAAGGCTTTCTAGAAAAAATTAATAAAAGTGGCTTTTGAAGTTTTGATATAACTTTATGTGCTTGTTAAAGTTATTGAAGATAGATAACAAGGTAAAAAAAATATATGTTTAAGGCTTCACTTAAATGTGTCCTCATCTTCAAAAAGTACAGAAAAATATCTATGCCATAATAAGTTGTGGGTTAGTTTAGAATTCATAGATAACAAGGTCAAAAAAATATATGTTTAAGGTTTGAGTTAAATGTGTCCTCATCTTCAAAAAGTACAGAAAAATATCTATGCCATAATAAGTTGTGGGTTAGTTTAGAATTCTTAGTTATTCACTCTTACTCATTCTTAAAGTGAGCAAGCTGATGCCAAAATAATGGACTTTTTCAGTTTGTGGAAAACCACTTAGTTGCTTTGAAATTGTATGTTTAATATAAAGTTATCTTTAATACCAATATTGATTTGAGAATATTTGCTTGATTTATTGTTTCAAATAGTATTACGTGGTTTTTGTTCTTTGGCCATTATGTCACTGAGTTAGAAATTTATATCAGAAGATAGCCTAATTGTGGCTCCCCAAGTCTAAAAACCCTTTTATAAAAGATTTCCATCTGCATATTATTGAATAAAATATGTATGAGTCCAGAGACAATATCACTCATAATGCAATTTTTTCTAAAATTATGTTTTCGGTAATGTGTATTAAATTTCTTAATGTTTCTGCATTCTCAACATGATTTTTCTATTGATTCAAATTAGTCTCAAATGATGCAGATGCTGGATTAAAATCAACTCCAGTGTTATCACAATGGCCAAGTTCAAAGATTTCCTCTGCCCATAGATTTCCCCCTTCCTAGATGTTTAAGTTCAAAGATTCACTAGATGTACCTACTCTTTAACAGGGAAGGGGAAATACAAAAATAAAAAAATAGTGGTCTATAATATTATCCATATTTTCTAAAAAGAACAATGAGTTTTCTAGTTTTACTAAAACTATGTGAATATTGTGTCATGGTGATGAAGTGACAATTTAATTTCAACAAGACATATAGTACAGGATCTAACTCACATGAGAAAAAAATGAGAGGGGAAAAAGAGAGAGAAGGAGAGAGAAATCCAGAATTACATTGACAAAGAGATGAAAAAAGAATGAGTATTTTTGAAGCTGAAGATCATGAAAAATGTGTTTCGTTACTGGCATATCTGTGATAATTATGCTAGTCTCCCATCAGGGATAATTTTAAGCAGAGTTACTAAGTTCTTTTTATTCACTGAATTTACTCATATATAAAACAGTATTGCTATAAATTTTATGATTTCTATTAATTTAACCACAGAATGAATTAAAACCATGGAGTATATGTATTACAGAACTTAAAAATACATTATATTGCCAGAAATATGGGGGTTGATTCAACTTTCTACAAGGTTTTGTTGTTGTTGTTAAGATTTTATTTATTTATTCATGAGAGACACAGAGAGAGAGGCAGAGACACAGGCAGAGGGAGAAGCAGGCTCCCTGTGGGTGAGGGGCCCCATGAAGGATTCTGGGATCAGGACCTGAGAGGAAGGCAGACTCTCAACCACTGAGACACCTAGGTGCCCCCTACAAAGTTTAATGTCTAAATGAAGTTTGTTTCCTTAATCATTTTCTTTCCATATCTTTCCTAACAGTATCCACTCCCGTTTTTTTTTTTTTTTTTTTTTTTTTTACTAATGTTCATCTTAATATACTGGTAATTATGCAGGAAAAGAGCAAAACAAAAATAAAACAGATCTCATGAAATCAGAAAAAAACAGAACAGAATTGTTTAATTCCATCATTCCAGACAATAAATGTCTATTTACCAAAAGTCCACTCAAGTGATTCTTCCTGAACAGAGACATTGCTATTTCAAGACACTTGAAATTGATATCCGCCAATAAACATATAAATGTTAATGGTTAATAATTTTTATATGACCATGCTCATCTCTGGGGTAGGGAAAAAGGAAAAGTTCAATCTGACTTTAAAAAACAGCAATTTCTCAAATGTTTCCAGCACACCAGTGTATCATTATTCTACATGGACTGAAATGAAGAGATATGCTGTGAATTGTAGGAGCAGAGTAACCTGTAAAACTGCTTAATTCCAACTCAGTATCTTTTATACTTGATATTCTACACAACCCTTACATAAGCAAAAAGATTAATATAACAAATGCATTTAATTGATCAATAATTTTGAGCAAATCTTTGGTACAATTCATTGGTCTAGACACTGTGAGTATAAATTACCCAAAACAGCAGTGCTATTGCTTTTATAAATTCCAATAGGAGGACAAACAACAGATTATCCAGCAAATATTAAACCACATCCGGGATAAATGCCTGCTAGAAATACGCAACTTGGAAAAATCCAGCAATGAGATCAATTCTAATGCGTGTTAGGGCTTGGATAAAGTTTTCCTGAGAAAGCTACTTTGCATCTAAAATGTGAAGAACGGAGCCAACTAAATATTTAATGAATTCCACGTGAGTGAAATTCATTCAACTAAGATTGAGGAGTCAAATCCTAGTTCTACTGGCACTTTCCTGGTTAACAATAGTGCTATGTGATTAACTTCATGGCTCTCCATTCATTAAGTATAAAAAAGCAAATACTGCCCAGTAATACTATAAACATTTCTCAAAAAAGGTATCACAAAGGAATTTGAAATTTTTAAAATTGTCCAGAATTAATTGATCTATCATGTGTCACTACTTATGCCCAGTTATACATATCTATGACCTCCACATTTAATTGCTGTAGATGGCATAAAGAAGGATTTGACAGGCTGGATGACCATGACCTTACAACAGCTTTCAGTCCAGTGAGTTTTTAAATCTGTTACCTTATCTAACCATCTTTGAACCAGACTGCAGTAGACTCAATCAGATTAATTCAACCCTTCTGGCAATCAATAATGATTTTGAAGCTCAGGACTATTGCTTGCTCATTATCAACTAAAACCAGACAGTCCTTGAAAATTAAATTCAATGGAATTTGATCAGATTTAGGGAAAGTAAAAGGTTATGATTACCCATTTCCTGTGCTTTAACTCAGCAGCTATATCTGATGACTTACAAAATGCTTAAATCTCTGTTTTGATAATTATTTTTTCTTTATTTTAATTTTCTGTAAAATTTGAGGAAAATGATGTGGAGTAGAAAAATTTTTTTTATAAAATTTAAAGCTCTAAATGATTTTGAACATTTCTTCCTTATAAATTCAAATGAAATTAACTTCCATGGGAGGCCCCATCTGGCAGTAAAACTAGGGACACACTATATGCTTTATCCTGTATTTCCTTCCAGCTAGTATAAAACTACACTACCCTAAATATATTTTTTCATTATAAATGATAAGTATTATATTTGGGGGGTAATGCAAATAATTCAGAATGCTAGTGATTTAATGAGATAAATATTTAGTAATGAAACACAAATAGTAAAGGAAATAATCTGAGATCTTTGAATTATACATGGAGTCAATTCACAAGGTATGGAGGGAAATTTCTAACAGAAGTTGGAAAGGAAAAGACTGGAGCAAACAGAATCAATCAAGAGTAATTGCTTAATAACCAAATGTGTTAGCAGCAGGATGCAAGCAGGGAGTCTAGAAAAGAAACAAATTTAAAACTTTCCAGACACAGACCAAAGAGCAGCTAGCTCAAAATTGTCAGATGTCTATGAAGGAAATAGTTGGGACCGAAATAGGAGTGGAATATGTGGAAAGCTTCCAGAAAGGAAATGGTCTCGAGGGAAGTTTCTCTGGCTTCATGGTATAGACAAGCTGTCGGAGAACAAATTGTTGAAACGACTCTGCATATCAGTCACTTTCTTGTTGGTTTCCTGAGATCTCTTCCATGGACATAAAATATATCTTATAAAATAGCTGAAATGTCATGCTGAGTGTGTGATGCTTTGGATGTGTTACTTTACAGAACAATCAATAAGCAGAGGTTAGGTCTAAAGACCCAATCTGGATACAAAGTCCTCTTTAATCTTTGCAGTGGTATCAGTAGAAGTGACCAGTGCAAAATATCTAAAAATGTTGTTAAAGGGTGCTTGTTCCATTTTAGCAAGGTAAGGTATAAAAGCTTAAGAGAGTGGCAAGACCAAAGAGAAACAACATATTTGTATGCTACTTTGCTATTCTCTGTACTCAGGCAGCTTCCATTTGTTGCATGTGGGGTGTGTGTGTGTGTGTGTGTGTGTCATAAAAACAAATATAAATTAAAAATAAGAGGCTTAATTCTCCCTATTGAGAATAAGGAAAGAAATTCTATTTCTCTTTTCATGGAACGTTTACATTAGAAATATATTAATTGTAAGTTCTTTCTCTGTCTCTTTTAAGTGCATATAAATCTTTTTAAGAGCTAAATAAGCTTCTTGCCAGCTTTGTGACCCAGGGATATCTTGCTCAAGGACCTTTGAAATGTAATCATCAAGGAAGACAGCACTCCTAACCTCCCGTTTCTGTGGGAGGGTAGGAATCTAATTTTGGTGGGGGCTTTGCTGTAATTTGGAAAAATGCCTTCTGTCATAAAGATGTGAAGAAATTCTTTTCCCTTGGGTAAAGCCAATTAGCTAACACAAATGGTCATCTCAATGGCAAGGTGAATCTAGGATGAATTGTGTGCAACAAGTGATGCTATCAAATCCTCCTACTTGAGGACTAGTTATTGTTTATCTTGAGAGTGTGTATGTAAATGAGTGGCATCTGTTTGGCTACATAAAAGGGAGAGTTTTCTTTTTGTCTTTGCACTCTTTTAGTACAGTGTCTGATGGGTGTCACATTCTGGTTTAATTCTTATTCAATAATGCAACTGTTTTCTTTCTCTTCTACCTTTGTGGAGAGGTTTTTTGGCTTGGCAGGATATTTTGTTTTTAGTTATACTTCACCAATAGTGTGTGTATGAGATTGTGGTTTTTGCTTTTTTTAAAAAAATTATTAAAAATATTTTTGGTCTCCTCAAGCACTTTTTTACTTCCTGTAGTTATTCCAAAGAGTCACTTTTCTCTTCATGTTTTCTAAATGAAGTCGTGAAGAGAAAAGCACGACTTCAGGCGGTGACTAACTCTTTCTCTATCTGCAAACAATGTTAACTTAGAGGAAGAGTCTCTTTAACAAAGAATGCATAAGTCAGGGAAGATAAATCTTTTCTTCTATTTAAAAAAATAAATCATATTCCCAATCCTTAACTTTCCATTCCCAATTTTCAAGATGATGAAAGGACCAGAGTTTGACTCAAATCAATAATGAAGACACCAAAACCATAAAAGTATGCAGAAGCTGAACTCAATCCTAATGAAAAAGTATGTCTAGACTTAAGCTACTTTAGGGTATAAAAAATAAATGTTTCTTATAAGTGGCAACCCTAAAATGTCTACATAGTAATGGCTCGTGGTATCAATCTACCTGGAAATGTAGAGTTGGGTAGACAGTTTGAGATGTACCTGCAAAGCAAGCACATTCTATTTTAGTTTCTGTGCATACAATCAAGGGGAAATGCTAAAAAGATAAACTTAAAAGAGCTAACGCCATTTATACCACCAAAGCCATCCTGCAGCTGGCTTTATATGCAATATAGGAATAATCTGGGGATATGGTTTTTAAATATTTACATCTCGACAAAGTGGAGTCAGGGAGAGTTTTATCCTTCTCAGATTCAGAGGAAGAGGCAGGACAAACTAGATAAACCTCTTTAGTACCATAAATTAACACAATTCAGTAGAATATGTTATCTTTGAAATACTGAAAGTATGCCACATGTAAAGACTGAATATTCAGGAAGCAACATCTGTTACTAAGGAGAGCATAATGAATTCCACAGGTATGATGTGAAGATGAAAAAGTGGTGAAGGATAAACATTACTGTCAAAATGAAAGGTTAACTAAAAATGTGGTATGGAATCCAGAACATTGCAACTGTAAATTAGTCAATACTAAATGGGATATTTGCCTAGGAAAAAAAATATATGTATATTTTGGGCTCTGCTGGCTGTCACATACCATTACACATGGCTTGATTGAATTTAGAGTCTAGCAGAGAAAGGATAGTTACAGTGACATAATATTTTAAAAGACTGAAACTATGAAAAATACTCCGTAACAATTTTTTCAGAAAATGATTAAACATTAAAATATTAACTATTTAGAAATGCATATTAAATATTTAAAATTGTATGAAGTTTTGAGGACAGACTGTCTCTGACTTGTGAGAGTTTAACTTCCTTTTTTTTTTTTTTTTCACTTTACAATGGTGCAAAAGTGATATATTTAAGAGAAACTCTAATTCGAATTTTGAATTTTGATCTCCAGGGCAAGATATAGGTGGCGTGGTATTCTCCTGTGATGCAGGGCAGCAGTACTAAAGCCTCAGCTGCCAGTTAGCCACATTATCAGGAAGGTAAACAACCAAGACAGTTAAAACCATTCTATTTGTCACTTTCAGTATAGTATACAATAAATTACATGAGATATTAAACATTTTATTATAAAATAGTCTATGTGTTAGATGATTCTGTCCAACAGTAGGCTATGTAAGCATTCTGGGCATGTTTAAGGCAGGTGAGGCTAAGCTATGATGTTTGGTAGGTTGGTAGGTTAGGTGTATCGAATACATTTTCTACTTAACTCTATATTCAACGTAACCACAAGTTTATTGGGATGGAACCTCATCTTCAGTTGAGAAAGATATATAATTTCAAAACATATTTCAGGGGCATCTGGATGGCTCAGTTGGTTAAGCCTTTGCCTTCAGCTCAGGCCATAATTCCAGAGTCCTGGGATCAAGCCCCACGTGGGACTGCCTGCTCAGTGGGGAGTCTGCTTCTCCCTCTCCCTCTGCCTGTCGCTCCCCCTGCTTGTGCTCTTTTTCTGTAAAATAAATAAATAAAATTAAAAATAAATAAACAAAAACATATCTCAGCATAAATTTATTCTAGATATTTATTTCCTTTTGTTTTCTGGACTAGACTATATTTCTTTTAAATATGAGATCAATTTTTATATTTTTCCCTATTGAAATTGATCTATGATCAATTTTAAAAATCTTAAAAAACTGAGAAATATATAGGAAAACAAAACTCATCATCATCCTACTATCTTAAATAATGCCTCTTAAGTTTTTTACATATCTCCTAATGATATTCTTCAGTATTCTACAAACTCTTAAAACATCAATTGTCTTGAACTGTTTTTCTTTACCAATGTTTTAGGAATCATCAGGTACTGTCCTTTAATAAGTTTTGTGCCTGAATAAAGTTCACTCCTATAAACATTCTCTTCATTTTCATTAATTACTGACCAATTTATGGGTAGATAGGTAGGTAGATAAGTAGATCCATAGATACATAGATAGATATAGAGTGTTTGTTTCTTCCAAGATAAAGATGAACATGTGTGGAAACTTATTCACCATATCCTGACTTTCCGGGTGTCTGAGAATAGCACTTTCGAGGAAGAAAAGAGCCATAAGGACAGTGTGATCCTACTTAGCAGACTGTGAAGGCTGGGAATATGACCATGAACAATAAGGATCACACTAAGCATGGTTGGGCATAGAGGAGAGGAAATGAATGAAGAGACCATGATAAACCCCTAGGACTATGACTGTGATGGAATACAGCCGTCATGTTAGGGTTTAAGGTGAGAAAATCTTGATAGATTTGGGCAGTTTCAGAATAGTAAAGGGGATCATCAGGTTTTAAATAATGTTTTGCACTATTTCTAATGTGACACTGTTGAAAGACTAGAAGGTTGGAACCGAGCATCATGGTGTTATTAGCATTGTGTATGCACATCTTTGTATAGATATTTATATAGACATTTCTTGTATTTTTAAGAAAATGTGGATTCATAAATGTGGATTTTTAAAGACAAATGACATAAGATTATAAAGTTAAGCCATACTTTCAATGAAAATAATACCATATTTAGAAAAAAAAAACAGTGAATTAACAGGTTACTAAGATAGTTAAATGGTAGTTTATTTCACCAGTGTGTTTGTAGACATTTCTGTTATGATTGGCTGTTTCCAGATCCAATTATTAGAAAAAGAAAAAGATGATCAAAGTAATGAATTACCTGTCTTTTGATGGATTCAGCTCAGATGAAAAAGTCAGTTATTAATTGTTTTGTTGATTTTCCTACACATGAACATGCAGTTCTTATCTACTCTTCTAAGATCATCTGCAAAAGCATCAAAGACATCAAAGGTAAGGAGAGAGAGCAGTTACTGGATGAATCCTAATAATCAAGTCACAAAGAGTAGGAAGAGACTTTTTTATGTAAATGTAGATTATACCAAATGATCCTAGATTTCTAGAACCAAGAGCAAACTATTTAGCTGAGGAAAAAGAGCCCACCATTTCTCTGGACAATTTAAAAATGGTAAATACTGACAGTTTATTTGAGCCTTTTAAATAAGTGGAAGGGTGACAATGGATGAAAAAAAAAACTCTATTTTTCAGTTTCACTGATGGTCTGCTTCCAAAGTTGAAATTCACACAGCTGTTAATTTTTGCAGAGGGCACTCCTTCTACAGCTGCCCATTGCTTCAGTAGGAGCCAACAAGGGACCATGCAGAGAAATTGATGGAAAACCTGGTAGAATTATAGTCATCATAATAGTCATGGGCTGTACTGTTTGTGTGTTGATTTGAATTAAAATTGATACAGCACACTAGAGACAAAGCCTACCAATACTGCAATAAAGCTCTGCCTGTGTGATATTTTAATTACTTTAAAATGAAATATTTTGTTGAACCACACCAGCAGTTTAAATTAATACTTGTGTAGTAAGTACTGTGGTCCTCCACCCAAATCATCTGTTTAGGGTCAATAGACCCACATGTGGTCACTCAATAGGAATCATCCTCCATTGTGAGTTACCACAGCACCTGGCTGATGTGGGGATACAAAAGCCTGACACTCATGCTTCAATTGGAGCAACTCTGAAGGTTCAGATGAACTCCCAGAGGAAGGGCTGAAGCCTCCATTGCAACTGTGTTGTGGGTGTGTCTGGCCCAATCGTAGCTTCCCATGATGCCATGATGGTATTTTATGGTCCTATTCAGTTAAATACTAATTTAGGTATTGCTGTGAGAATATTTTTTTAGATATGGTTAAAGTCTACAATCAATTGAATACAAATAAGGGACAATCATAGGTAATCTGATTGGGTCTGATTCAATTAGCTGAAAGGTGTGTTCAGAGCAGTCTGAGGCTTACTAATGAAGAAATTTTGACTGTGGACAGCAGCTTCAGCCTATACTGAGAGGTCCAGCCTGCTCTTCCTGATGGACTGTTCTATGGATTTTGAATTTGACTACCCAGCTGGCTCCTACAATGGCTTAAGCTGATTTCTTGCAGTAAATCTAATATATACCTCCTACTTGGTCTGTTTCGCTGATTAAATCCTGACAGATACACTCCTGAACTTTCAAGCATCTCTCTAGAGCATTTCTGATACACCATTTGCACACAGATCCAGGGATCACAGTCTAAGACAGCATGCTTTCATCCTTCAATTTTCTTCAATAAATCTGTCCAATTCAATGAATTTTTGCTTGAACCAGCAAGTGCTATCAATAAGTTCTATTGAGCAAGTTGATTTTAGGACTACCCTTGAGTAAAATTTTAGTTAGCTAAGTTTGTGTTAGGCATATTTTTAATGCAACTTTCACCCTTTCAGTGTTTCTTAACCAAGTATTTGTTTCATTTTATCCCTTTCAAAATTAATGCCCCAAATTCTTTTTCATCTTAACTCTATCCATCATTTGTGACAGATACTTTCCTCACAAGTTACAGTACTTTTGTGTGATCT